>NW_006921989.1:939905-1001991 GCF_000298275.1 Orycteropus afer afer
AGCTATTGAGAACGGTATTGATTTTCTTATTTCTTTTTCAGCAATCTCTTTGCTGGTGTAGAGGAATCCAACTGATTTTTGGATGTTGATCTTATAGCCAATACTTTGTCTTCTTGAGCTGCCCTTTGAGGTCTTTTGTTCAGTTTCTTTACTTTGTCATTTCTTCCATTCACTTTGGTGACTCTATGTTCAAGAGCAAGTTTCTGAGTCTCTTCTGACATCATTTTGATCTTTTCTTTCTTTCCCGTCTTTCATTTCAGGAGGTAGCACATGATCAAGAACTGATGGTACTAAAGGAAGGAATCCAAGCTGCACTGAAGGCACTGGTGAAAAACAAGTCTCTAGGAATTGACACAGTACCCATTGAGATACTTCAACAAATGAATGCAATGCTGGAAGCCCTCACTCATCTATGCCAAGACATTTGGAAAACAGCTCCCTGGGGTACTGACTGGAAGAGATACGTATTTGTGCCTATTCCAAAGAAAGGTAATACAACAAAATGCAGAAGTAATTGGACAATATTATTAATACCATACACAAGTAAAATTTTGCTGAAAATAATTTTAAAATAGTTGCAGCACTATATTGACAGGTAACTGCCAGAAATTTAAGCTGGATTCAGAAGAGGAATCTCTTAGGATTGAGGGATCTCATTGCTGATGTCAGATGGATCTTGGCTGAAAGCAAAGAATACCAGAAAGCTGTTTACTTATGTTTTACTGACTATGGAAAGGCATCAAATGTGTGGATCATAACAAATTATGGATAACATTGCGAAGAATGGGGATTCCAGAACACTTAACTGTGCTCATGAAGAAGCTATACATAGACCAGGAGGCTGTCATTTGAAAAGAACAAGGGGATATTGTGTGGCTTAAATTTAGGAAAGGTAGGTGTCAGGGTTCCATCCTTTCCCCATACTTATTCAATCTGTATGCTGAGCAAATAATCCAAGAAGCTGGACTATATGAAGAAGAACGCAGCATCAGGGTTGGAGGAAGACTATAATTTGTGACATGCAGATCACACAATCTTGCTTGCTGAAGGTGAAGAAGACTTGAAACACTTACTGATGAAGATCAATGGCTTCAGTGTGGATTACACCTCAACATAAAGAAAAGAAAATTCCTCACAACTGGACAATAAGCAACATCATGATAAATGGAGAAAAGATTGAAGTTATCACCACATAACGTGGATGAACTTGGAGGACATTATACTAAGTGAACTCACAGAAGGACAAATATTGTATTAGTTCATTGTTGTAAAAAGTCAAGGAAAGGTTTGTATGTGGAAGGAAACTTTTTTTGTTGGTGGGAGGGGAGCAGAGAGAATACTGCAAAAATATAAATGCATAAATAAGATCAAAGTTGTCAAGGATTTCATTTTACTTGGATCCACAACCAAAGCCCAAGGAAGCAGCCAGCAGTCAAGAGATCAAACAACGTACTGCATTGGGTAAATCTGATGCAAACATCCTTTTCAAAGTGTTAAAAGCAAAGATGTCATGTTGAGGGCTGAAGGGTGACTGACCCAAACCATGGTATTTTCAATCACCTCATATGCATGCAAAAGCTAGTCAATGAATAAGGAAGATCTAAGAAGAACTGAGGAGCTCTGGTGGCCTACTGCCTAAGGCATTTGACTGCTAACCAGAAGGCTGGTGGTTCAAACCATCAGGAAGGTTGGGCAATCTACTTTCGTAGTGATACTGCCTTGGAAACCCAAGGCAGCGAGTTTATTATTATTATTATTAAGGATAATTGATGCTTTTGAGTTGAGATGTTGGTGAAGAATACTGAAAGTACCATGGACTGCTAGAAGAACTAGTAAATCTGTCCTGGAAGAAGTGCAGCCAGAATGCTCCTTGGAAGCAAGAATGGCCAGACTTTGTCTCACCTACTTTGGTCATGTTATCAGAAGGGGCCATTCTGTGGAGAAGGATGTCATGCTTGGTAAGGTGGAGGGTCAGAGAAAGAGGGGAAGACCCTCAACAAGATGGATTGACACAGTGGCTCCAACGATGGGCTCAGGTGTAGCAGGGATTGTGAGGCCAGCACAGGACCAGGCAGGGTTTTGTTCTGTTGTACATAGTGTCGCTATGAGTTGGAGCCAACTTGATGGCACCTATCAACAAAGAAGAATTGATACATTTGAATTAGGATGTTGGTGAAGAATATTGAATGTACCATGGACCGCCACAAGAGTGAATAAGTGTGTCTTGAAAAAGGTACAACCAGAATGAATGCTCCTTAGAAGCGAAGTTTTAAGAGTTCATCTCACGTTCTTTGGACATGTTCTCAGGAGGCACCAGTTCCTGGAAAAGAAAATTATGCTGACAAAGGGTCAGACAAAAGGATGAAAGCCTTACACGAGACGGATTGACACGGTGGCTGCGACAATGGACTCAACCGTAGCACTGACTGTGAGGCTGGCACAGGACCCGGCAGGATTTCATTCTCTTGCACACAGGGTCACTGAGTAGGAACCGACCTGAGGACACTGAACAATAACCTTTACAGAGCTGACTGCCACATCTTTTTCCCACGGAGCAGTTGGTGGATTCCAACTGCTGACCTTTCGTTTAGCAGCCGAGTGCTTAAGCACTGCTCCACTAGGGCTCCTTTACTACACAGAAGGCGCTCAATACTCCATGAGGAGCTCTCGTTGCACTGTGGTAAGGCGTTTATTTGACTGCTACCCAAAAGCTTGTCGGTTCAAACTCACCAGCTGCTCCACGGGAGAAAAATGAGGCAGTCTTCCATAAGATTTACAGCCTTGGAAACTTTATGGGGGTGGCTATAGTCAGAATCAGGAGCTCTGGTAGCATAGTGGCTAAAGCACTTAACTGCTAACCAGAAAGCTGGCGGTTCAAACCCACCAGCCACTCCTCGGAAGGAAGGTTGGGCAATCCTACTTCCGTAGTGATACTGCCTCGGAAACCCAAGGAGGGGTCGCTATGAGTCGGGGCCGACTCGACGGCACATAACAACAACAACAACATAGTCAGAATCAACTCCATGAGAGTGGTTTGTTGTTGTTGTTGTTGTTATGTGCCGTCGAGTCAAACCTGACTCATAGCGACCCCTCCTTGGGTTTCCGAGGCAGTATCACTACGGAAGTAGGATTGCCCAACCTTCCTTCCGAGGAGTGGCTGGTGGGTTTGAACCGCCAGCCGTCTGGTTAGCAGGCAAGTGTCTTAGCCACTATGCTACCAGAGCTTAATAAACTCTGCTTTTGTGGCTGCAAGTAGGGCCTTGCCGCCAGGGGGCGCGCGCCGCCTACACACTTCCAGCCGTGGCCGAGGACGGGGAGCCAGAGAAAAATCCGCCTGAAAATAACCACCTGAGCTGCACGGGATTTTCCCAGACCCTTCCAGGCTCGGGGACAAACCGGGCCCTACCCCCTGCTCCTTTACCCAGGCCGTTCCGGGGCGGGGATTCAGCTCCCCCAAACCTTCAAGCAGAAAGATTCCCGTGGAAATTCCTTAGGAACAGGGGCGGGGGGAGGGGCGCATTTCTGGATGACGAGTGACTTGCAGCCCCCGTACCCGGAGGAAGGGCCGAGGCGTCCTCGGGGGGCCCCTCCCTTCCCCTTCTGCTGTGCGACCTCCCTGGCCCCTCGGAGGTCTCCATGGCGACGCCGCGCGTGCCTCACAACAGCAAGCCCTGAGCGGCGGCTGCCCCCAAGGTCCCCAGCCTGGACGTGTTGTATACCGGGTCTTGGGGTCACACACGCGGGCGTGGCCAGGGTATGGTATCTTCCGAAACTTCCTACTGGAGCTAGCCCAGGCAATCACATTTAGGGCAGCACGTTTCGTGCTGCCGAAACCGCGTGTCAAGGGCGGGGCGGGGGTTGAGCGCCCTCTCTCGCCTCCTCAGTGAGGGCCTGAGCTGCTGCCTCAGTTTCCCCGCGGAGCCTGGAACACGAGCTGAGGGTCTCACAGCGTGAGGCCTACGCAGCTTCCTTCCTTTTTCTGGGAACTACAAACACGCCCCCAAGGGGCTGAAAGGGGAAGTAAGGTCGCTGGGGGTGGGAGCACCCATTGGGGGGGTACATCAGACCCCCCCGCATCCTATGACGGCACGCACACCCCATCCGTGGGATTCTCAAAACCTCGAGCTGCTTGCGCCTGCTGCAGCAGCTTCTCGAGAAATCTGGGTGTCAGCGGGGCCAGGCGGGGATGCCCAGACATGCCCCTTGGGGGAGGAGCGCCCTTGGAGGGCGCCTTGGGTGGCTTGCTGAGTTCGTCTGCTCCGTTAAAGGTCTGCACGAGCTGGGGAGGTCGACCTGGGTTCGAATCCTTTCTCAGCTCCGAGTCTCGGTTTACCCATCTGTAAAATGGACACAATCAAAGTCCGGACATTCCAGCGTGGTTGGAAGTATTCAATGAAGCGGTTGTTGTGTTGTTCGCCGTGGAGTCGGACCCGACTCATAGGGACCCCTCCATGGGTTTCCCAGGAGGTTATCACTACGGAAATAGATTGCCCAAACTTCCTTTCAAGGAGTGGCTGGTTAGAGCGATGTAAATGCTGCCTCCAGGTTAGCCTGGCAGGGGACAGGACCCCTGAAGGGCCAGGCGTCCCGCCGGCGCCCTGATTGCTTCAGCTCGGAAATTCCTGTGCTGGATGGTCAGCAGGGTGGAAGACCCCGCTCGCGCCGGGCACGTTCTGATTGCGGAAATACGGGAGTGCCAGAGCCTTCAGTCCTGAGGGGAAGGCGGGAGGTTTCCGGGAACGCAGTACCGCCCCCCGGCCCACAGCTGCGAGGCCCTATAAAGGGCAACCACGCTTTCCGTGTCTCAGTCCGCGCAGCGCGCCAAGCGCCCGGGTACCAGCTTCTTCTCCTGCCTCGCCTGTTATTATGGCCCCCCGCGGCGCCCAGCCCCAGTTAGCCAAGCTCCTGGCCCTACTCGGGGCTCTGCTCCCAGGTGTCGGGGCTCTGCTCTCAGGTGAGTCGGATTGCGGGTGGCTGTCCTACCAGCCTCCAAAGTCTGGGTTGCGCCCTGGGCGGGGTGGGAAGACGGCTCCCGGCCATCCATCCCTACACAGCGGGTTTATGGGAGCGTGGGTGGCCGGTGACCATTACTGGACGGCTAGAATCCCCGACAGGAAGTTAACAGTGAGTTCAAATGCAGAACTTGTCTCACCTCCGCTTGTGTGGGCCTCGGATTGAGGCTCACTTTTCTCAGCGTAAAATGGGGAAAGTACTAGCAGCCGCCTCGCAGGGTTTCTCTCTGACCCAGAGCGATGCCTGGCTCCAGGAAGCGGCCAGATCGACACGAAGACGTGGCCAGACTCAAGCTGAATAGGCTCAGGCCACCCCCTTTCCCCCACATACATTCTGTTCCTCATCCCTTACCCCAGGGGAAGTCCAGGGCTACTTCTGTTCAGGGGAATTCCAGAGCTGACTTGCCCTGGGACCAGAGTTGGGAGGCCAAGGAGCCTTTGCGCCCTCCCCCACCCAGCTCCCCAGGATAGGCTGAAAAGGGGACAGAGGGCCCCAAATGGTGATGTTGTTGGGCAGCAGGAGGGAGGCAGATTGATTCTTTGGTTACCAGCTTGATTCTGGGGTCTGTCAGGTGAGGGGTTTGAATTGGGACTCTAGCACTTTCTAGCTGAGTAACTTCCTCTCTCCGAGCTGGTGAAACCTAAGTGAAATGGGAATAATCTCAGAATCTCTGTGGGAGGAGTTGGGGAGCCACTGTTCTCACTCACCTCCATCCCTGATAAGAGCAGGCCCAAGGCTCTGGGGAACTTTTGGGGCAAGGGATATGGAGGTAGTATCAGGCATTTTTTCGGATTTGAAGTTGCCAAGGCTGCAGATAACAACAGTCCCCCTTCTTACCCACAGCCCCTTGCTACTTGGCCTGTGTAGAACTCACTTGCATTAGCAGGGGGTGTGGTGACTGACTATACTCACTCACCTACCTTACAGTGGGGAAATTGAGGCCCAGAAAGGAGATAGCATTTGCCAAGGGAGTGAGAAGCCGTCCTGATTTGAACTCCTGTCTGTTGGGCTTTGTTCCTGCTGTTTACGTCTTGCAGTCTTACCCTTCTGATCTCTTGGGAGGGAGAAGGTCCCCCGACTGCTTTGCTTCTTGTCCCTCCTCGGCTAAAATCCTCCCCTGCTCCCCTTCGCCCTCAGAATAGAGAATATACCTTTGGGGTAGCGTGCCCTGCCCACATGATTTTCTAGACCTCATTTCCGCCCACTTGTCCCCTTTGCAGGAGCTCTGGTGGGCTTAGTGATTAAAGCATTTGGCTGCTAACCAAAAGGTTAACAATTCAAATCCACCAGCTGCTCCTTGGGAGAAAGATAAGGTAGTCTGCTTCCATGAAGATTTACAGCCTTGGAAACCCTATGGGGCAATTCTACCCTGTCCTATAGGGTCACTATGAGTTAGGATGGGAGCTCTGGTAGCATAGTGCCTAAGGCACTTGACTGCTAACCAGAAGGCTGGCAGTTCAAACCCACCAGCCACTCCTCGGAAGGAAGATAGGGCAATCTACTTCCATAGTGATACTGCCTCGGAAACCCAAGGAGGGGTCACTATGAGTCAGGTCCTACTCAACAGCAAATAACAACAACAACAACATTGATGGTCATGGGCTTTTTTTTTTTTTTTTCACTGCTAACCAAAAGTTTGGCAGTTCAAACTCACCAGCCACTTTGCAAAAGGAAGACTGGGCAACCTACTTCCATAAAGATTTACTGCCTTGGAAGCCCAGTGGGGGTTGCTATGAGTCGGAATCGACTCAATGGCAGTAGCTTTGTTTTTTGGTTGGTTTTGCTTACTTGAAGGAGCTCTGGTGGCATAGTGGGTAAGACATTTGGCTGCTAACCAAAAAGTCGGCGGTTCAAACCTACCAGCTGCTCCTCAGGAGGAAGATGAGGCAATATACTTCCGTAAAGATTTACAGCCTTGGAAACCCAATGGGGGTTGCTATGAGTTGGGATCAACTTGATGGCAGTGGGTTTGGTGTTTGATTAGTTTTGCTTACTCAGTTGCAGCCACCCTGCCGTTGGGGCCTTTGCACTTGCTGTTCCCTTTGCCTGGAACTCACTTCCCTTTTCCCTGGATGGCTGCCTCCTTATCATGCATCTGTGCTCAGCCATCATCCTGTCACAAGGCACTGTCTGTTCTATCAGCCTGTTTTGTTTGTGTCAAAGCTCTTATTAACATCCGTAATTAATTATCTTGTTTGGTCATGAATTTTTCTCTCTCCCACACTGAAGACAGGGCGTTCTGTCTTGTTCATTGCTGTCTCTCCAGCACCCAGCAGAGGCTGGGCCCCTGATTCCTAATGCCCGCGCCCCCTCCCCAGAGTCAGTTGACCCTTTCGTTCCAGGATCCGGAAGTGCTCAAACATTGGTGCACCCCCTAGAGGCCATCCTGCCCAAAGGAGGCTCCATGCAAGTGAATTGCAGCACCACCTGTGACCAGCCCATCACATTGGGCTTGGAGACAACACTGACAAAGAAAGAGGTGGCTCGTGGGGACAAGTGGAAGATTTTTGAGCTGAGCAACGTGACAGAGGACAGCAGCCCAATGTGCTTTACAACCTGTGGTGATAGTCAGACAACAGCGTCAGCTAACCTCACAGTGTACAGTGAGTGGGTGGCCGGGGGTGGGGGTGGGCTGGACGAGGTTGACCGGGAAGGAGGCGGGCAGAGGCTGCTTTGGTGCTTGGTGGTGGCGCTGGAGAGGGTATCACTAAAGGGTGACCCTTGGAAAGTCCCAGTGTCATTTGGAAAGCCCCTTTTTAAACCTCCTCGAGTATATATACGGAGCTTTGGTGGTGCAGTGGTTAAAGCATTTGGCTGCTAACCAAAAGGTCAGCAGTTCAAACCCACCAGCCGCTCCCTGGGAAAGAGATGAGGCAGTCTGCGTCTGTAATGATTTACAGTGTTGGAAACCCTTTGGGGCATTTCTCTGTCCTAAGGGGTCACTATGAGTCGGAATCGACTCTGGCAGTGGGTGTGGTGTGGTTTCTGGTGAGTGTATGTAGAATATAGGCAGGGATTCAGCATACTCGAGAGAGCCAGCTCTCTGTACGTCACTCTTGAAGTACATGCGTGACAAGGCCCGGGAGCTGATCTTGAAAAGAACATACAAATGAAAACTACCCCTGAGATGGCATTTTTCACACAGTGGCAACAATCAAAAGATTGAGAACAGCTGTGCTGGCAAGGCAGAGTCCCAGCAGCCTTGGGACACGGCTGGAAGAAGTGCAATAAGAGTTGACGTCAGTTCTCGGAATGACATGTGCATGTGCCGTTTGGCACAGAAATCCTGCTTCTGGCAGTTTGTGCTACACATGTCCTTGCCCACGAGGAAACTGGTGGGAGGACAAAGTTATTCACTACAGCTTTGTTTGGAAGGGTGGGTCACAGTTTGCAGACCACTCCAATCTAGAGGCTGTGGAAAGCATCTGTGGTGTGGACATCCAGTGGACTAGTATGCAGCTGTATAAAAGGATGAGGAAACTCCCTATGGGCCAGAAGAGGGTGGGCTCCAAGAATGCAAAAGAAGTGAGGTGGGCTCTTGGGTGGTGCAAACAGTTTGTGCTCGGCTGCTGACTAAAAAGTTGGTAGTTTCAATGTACCTAGTGGTGTGGA
Organism: Orycteropus afer afer; assembly: GCF_000298275.1. Classification (NCBI taxonomy): domain Eukaryota; kingdom Metazoa; phylum Chordata; class Mammalia; order Tubulidentata; family Orycteropodidae; genus Orycteropus; species Orycteropus afer. The sequence continues at coordinate 948,531 of NW_006921989.1, forward strand.
AGAAAGGCCTGGTAATCTGTGAGGATTACAGCCAAGAAAACCCCTCGCAGCAGTCCAGCTCTGTCACACATGAGCTTGCTGTGAGTCAGAATTGACTCGACGGCCATGGGTTGGGTTTTTGGCTTAAAGTACGCCCAGTATGAGTGGAATGCTGCCCTCTGCTAAGGAGCGAGGGGGGCAGGCTGTCTTTATCCATGAGAAAGTCCTGAATAGAAAAGTAAGGAGTGGCACATGATTAGTTGGCCGTGAGGAGAGAAGCCAGGGGGCGGGAGGGACTTTTTTCTTTGTGACTGACTTCGGGGATTTTGAACTATAAGAATGAGTTACTGAGGGCAAAAATAAATAGCTATAGTTCTGATTTAAAAAAAACAAAACGGTAAGGGAGGGAGGAAAGGAGGGAGGAAATGGCCTTGGGTTATCACTAGCTGGAGGAGGATGGAAACATGGCTTCTGGCTTTCCTTCCGCATCACGGGGGACCACTTTGAATAGGTGTAAGGATGCGGTGGGGCCTAGAGCCTAAGGCATTTGACTGCTAACCAGAAGGCTGCAGGTTCAAATCCACCAGCCACTCCACAGAAAGCAGACTGGGCAATCTATTTCCGTAAACATTTCCCGCCTTGGAAACCCAAAGGGGGTTGCTATGAGTTAGAATAGATTCTATGGCAGTGAGTGTGGTTTTGGAGTTTTGGGGCATAGAAGGTGTTTCACAGTCATGGTGTCAGGGTAGAGGAAGCCTTTGAGCAAATACTGGCTTTGCTTCTGACTTAGGGGTGTTTGTGTAGATGCTGGTCACACTCCCAGTGACAGAAGTCCCCAAACATTCCTCTAAAAACCCCTTTGGTGAGCTGGGAAACCTTCTAGAAGGACTTTATGCATCTGGGCCTGATGACTGGGAGCCTGCAGTCTAGGTCTGAGGCCTGGCTCTCTCACCTTTCTTGTCACTGACTGCACGAATGCCTTAGTTACCTCCTCTGAGAAACGGAACCTAGCAAAGGCTTTAGCTTGGCTCTGCCCTACTCTTGGTGTAAAGATGACAGCACACCAGTTAAGCCCTCAGCTGGGTAACTGAAAAGTTTGCAGTTTGAACAGACCCAGCAGCTCCATGAGAGCAAGACCTGGTGATCTGCTCCCATAAAGATGACAGCCCAGGAAACCCTGTGGGGCAGTTCCATTCTGTCACATGGGGTCACACACCTAACAACAAGGCTGTTTAACAACCTACCTATAATAACAATTAGAAATGATTAAAAAGAGAGAGAGAGAGAAATCAACAGATAAAGATGAGGGAGCATTCCCGGATGGCTGAGGTGTCTCCAGAAAGGTTAGAGCTGTCCCCTCCCGGTGGAGACGGCCCCCTTCTGAGACTCAAGGATCCGTAAGAGCTGGTGAAGACAAGCACTCAGGGCAGAGACAATCACCTGGACGACGGTCTAGAGTCAGGAAACGTCCTCATGGGCAATGGGGGATGAAGGGAAGCGGGTTGGCTGGAGCTGACTTGAGGCAGGGCCTTGAATGCCAGGAAACTGGGACCTTCTCCCTCTCGGGGCAATGGGGAGCCATGGAGGGTGTGTGAACAGGCCAGAAATGTAGAAAGCAGAAGGCTGGACTTACAGAAAAGCAGGGAGCTGGCAGTCATGAGCCTTATCCATGCCTTATACAGGAAGAGAGGGGCAAACAAATATTTGAAGAATTAAGTCAAAGGATTAGTGAATGACCAGAGTGAGGATGGGAGTCAGAATAGCCTCCCTCACCCCCCCCCCAACACATACCCCGCATGCTCCCTCTCCCTCACTTCCTGGCCCAGATCTTCAAGGCAGGGAGCAGGTGTAGGGAGCTCTTGGATTCCGTTTAGGGGCTGAGGTGTGAGAGAGCCTTAAGCTCTGTAACTTGAAATTTGCAGCAGGCTCTTAGAGATAAGAGCCAGATCTGGAGGTTTGTCAACTACCCCCCTCCCTTTTTTTTGAAGCAGCTTTATTGAGATAGAATTAACACTCTGGTAGCATGGTGCCTAAGGCATTTGACTGCTAACCAGAAGGCTGGCAGTTCAAACCCACCAGCCACTCATCGGAAGGAAGGTTGGGCAATCTACTTCTGTAGTGATAGTGCCCCGAAGGAGGGGTCACTATGAGTTGAATCTGACTTGAGGGCAGTGAGTTCGGTTTTTTGGTATTTCAATAAGAGCTCTGGTGGTGTAATGCCTAAGGCATTTGACTGCTAGCTAGAAGACTGGTGGTTCAAACCCACCAACCACTCCTTGGAAGGAAGATTGAGTAATCTACTTGCGTAGTGATACCACCTTGGAAACCCAAGGAGGGGTCACTATGAATCGAATCAACTCCACAGCAGTGAGGTGTTTTTTGTTTTGTTTTGTTTTTTTGTATTTCAAGGATACAGTTAAATGAATTTAGTGTGGTACACAGAGCTGACGATCCGCCCCACAATTCTAATTTTAGAACCTCTCCCACCACCCCAAGAAGAAACCTCCTGCTCACTTATAGTCACTCTCTTAACCTCTAAAGTGGCTAAATAATCATCCTACCCCTAATAGCCCCATTTTACAGCTCAGAAAACTAAGGTTCAGACAGTGTCACTTGCCCACAGCCCACATTAAATAACCGGCAAGGCCATGAACCAAACCCAGGCCCGTCTAGCCCTTGACATTTTACCAGCAATCCGTTAGCTCTTGGAAAGGGAATAGGAAGCAGAAGGCCTTAGACCCTCTCCCTAGAGAACCTGGTGGTCTTAGTAGTAACTCATCAGAGCTCTGTTGTAAATTTCCACTGGTGGTTTGGCCTTGGGATCCCATGATTTGTGTCCTTATATAGAAAGGAGACTGGCCTGGAAAACTTGAGCCCACCTGTTGTGTAGAGGGGACATTCAGAGTTTCACTTTGAGCATCTGTGGGTTGTTTGTTTGAACATTCCAAAGGGTGAATTTGGTCATTTTTCCCCTCAAGGGAGGCATCAGGTCAGTACAGAAAGCTCAACCTAATTCATTCTACAAAAAAAGCACATACTGTGTGCAATCATAACAGGAACAAAACAGACAAAAACTCCACCCTCCCGGGGCTGACATTCTATGGGGAAAACAGGAGAAGCCAGTTAACTGAGTAGATTATCTGCTGTGTCACAAAGTGATGGGTGCTATGGAGAAGGAGGAGGAGGCAGGGGTCATCTTAAACAATGCCTAGTGGACCTGAGGAAGCTCTGGTAGCATAGTGGCTAAGGCACTTGGCTGCTAACCAGAATGCTGGTGATTCAAACCCACCAGCCACTCCTCGGAAGGAAGATAGGGCAATCTACTTCCATAGTGATACTGCCTCGGAAACCCAAGGAGGGGTCGCTATGAGTCAGGTCTGACTGGACGGCATATAACAACAATAACAGTGGACCATGTCCCATATTTGTCTGACCAGGCAGACCCTTGATGTCTGCCTTTAGGTTCTTCCTCATTTTTCACTCTTAAGATACTCTAGTGAATGAAGAATGTTCCGTTCCTTTCACAAACACTTGGGGCCTTCTCTCTGGTTTCCCTGTGTTCTTGACATTACAACAGAGGAGTGTCTAGGGTATGACAGGTATGCCAGTGCCCTGGGCGCCACCTGACGGGAAGGGGGAATGCCAGTGAGCACTTTCTATTGGCCATCGCCATTTCCAACCCCAGCTGTGAGAGATCGTTTGGCAATTTAAAACTAATTGCCATAGGCGCTGTTTTCCGTCCACAGGCCTCTGCGCTCCTGTGTGGTTTAGGTGATGGGGCGTGTTTCCCAGAGAGAGTAGAGGGTGGGAAGCTGCCAGGGACGTGCGGCCAGCGGGCCAGTGGCTCCTGCCGGTAGAGGGCGCCATCTAGCTCACAGATACCCCACTCCCTGCAGGGTTCCCTGAGAGCGTGGAGCTGACGTCGCTGCCTCCCTGGCAGCCGGTGGGCGAGAACCTCACCCTGCGCTGCCAGGTGGTGGGCGGAGCGCCCCAGGACCACCTCACGCTGGTGCTGCTCCGCGGGGAGGAGGAGCTGAGCCGGCAGCCCGCGCTGGGGGAGCCCGCGGAGGTCACGGTCACAGTGCTTGCGCGCAGGGAGGACCACGGCGCCAACTTCTCCTGCCGCACGGAACTGGACCTGCGGCGCCAAGGGCTGGGACTATTCGAGAACAGCTCGACCTCCAGGCAGCTCCGAACCTTTGGTGAGGCATTGGGGTGCATATGCAGGGGGAGGGCTTAGGGGGGCGGGGTGCCCCCACTGGGGGTGCAGAACTCCTGTGGAGGAAGGACCCCTGGCTGCAGCATATTGGATTGCAAAGATTTCTGAGAAAGCAGGCCTGTGGCCTCTAGGGTGGGATGTCCTAGGATAGGGTGGCTGTGGCCAGGACCCTTGAGAAGGCTGTTAGCTGTGTGTCTGACCCATGCCCAGGGTGTCCCTGGAAGAGGGTTCCAGGTGGGGTTTTGGAATTTGCTCCAGGAAAGGGCAACAGGACATCTGTCTCCTCTCCTCACACCCGCCCCATCTTCCTCAGCCCTTCCAGTGACCGATCCGCTCCTCACCAATCCCCGGACCTTGGAGGCAGGTGAAGCATCAACTGTGAAGTGTTCCTTGGAAGGAGTGTTCCCAGTGTGGGAGGCCCAGGTCCATATGGCCCTAGGAGACCAGCGACTGAGCCCCGTGATCACATCCAGGGGGTCCATGCTCTCTGCCACAGCCGTGGTCAGGGCAGACAACGATGAAGAGGGACCCCAGCAGCTGGCCTGTGCAATAATTCTGGGGAACCAGAGCCGGGAGACAAGGGAGACAGTGACCATCTACAGTAAGCAAGGGAGGAGGTGGGGCTTCCAAGGGGTGGGGTTGATGTGGGGTGGAGCTCAATGTATGCCCTTCCCCCAGGTTTCCCGGCACCCAACCTGACCCTGAGTGAGCTGGTGGTCTCAGAATGGACTGTGGTAACCGTGGTTTGTGAGGCCCACGCTGCGGCAGTAGTGACGCTGAGTGGGACTCCAGCTCTAGTCCCAGCCCCAATCCCAACCCCTCCCTGGAGAGCCAAATTCCACCTTAACGCAACCCCCGAGGACAATGGGCGCAGCTTCTTCTGCTCTGCTGCCCTGGAGGTAGCCGGGCAAGCGCTGTACAAGAACCAGACCCAGCAGCTCCATGTCTTGTGTGAGTCGAACAATGATCTCTGCCTTCAGTGCCCAACCTCTAAGACCCCATAAGCTCCTGCCCTCCAAGGCCTGCTCCCACCCCCATCCCTCTTTCCAGATTCCTACCTAAGCCTTCCAGTCCTGGGTGGGGAAAGGTGTCCTGGTTCCTGACCCCTAGTCTTCATTTTTCCGTGGTTCTCCAGATGGCCCCCGACTAGACGAGGGGGACTGCCCAGGAAACTGGACGTGGCAGGAAGGCTCTGAGCAGACGCTGAAGTGCCAGGCCTGGGGAAACCCACTCCCAAAACTGGAATGTCACCGAAAAGGAGATGGATTCTTACTGCCCATCGGAGACCTGAGGCCTGTCAAACGGGAACATGCAGGCACCTACCTCTGCCAGGCCATGAGCCCACGTGGTGAAGTCACTCGCCAAGTGGTCGTTAATGTGCTCTGTAAGTGTTCAGGGCTGTGAGGGGGTTGGGGGTAGGGCAGCGCAGGGGGTCCAACTCAGCCCTCACTGGACAGCCCTCTCTGTCCTCTCCACAGACTCTCAAGTCAACTGGGGCATCATAATTACAGCAGCAGCCATAGTCATACTCCTCTTGAGTGCTGCGGGCACAGCTGGTTACCTATATAACCGTCAGCGGAAGATCAGGAAATACAAGCTACAGAAGGCCCAGGAGGCCTTGAAGATGAACACGCCACCCTGACCCCAGCCCAGGACTGGCCTCCTCCTTGGCTTCCCTACACAGTGGCAGTGCCGCTGCATTGGACAACATGGTGGATATACACCGTTCAGCTACACGCACCTTCTCCGGAAGCCAGAGGACAGGAGAGTGCTGTCAGCTGGCATAAAGACAGTGCTTGGGGTCATGGCATCTGCACACCTAGGACCCCCAGGCCTCCCACCGAATCTGTAGCCACAAGACTGAGCCAGCAGGAGGAAACAAGACTTGGGGAATGACTGTGGAGATGTCAAAGTCTTACCTGGCCAGAGAGGGAGTGTTGGGAGCCTCTCCCCCACCATGGGGGTAAACCCACCATGGAGACACACAGCCAAGAAACGGTGACACTCACCTCTCACTGCTTGTGCCCCTAATGCACATCTCCTCATTTCCTCCAAGAGCTGCCAGCTCCAGAACTACTTACTGTCCACTGACTGTCACAGACTCTTGACGCTGACATATTTATTCATTTGTTATTTTGCCAGCTATTTATTGAGTGCCTTTCACATGGGCTAGAATGGTGAATGTAGGTTCCTGCCCTCAGGGAGCTCTCAATCCAACCTCATTGGGGGCTGCCAGGTACAGTTGTACTGGCTGTGTACCATACAGAGGTGTCTGGCCAGAAGACCAAGTGGGGCTGGAACCCCTCACTCCATTGGCCATGTGGTTTTTCCCGGGAAGGGACAACGTTTTCTATCTTGCACAAAAGCTCTCTGTGGACTAGCAATACTGGGCTGCCCAGGATGCCCAAGGATGACCCACGAAGCCCTTATTCCCCCCATCCCTAGAACTGCCACTGATCTCTGTCAGCTACCTCCCCAACCAAATATATCTCTCCCAGTGCTTACAATGACATTTGGTGGCCATGCCTCACCATGGGTGCCATTCTTTGACAGCCAAACCACAGAGCCCCATGGAACCACACCCAACTCAGTTACGCCCCTGCCCTGTCCAACCATCTTCCGCCTCAGTGGCACCATGCAAGGAGAACACAACACCCTTGCAACTCCATGTGTTTTGGAGGCCCTGCAGGCAGTGGGGAGGGAGGCCAAGATTCCACAGGACCTGGCCCCAGCTCTGGAAGCCTCCTCGCCCTTTAATAAAGGATTTTCATCTACCCCATGCCTTCTGTGACTTGGGAGGTGTCACGTCCAGCTGGAACCCTTTCTAGCAGCTCATCAATGCTCCGCCCACCCACTTCCTCCCCAAAGAGAAGGCTGCTGGTCAAGGCCCAACCCTGGGGCTCTGATCCAATTCTGGGGTTTTCATGACCTCTTTGGACTCCAATGAAAACTTATAAAGACTCCTCTCCAAAAAAACACACTGACATTTGGTCTATAAGACCTACTGCCATCGAGTTGATTCCGACCCCATGGGACAGGGTAGAACTGCTCCCATACCGTTTCCAAGGCTGTAAATCTTGAGAGCAGAATGTACTGGTGGGTTAGCAGCCTGAACTCACCCAATGAGCCACCAGAGCTGCTTTTTAATTTATAAGGGGTCTGCAATCCTGAGCTTGGGCAGAGGGAGGGGAAGATATACTGCTGGGTTTCTGGGCCTTCTGGGGTCCTCCTTCTCTGGGCGGGGTTCAGGAGGAGGGACTGCCGACCTCTTTATCTCCTGAGCCAGCCCTGGCTCCCTGGCGCAGGGCCCCTCATTTCGGGCTCTTTGCCATGAGGTCTCTGCTCCCCCTTTCGCTGTTGCTTTTGCTGGCGGCCGCCTACTCCGGAGGCGGGAGCGCGCGGGGGCTTCGGGCTGCGCGGGGGCAAGGGCCGAGGGACAGCTCCGTCTCGCCCTCAGTGACCTCAGCGCCGTTCTGGGTTCGCTTAAGCCCGGAGTTGGTGGCAGTGCCGCCGGGGGGCTCGGTGTGGCTCAACTGCAGCAGCAGCTGCCCCCTACCGGAAGGCTCCGGACTTGTCACTCAGCTGCAGCGAGGCAAGACGGTCAGTGGGCTGAGCTGGATGTCCTACCAGCTGCTGGACGTGAGGGCCTGGAGCTCTGACGTGCGTTGCTTCATCACCTGCGAGGGAAAAACCCGCTGGGCCACGGCAAGAGTCACCGCTTACAGTGAGGGTCAAAGGCGAGGGATGAGTTGAGCGGTGGGGGGGTGGGGCGGTTGGCCATCGCGCTAGGGGGCGCCCGCAAGCCTTGCTCAGCAGCCCCCTTCCTGTCTTAGAACAGCCACACAGCGTAATCCTGGAGCCTCCGGTCTTAGTGGGTAGCGAATACACGCTGCGCTGCCGCGTGACACATGTGTTCCCCGTGGGCTTCCTGGTGGTGACCCTGCGGCGTGGTGGCAGAGTCATCTATTCGGAGAGCCTGGAGCGCTTCACGCGCCTTGGTCTGGCTAATGTGACGCTGACCTACGTGCTGTCCTCTGGGCCCTGCGACCTCTGGCAGCCCGTGACGTGCCACGCGCGTCTCAATCTTGACGGTCTGGTGGTCCGTAGCAGCTCGGCACCCGTGACGCTGACCGCCTTCGGTGAGGCACCTCTGTAATCCTGGGGACTTGGTGGAAAGGGGTGGGAAAGTTTTGACCCCAGAAGAGCAATGGGCCCCTCCTTGCGCCCTATGTTAGACTCTTGTGCTTAGTTCCTGATTCCCACCTCCTGCCCTCAGCTTGGAGCACCAAGTCCAAAGCTTTGTCCTTCACCTCCATCGCAGTCCTTGCGGGGATCCTTCTGGCCTTGGGAGCCGCCTACCTGCGCAAGCGCCGGGTGATGCAGGCCCGGGTGCAAGGGAGAGTGGAGGGGGAAGGGCGGAATGGTTCACACAGGCTGAGCTGAAGGAAAAAGTTTGGAGCCATTTGGGGAACCCTACCCAGATCAATAAAGTCTTCCTCAGATCTACCCAGATCAATAAAGGCTCGATCTCCCGGCCTAACCACTCCCCATTAGTGCATCTCCTCTGAGGAAGTGGTCTTCTCTGGCTTTGCTGCCATCGCCTTCTCCTAGTTCTTTGTCTTCCTGAGGCCACTTGAGGTCTTCTCACTCTGGCCTACCTGGAGTCCTCAGAGCCCAACTCCTCTGCACTTCCAGTCGATGTGGTAAAACACTCTCCCTCTGCAGGCCTATCAGCGCAGCACAGATGTGCAAAGCCTGGGCCCTGGAGGGCGTGAGGGGTCTGGTTCATGGAATGGGTTTTCCTGATTGTCTCCGAGGCTGCCACACAGCAGCCCTGATTGGTTGTTAAATTTCCTTCCTCACTCCACCTCCACTTTAGACCCTGTGACTTCCTGGAGGACAAGGGTAGAGGGAGAATCGTCCCTATAGTTCAGGAGGTGAGAGCACAAATGGACAGGGTCACATGGACATATTGAGAGACGCGGATATGCAGTCATGTGGTGACAGCTAAAAAGGGGAAATCAGATGGTCCACGTGGGGTGTTAGACTCGAATCGCAATGTCCTAGGAGTCACAGGGCTACGTGGGACATGGGGGCTGTCCAAGCTTGGGGCCGGGATACCGTGTCAAAAACGTTGTAATTGACTTCTCGGATTCCGGGCCCACATAGGGTGCTTGGCAGAGCGCTCATGGTCCAGGTTCTCCCTGCAGCGCCGCAGGCGGATTCAGGGGCGCTCCTCGGCCGCTCGCGTTCACACACGCCGAGTAGACACGTGCCCGCTGCACGCTGGGAAAATACAGACCCGGAGCCGAGCCGACCCTAATTTAGACGTCTGTGAACGCTGCGCGCATGCACACGTGTCCCCAGCTTGCTGGCACTCTTGTCCCCTCCCCCTCCGTCGCGTGCCGGGGCGATCGTGAGGGGGACGAAAGAACGTGGCCGAAACCCTCAGCTCTCCCTGGGCCTCAAGGGGAAGGACCAGTGAAGGCGGCAGCCCCAAGCCCTCTCCTTGAACTCATCTTGCGCCTCCCAAACCTCTCCTAAAACCCAAATCAATCCCCGCCTAAGGGGCGTTGGTGGGAGGGGCTAAATAGGTGGGCGGAGTTCGGAGACCAGCTCATTAGCATAGCATCCAAGGTAAGGGTGGGGTAGGGATTTGAAGAAGCGCAATTTAGCATCTCCGACCTCCGCGTCGCCGCCAGGGATGACAAGGGATCGCGCGGCCGCCCGCAGAAGGCTCCAGGCACTCGGGTGAGCCTCCTTGTAGACCCCGGAGGTCGCTCGCTCCTGCCAGCTCGCCGTCGCCAAGGCCCGGAGCCTGGCGCACGCTCCCCCCTCCCGCCCCCCGCCGCCTCTACTGCCGCCCCCTCCTTGGAAACCAAGTTACCAACGTTAAGCCAATCCCCGAGCGCAACTCTGCCTCCCCCACACCCCACCCGCCGCGCCGCGCCGTCCTCTAGCCCAGCTCGTGGCTCGCGCTCCCCTCGCCTCCTGCGCTTCCCCCGCGGCGGCGATGCCAGGGCCCTGGCCAGGGCTGCGTCGGGCGCTACTCGGCCTCTGGGCTGCCCTGAGCCTGGGGCTCCTCCGCCTCTCAGGTAAGAGCCAGCCCCGGCCGAGGGTGGACAGGGCGAGGGCGGAGTTCTCGGACTCGAGGAGCGCCCGCGTGCCCCTCCCGGCTCCGCCCTGCTCCTCGCTTTCACGCTACTGCCTCGAGTCTTCTCCTCCTCCCTCCTCCCAACATGCACCCGAGACCCGGCTCCCTGACTTGTAGCGTGCCAGCTCTCTGCCTATCCCTTCGAGATATCCTGAGTGCTCTTCCTTACCCGGCCTCGCGCCCTGGAGGCCCCGTCTCTCTCCTGCCCCTTCCCAGGGTACCATCCCAACTTTGCTGGGCACCATGGTCCACAGGCTGTCATGTTCCCTACTCGCGGTCCTTGAAGACCGGATCTGTCCAACTATCGTGACTCAGAGGCACTGCCTCCGTGCCACCCCCAGCCTTGGCAACCGGGTCCCAAGGCTGCTCCCGCTGTCGCCTGCACGTGTCCAGTCCTGCACCCTCTTTCCATGTTCTTCATCAGGATGTGGGGTGCTCCCTTATCCTTGACCCAGCCTCATCTCTCCTTTGCCCTTGCCCCAACCTCAGTCTCTCCCTCTCCCCGCGATGTGCCAAGACTCTGAGAACCGGTTCATTGCCCTCCCCCCACCTGGAGGCCCCTCCTCCCAGCGTTGTAGTGTGCGGAAGACCTTCTGCACCTCCCCCCATTCACTGCCCCCACTCCATCGGCCCCATGCAGACCAGGGCTTTTCCCCTCCCATGTCCTAGAGACATCCTCGAGGTTTGGACCCTGGGAGCACGCCTCCAAATCTGAGGTCGGGGCTGGACTTGGAATTCCTAGGTTCTGCCCTGACTCTGGCCTCCGCCTGTCCCCCTGGGGCCCCTGACTCGGCTAGGGCCTCTCAGATTCCGGAGAGGGAGCTTCCCCAGACTGAGCCCGCATTTCCCCGCGCAGTGGTCTCGCAGGAGCCCTTCTGGGCGGACCTGCAGCCCCGCGTGGCGCTCGTGGAGCGTGGGGGGTCGCTGTGGCTGAATTGCAGCACCAACTGTCCACGGCCGGAGCGCGGTGGCCTGGAGACCTCGTTGCGCCGGAACGGGACCCAGAGGGGTCTGCGCTGGCTTGCACGGCAGCTTGTGGACATCCGTGAACCGGAGACCCAGCCTGTCTGCTTCTTCCGCTGCGCGCGGCGCACTCTGCAGGCGCGTGGGCTCATCCGCACCTTCCGTGAGTTCTCCACCGCCACGATCCTAGTCTGTTCCCTCCGTTCCAGACTTCTGCAGGGTCCCAGGGTCTGCGCTTTCTTACCCCACCCTCTGGTTCCCAAGGCCCTTGCCTCCTGGCCCCCGCCCCCCTCGGGTCCACTCCTTGGGCTACTAAGCCCTAAGCGTTGCCAAGAGCCGCGGTTCCTCTGCAGAACGACCGGATCGCGTAGAGCTGGTGCCGTTGCCCCCCTGGCAGCCTGTGGGCGAGAACTTTACTCTGAGCTGTAGGGTTCCCGGCGCGGGACCTCGTGGGAGCCTCACGCTGACCCTGCTGCGGGGCGCCCAGGAGCTGATCCGCCGTAGTTTCGCGGGGGAGCCGCCCAGGGCGCGGGGCGCGGTGCTCACCGCCACGGTTCTGGCGCGGAGAGAGGACCATGAGGCCAATTTCTCATGTCGCGCGGAGTTGGACCTGCGACCGCACGGGCTGGGACTGTTTGAAAACACCTCGGCCCCCAGACAGCTCCGGACTTTCGGTGAGTGGGTGTGGGGAGGAGGAGACCAAGTGGGGTCCGTCCGGTGCTTAAGAAGTTTAGAGGCAGAGAGACCTGAGTTCTGATCCCGACTTCAAGACTTGCCAGCCGAAAGTTGTTTGTCTCTTTGCTCCTTGAGAATGGTATTAGTATTTTCTTATTATATGATTGTGAGTATTAAGTAAGAGTTCATGCAAAGGCTTAGCAGATACTGAGTGCCAGATACATGGCTCAAGCTCTATTGTTCGACCCCCAGCCCTGTCTCCGGAACCCCCGCGCCTAGCGGCTCCCCGACTCATGGAGGTGGGCTTGGAAGAGCCTGTAAGCTGCGCCCTCGACGGACTGTTCCCAGCCTCTGAGGCCCGGGTATACCTGGCACTGGGAGACCAGAGGCTGAGTCCCGAAGTCATGAGTGAGGGGGACGCGCTCACGGCCACTGCCACTGCCACAGCGCGCACAGAGGAAGAAGGCACCAAGCAGCTGGTCTGCAACGTGACCCTGGGGGGCGAGAGCCGCGAGACCCGGGAGAACGTGACAATCTACAGTAAGCGGGAGAGGGGCGGGGCCTCCGCGCCTGGGGGCGGGGCCAGAGGAACGCAAAGGAGGGACGAGGGGGATAGGAGCGGGGCCTCTATTGAATGAATGCTGCTGGAGCAGGCTTGGCCCGATTGGCCGGAAGATAGGGGATCAGAATTGTGTAGCTGGAGAGGAGTCTGAACTGCCCCAATATGGGGCATGGATCTCTGAGATTTGACTCAGCTCAGAGAAGCAGGGCATGATGAGGGCGGAGCGTGATTGTCTCTAGAAGCGGGCGTGCTACTCTCCGTTTGGTTGCTGGAGGATTCTGAGGATAGAGAGGGGCTTTGATTGGTGAGAAGGGCGTGGTCAGTGGACTCCTCGCCCATGTCCGGTCCCTAGGCTTCCCGGAGCCCCTCCTAATACTAAGCGAACCTGTAGCACCAGAGGGGACGACGGTGACCGTTACCTGCACAGCTGGGGCCCGAGCTCTGGTCACGCTGGATGGAGTTCAAGCCTTGGCCCCTGGGCAGCCCGCCCAGCTCCAGCTAAACGCCACCGAGAATGACGACAAACGCGGTTTCTTCTGCGAAGCTACCCTCGAGGTGGACAAGGAGACCTTGAGGAAGAATCGGAGCGCCGAGCTACGTGTCCTATGTGAGTTAGCTTTAATCCCCTCGCGCCCTCCCACTCCTACTTCAAAGGACATGCCGGGTTTCTGGCGGTATCGTGGAGGCAGGGCCTTTCCTCAAGGCCCACATCTCACTCTGTATCCCCTCCTGGCCGCAGATGCCCCGCGGCTGGACGATAAGGACTGTCCCAGGAGCTGGACATGGCCAGAAGGCCCAGAGCAGACGCTGCGCTGCGATTCCCGCGGAAACCCAGCGCCCTCCGTGCATTGCGCGCGGCCGCAGGGCGGGGCCGTGCTGGCGCTGGGCCTGCTGGGTCCAGTCACTCGTGCCCTCGCCGGCACCTACCGCTGCACGGCGGCCAACGTCCAGGGCCAGGCGGTCAAGGACGTGACGCTGACGGTGGAGTGTGAGTGGGGGTGTGCAGTGTGCCTCCCTGTCTTGTTCTCAGGGTCAGGGTGTAGTCAGTCTACAAGGGAAGTGAAGTAGGAACAAGGTCTGAGATGCGTCTGGAAGGGTTTGAGGTGTGCCTTTGGACAGGATTTGGGAGAAGGGAAAAGGCTGGTGTGGTACCTTTAAGTGCTTACGGGAAGATCTTCAGAAAAGAGGAGGCCCAAGTATTACATAAAGGTCTGGGATGTGGCATTTAGGCGGAGCCTTGGACTGCCTGAGATAGCAAAGGCTCAGGATGGGTCCTGTGAGTGGTTTGTGGAAATCAGGGAAAGACATTCTTAAAGTTCACAAAGCCCTAAGGGAGAGCCCATGGCTTGACTAGCACAGCTCCCCCTTGGCTCAGTGTCCCTGTGCAGGGCACAGCTTGCTCCCACCCTTCAGTGAGGCCATGGAATGGAGGAGGGTATGGGGACATTGTGCCAAAAACCCCAAACCCAACAACTGTGGTCGCCACGCCCTAGATGCGCCGGCGCTGGACAGTGTGGGCTGCCCAGAGCACCTTACATGGTTGGAGGGAACAGAGGCCTCGCTCAGCTGTGTGGCACATGGGGTCCCACCACCCTCCGTGAGCTGTGTGCACTCTGTGGATGGGATCATCGAGGGGCCGCTGCTTGTGGCCCGGGAGCACGCCGGCACCTACCGCTGTGAAGCCGCCAACTCCCGGGGCTCTGCTGCCAAAAATGTGGTTGTCACAGTGGAATGTGAGTGGGGGCACCACAGGGTGAGATGGGGTCTATCAGGACAACTCAGGCCTGACTTCCAGCCTGTGTGTCACCACTGACCCCCAGATGGCCCCAGTTTTGAAGAATTGAGCTGCCCCAGCAATTGGACATGGGTGGAAGGGTCTGAGCGGCTGTTTTCCTGTGAGGTCGACGGGAAGCCAGAGCCAAGCCTGGAGTGCATCGGTTCTGGGGGTGCCAGTGAGGGACTGTTGCTGCCACTGGCATCCCCAGCTCCTACTCCCAGAGCCTCCAGCATCCCCAGGGCCCTGGCACCTGGCATCTACATCTGCAACGCCACCAACCGGCATGGCTCTATGGTCAAGACTGTCTCCGTGAGCGTGGAGTGTGAGCGGGGCCCAGGTGGGTGGGGGGTTGGGGGTGGCCGGCAATCTGGATCTCTCCCTAACGCCCTCATGGCTTTGCAGCGGCACCGCAGATGGATGAGTCAACCTGTCCCAGTAACCAGACATGGCTGGAAGGGGCTGAGGTGGCTGGGCTTGCCTGTGCCTCACATGGTCGACCCTCCCCACGGGTGCGCTGCTCGAGGGAGGGCACGGCCTGGCCTGAGCAGCAGCGTGTATCCCGAAATGATGCAGGAATCTATCGCTGCGTGGCAACCAATGCTCACGGCACAGACACTCGGATCGTCACCGTTGGCGTGGAATGTGAGTAGGGGCTGCAGTGGGTGGAGAGGACTATGCACCCCAGGAAAGTGGCTCTCAGCAGTGAAGACCCAATGGATTGCAGGGGGCATCTCCTCCAATTCCATTCTTGGAGGCAATGATTCCCAACCTAAATCTTGGGTAATAAGCCTCTAGGGAAAAGGAGCCTGGTCCCCTTAAATCCCAGGCCAGAAGGACACTGGTGCGGATCTCCATCTCCCATTCCTGTGTCTTCCTGCCGGTTGGTGGGGAAAAGGGGACAGGATTCTCCCCCGACTACGACTACGGTCTTTTGTTGGCTTATTGGGGGAGGAGGCTCTGGTGCGAGACAGGATCCTCTCCCCATCCCAGCCCCAAGGGGGTAGTCCCAGATTGATTGTGGTGGGCAGAAAGAGGCGCTGAGCCCCCTCCAGCCTCCTGTCCCCTGCAGACCGGCCAGTGGTGGCCGAGCTGGCAGCCTCGCCCTCCGGAGGCGTGCGGCCTGGCGGGAACTTCACGCTGACCTGCCGCGCGGAGGCGTGGCCCCCTGCTCAGATCAGCTGGCGCGCGCCCCCGGGGGCCCCAAACATTGGCCTGTCGAGCAACAATAGCACGCTTAGCGTGGCCGGCGCCATGGGCAGTCACGGCGGGGAGTACGAGTGCGCAGCCACCAACGCGCACGGGCGCCACGCGCGGCGCATCACGGTGCGCGTGGCCGGTAAGTGGCAGGTAGGGGAGGTGGAGGGATCTGCGGGGCCGGTGTGTGACGTGGGCGTGGAGCGTCCCTGCCTCCTTTTCAGTCCCCATACTTGATACCTGAGTGGGCCAGGGTCGAAGTTAGGGGCGCCCTGACTGTGAGGCTGTGGATGGCTTGCTGATGTGGGGGTTGGGAATGGAGGGAGTGGACCCTCCAGGCCTTGGCTGCGTTGGGGACTTAATTAGCGTGAGGGGCGTTTCTGCGTGTTGGAGACTTAACCAGCTTCCCCCTCCACGTACGCTGTGTGGAAGAGGGTTGGAGTCGGGCCGAGGGCGTGGATGGGACGCCCCAACTAGATCTCTGTCCGCAGGTCCGTGGCTTTGGGTCGCCATAGGCGGCGCGGCGGGTGGCGCGGCGCTCCTGGCCGCGGGGGCCGGCCTGGCTTTCTACGTGCAGTCTACGGCCTGCAAGAAGGGCGAGTACAACGTGCAAGAGGCCGAGAGCTCGGGCGAGGCCGTGTGCCTCAACGGCGCAGGCGGTGGCGCCGGTGGGGGCCCCGGCTCGGAAGGTGGACCCGAGGAGGCGTGCTCAGCAGATGCGTCGGCGGGGGGCGAGGTCTTCGCCATTCAACTGACGTCGGCGTAACCCGCGCGCCTCTCCCCGCGGGCCCGGGGACGCCCCCCAAAAGTATACGGGGGCTTATTTATTGTTCTATTTATTTACTCATTTATTTATTTATTCAACTCCAGGGACGACACCCATATTTTCTATTCCCTCCCTTCCCTCGCCAATAAAGTTTTTATAAAGGATCCTCGCCCCCTCTGCTACTGGGTCTGCCATGTGGAACAAGCCTTGGGTTCTAATCCCGATCCTGTGGGTTATTCATTTTTTCAAAACTTTGTTTTTTAAGGGCCTCAGTGTCAGGCACAAGGAGCTCTGGTAGCATAGTGACCAAGGCATGTTACTGCTAACCAGAAGGTTGAGGGTTCAAACCCACCAGCCACTCTGCAGAACGAAGACTGGACAACCTACTTCGGTAAAGATTTAGAACCTCAGGGGGTTCACTATGAGTCAAGATCAACTTGATGGCAGTGGGTTTGTTTTTTGGTTTTCTTAAGTGTCAGGCACAGGCCAGACTGTCTCCTGGGTGTGACCTGGAGCCTGCTGCGTGCCCTCTCTGTGCCCATTTCCTGTTCTCATGGACCTTTGGACAGGGGTGGGGACCAAGCTCCTTCCTCCCACTCCCTGTTGCTTATCTCTTTTATCTCTTCCGCTCAGAGGTGCCTGCTGATCCGGCTGAGTCTTGGGGTGTTGGCAAGGGGCTTCTCCCAGGCGCCTTTACTGGCAAAGCCGAGGCCACCTAGGCAGGATGGGCAGAGTCAGAGCTGCCTTCCCTGGGTCTACAGGCTTTCAGTGATGGATGGAGGAAGCCAGTGGCTGCAGCTCTGAGTGTCGGTCCTCCTGTTGTCCTTACTACTAAAGAGCACACCTCCTCCACCCCACCCTCAATGCCTCCTTCATCCTGTGTCCATCCGTTGTATCTGTTTATCCAACCTGTCTTTCCACTTGGCCCATCTATACTCAGAACAGGCATAGGGTACCAGCAGCACTTCTCCCTACACACCCCCATTCCCTTCATCCCCAACAGCATACGGAGACAACAGGTGGACCTCCTCCCCCATTCCCTCTTCCAGCCTCCTCTTCCCTCAAAAGCAGGAACACAGAGCCCTAGAGAAGGAGGCAGCCTGGACAGCTCCCATTCCATCTGTTCCCCAGGCCCTGGTCGGTCATCCACTTGAAAACCAACACCAGGAACAAAAGTGAGAGCAGGAAATGGGCCACGAAAGCTGAAGCCAACGCTGGTGTGGGGTACAGAAGGCACGGAGGCCCAGCATGGCCCAGCCCCTGCTGGCCCCCACCTTATCTCTTCCACCTGTTCCCCTTAATTGCCTCTTTCCAATCCCCCTGACCTCACTATTTGTGGTAGTTAAGTTTGCATATCAACTTGGCTGGGCCTGGTTGAGTGGCTGGGCAGCTGGAGGTAGTTATTCCCCGTGGTGAGATTGGTAATTAACTCCATTGTGGAATCTATTGGAGCAGCTGAGTAGCTGCTTTAGGGATGTGGGCTGCTTCCACCACAGAAGAAGCAACTTTGAAGGAAGGTCTTCAGCTTACTGCATGCTTGAACCCTGCATGTAGCTGAGTCGTTGTTCAGCAGCCTGCCATGCTCAACTAATCTTGGGACTTTCAATGGACTTGAATCCATGGCCTGCCATATTGTTTGGTAACACTGGGACTGTGCCTTTTTACTTGTCATCCTTGGGTGTGTCAGGCTCAGCAGCCAGCAGCTGTCTGAGTGAAGAAAAGTCTCCAGCTTCAGTGGGCTGGGAGCAGGAGGCAGAGCTGAAGCCCACAGTTGAGGGGCTTTCACTCAGCCCCTAAAGCCTGGCACTTAAAGCCTCCAAACTGTAAGAGAATAAATTCCTGTCCGTTAAAGCCATCCCATTTGTGGTATATTCCTGCCAGAGTGGCATTAAGTAACCAATACACTGTTCCTTGCACCCCACAAAGTCCAGGCTGCCTCAGGACATTTGTCCATGCTGTGCCCTTTGCCAGGAGCACTCCCACCTCAAACAGTCCCACAGTCGTCCTTCACGTCTTTACACAAATGTCACCTCCTTAGAGGGCCTTCCCTGATCACCATGGCTGAGGTAGCCTCATTAACTCTTTATCTCCTTACAGGCTTTATTTTTCTCTGTAATATGAATCACTACTTGAAGTTCCATTAGACAGATACTGAATATTTCTTTATTGTTGGTCTAGAGCATCAGCCCATTAGAGGAGAGATCTTTGTTGTATTCACTGCTGTGTGTCCCCACTGGGGTCTGGCAGACAGCAGTTACTCAAGAAATGGGGAATAAACCAAAATCAAACCTGTTGCCATCTAACGGAGTCTGACCCAAAGCAACCCTACAAGACAGAGTAAAAGTGACCCAGAGGGTTTTCAAGGGTGTAAATCACGGAAGCTGAGGGCTACATTTTTCTCCCATGGAACTGCTGATGGGTTCAAACCCACAGCCTGGAGACCTCACCCTTCCCCATCCTGATCCCTCAGCACTGCTCCACAAGGATCTCAAGGGTGTCTGCTGGATTCACTACTGTCCCTGCAGTACACCAAAACCAAAAAAACAAACTCACTGCTGTCGAGTTGGGTCCAACTCATAGTGATCCCTCCTTGGGTTTCCAAGGTGGGATCACTATGGAAATAGATTGCCCAACCTTCCTTCTGCGGAGTGGCTGGTGGATTTGAACCACCACCCTTCTGGCTAGCAGTCAAGAGCCTTAGGCACTAAGGCACTTTTAGACACAGTAGGTGTCTAATAAATCATTAGGCAAATAGGTCCTGTCCCTTTGTTTACCACATGAAATCTAAACTTCCTGGCACAGGACAGCCAACTGTGTCACTAGGGCTCCCGAATGTTGAATACATGGATAAAAACAGCCAAAACTTAGCAGACACACAGTCTGAGACTTTCACATATTCAATGTGTATTCCCAAAGGGCTTCTCCATGTCAGCTACAGGGGAGACCTATGAGGTTAAATAGGAGTCCTGGTGGGGTAGTGGTCATGCACTTGGCTGTTAACTGAAAGATTGACGGTTTCAGCCCACCAACAGCTCTGCAGGAGAAAGATGTGGCAATTGGCTTCCATAAAGACAGAAAAGAAAAAAAATCCAAACCCACTGCCGTTGAGTCAATTGTGGCTCATAGCTACCCCTCCTTGGGTTTCTGAGATGGTAACTTTACAGAAGCAGATTGCCCAGTCTTCCTTCTGAGGAGTGGCTGGTGGGTTTGAATGGCCAGCCTTTGGGTCAGCAGTCAAATTGATGGCACTACGCCACCAGAGCTCCCAGCAGCCTTGGAAACCCTATAGTGCAGTTCCACTCTGTCCTCTAGGGGCGCTATGAGTTGAAATCTACTCAGTGGCAGTAGATTTGGTTTGGGCTTTGCTTCCATAAATACTGTAGCCTTGGAAACCCTATGGGGCAGTTCTCCTCTGTCCTCTAGGGGCGCTGTGGGTTGGAATAGACTTGAGGACAATGGATATGATGGTCAAGGACACAGATGAAGTGGCCTCAGACCTCAAGGAAATCACCCTCCAGTGGGGGAGATGAAGTGAATGAAATAGCCCTGGCCACACAGAACCTGTCAGAATGGCAATTCCCTAAGAGGGAGTCCAGGAAGGAGCTGAAATAGAGGCTGAAATGAGATGAGAGTGGGGG
Organism: Orycteropus afer afer; assembly: GCF_000298275.1. Taxonomy (NCBI): domain Eukaryota; kingdom Metazoa; phylum Chordata; class Mammalia; order Tubulidentata; family Orycteropodidae; genus Orycteropus; species Orycteropus afer. The sequence goes on from NW_006921989.1 coordinate 968,458, forward strand.
TGTGTGGTGTGGACTGGGTAGTCAAGGAAGGCTTTTCTGAAGAGGTGACAGTGGGGCTGAGCCCCTACAAGTGATGAGAAGAACATCCTCCTCGAGGAGAGGGTGTTCAGGCCTGAGGAAGGGAGGGACTAAGTGAGTAGGAATCCATGGGCTGAGGGAACCGGGCCCCAGGCCTTCCCCTGCAGGCTGGTCCCACCCCGCTTTTCAAGGCCTGTCTAAAGCCTGGCTTCAGGCAGGGGTGGGTGTGCACAAGCCTGCGCAGGAAGGTCTGCAGTGTAGGGGACAGTCTGCAGGTGCACGTGAGGGAGACAGAGTGGCTCACTTGTATGTGTATCTGCATGTGTCTGTCATCTTTAGGTATGTTTGTCACACTGTGTCTGTGGAAGTGTGTATCAGTACAACTGTGTCTGTCTCGTGTCCGTCAGCACTGTGTGTCTGTGTATCTCATGTGTCCTCCAGCAAGTGTGCCCTGTGTGTCATGTGCATGTGTGTCTGTCAGCACGGCTGTCCTGCGTGTCTGTCTCATGGACATGTGTGTATCTGTCTTGTGTCAGTTTTGTATGTATTTGTCGCATGTGTGTCCGTCAGCACGTGTCTGAGTGTGTAGTGGCTATTTCCATGTGGTACTTGGTGATGAATGTCACCTAGGTACAGATGACTGTGTCTGTGTGTGACTGTGGTGCCCCTCAGAACCCCAATGAGGAACACCTGCCTTTTTGTTCCTGGGCTGGAGGAGAAGAAGGTGATGGGTACAAGGTGGAGCTCCCAAACAAAACTGCTCTGTCTCTCAGAGTAGCTCTACTATTTATTGTTACCACGTTACCATGTTAACAACATAGTGATTATCGCTGCTGAGAGTGCTTCCTGAGTGGAAGGACAGTCCACGGTGACTGGAGCAGGGGCTGAGGAAGGGGGGCATGGCCCCCTGGGACAGGGTCCCCAGCCTTTTCTTCTCCCTGAGGGGCTCTGGGGCCTGAGGCCACAGTCTTCCACCTAGGATCCCCAGATGGGGGGGAAGGAGCAAAGAAGAGGCCGATCAGAGAAGTGTGACCTCCCTTCCAGACATGGCCTCACGTCAGGCTCTTTCTCTGGCCCTCCCAGTAAAGCTTCTGCCTAGTCTCCACCTGGAGAAACTGAGGCAGGACCACGCTTGGCTGGGTGAAAAAAGGCTTACCCTGCCTGAGTTGGACCTTGGTGGGAACCCAGGGACATCCCGCATCTGCCACATAGCCTCTTAGGCTGGACGCTTTTCCTAGGCACCAGCCAGCAGGTGGAGCACCGGGTGCCGTATTTCTTGTACCTGGCGGCGGGGGGTGGGGGGAGGACAAGAAACACCATTCAGGATGCAGCAGGGGCCCAGAAACTGCCACAAGGAAGCCACTTTCCCCCAAGAGGTAGGTATTTTTCCTTCCCATGCTGGCTAAGCATGAGCTGATCTAGAGATCCCCCTCCTCCATTCTGAAGACCTGATACCACAGGCATTGCAGAGCGGGGTCCCATCCTCAGCGTCTCTCCAGAGCGGGGTCCTCTGGGTCCTACAGGAAGCGCAGCGCCGGGGCCCTGAATTGGCAGAGGTCAAAAGGAGGTCAGAGGCTGAGAGAGTCTGGGCTCAGGAAGCCGGTGGGGGGTGGGGTGCTTTGGGGGTCTCTGTGGAGGCCCTGCTTGGCTCTGGGCCAGCCCTGGGGGTTGCTGGATCCAAAGCAGAGGAAAAGCCAGGCAGGGAGACAGATGGCAGAGCCTTGGCAGAGAGGAAACTGGGGGTGGGGGTGACTCAGCCTCGTGTGTGGGGGGGTGCTGTGACTCCTCCCTGATGGGTCTAAATGGGGAAGCAGGGATGGGGATGCAAGGGGCAGGATAAAGACAGGGAAGACAGGAAACCGGTCCCCCACATATTCAAAGCTCTCAAGACCCCAGGACTCACCAAGAGCCTCACTGCCTCCCTGGTCGGCCCCGGCCTCGGGGCCCCTGGCAGGGCCTGCAGGGGGTCCCTGAGTGCTGCTGCTGCAGGCCAGGCTGGGGGTAGACAAGGCGTCAACGTTGAGGGCTCTTTGCTCTGTCCCAGACAGTCCCCCGAAATAAAGACTGACTATCAAGGTGTTGAGCAGCCCCTGAGGCGGCATCCAATGTCTGAAAGGCCTCACTTTGCCTTCCTTTAACCCAAAACCCACTGCCCTTGAGTCAATTTTGAATCATGGAAATTCATGTGTTTCAGAGAAGTGCTTCCTAGGGGTTTTTTGCTTGTAATCTTTACAGAACAGATCATCAGGCCTTTCTTCTGTGCCATTGGCTGGGTTTGAACTGCCAACCAATAGGTCAGTGGGAGAGTGCAAACTGTGTGCCACCCAGGGACTTTTAGTAAAATAATAACTTATCTTAAGGGGTAGTAAGCCTGGGCCAGCCTGCCAAATTCAAATCCTAACTCTCCCACATCCTCCTGTGGGACCCTGAACAAGTTATTTCTATCTTGGTACCTCAGTTTCCTCATCTGTAAAATGGGCTTCCCAGGCTTCAGAGACCATGTATGTCAGCTGCTACCCATTACTTATTATTACTGTTGTTATTGCTAAACGGTAGCAGTTTTCATTATCAAGTGAGCTCTTGTGGTGCAGTGCCTAAGGCATTTGGATGTTAACCAGAAGGCTGGTGGTTCAAACCCACCAGCTGCTCTGTGGAAGGAACGGGACAATCTACTTCTGTAAACGGGACAATCTACTTGGAGACCCAATGGGGGTCGCTATGAGTCAGGATCGACTCGATGGCAATGTTCTTTTTTTTTTTTTTTTTTAAATTATTATCATCAAGGAGCCCTAGTGGCACAGTGGTTAAGTGCTTGGCTGCGAATTGAAAGGTTGGCAGTTTGAACCCACTAGCCACTCTTCAATAGAAAGATGGGACAGTCTGCTTCTGTAAAGGTGCCAGCCTTGGAAACCCTATGGGCAGTTCTACCCTGTCCTGCAGGGTCACTGTGAGTTGGAACTGTCTAAACAGTGGCAGGAATAACAGGAGGAGCAGCAGCAGCTCGGTCTGGTCAGGACCATTTCATAAACGACAGACGGGGCTTGACAGGGAATGTGCCTGGCTCAGGAAGCAGCAGGGCTGGCACCGGAGCAGCCACTGAGGTCTCGCCCAGTGAGATGAGGCAAGTGACACCCTCACTGTGGGCCTGAGCTTGCCCTTCGACAGCAGGGGGGGAATGTGGAAGTCCCAGGGCACATAACTGGAAACACCTGCCCCCCCCCATGCTATTATTACCTGTATGACAGCACCCTCACTCGGCACAGCCCCTACCTGTAACTGGGTATAATCTGTAGGCTGGAGTCCGGCTTTATCTGAAACTTCAGGGTCACCCCCTCAAACCCAGGGTCCACCTTCTCGGTGCCCCGGAGCGGGTTTGGCTGCTTCCTGGGCCTCCTCCGCGACAGGGCCAACAGGGCTGGGGAGGTCCTGGGTGGCCCCAGGGTATGGCCCTGGTGGCTGTTTGAGGTAGGCATGTCCTTGGTGTCCCTGGCCAGGGTCCCCACAGCCATCGGCTCCCAGCAGGACCTCCCCGTCTGGAGGAAGCGCAAGGTGGTGACTGAGGCCTGATTCACAGGCGAGGTGGACCTGAGTACAAGCAAACCCTGGGTGAGCCCCAGGGGTCCCGAAGGCCTGGGTTCCAAGCTGTGCCCTGTTCCTTGCTGGCTGAGTGCCCTTGGGCAGGTTTACGCCCCACCAGGGGCTCAGAATCTAGTACCAGCCTGTTGGAAGGTCTAAAAATGGATAGCTATCAGTAAACTCAGAGTGTCTTCCATGCACTAGGCACTGTTCTCAGCGTCCATGTGGATTACTTAATCTGCACAGCAACTCAATAAGGAAAGGACCAGCCCCATTACCCAGAGGATGAAACCAAGGCCCAGGCAGGCCCACAGCTGCTGGGTGGATGGGTCACGATTCCAACCCATGCTGGGTCTAGGAACTGTGTGCTGTTGCTATTATGATTTTTATTGTTATCCTTATTATTGGGTTACCCTCTGTAACCTCTGAGTGACCCCTGTGTCTGACAGACATGGGGGGAGGGGAACTTGCATGGTCTCTGACCCCTCTACGACCCCAGATGACCCCTTTGTAAATCCTAGTAACTAACATTGTGACCCCTGGGTAACCCCAGGTCCACTTGACCACTAGGCCAGGTGAAAGGGCGGAGGGGTTGTGGGAAGGGGCCGCTTCTCACAAACCTGCATCCGCATCCGGGGGTCATTGGCTCCCGCTTGGAGAGGGGCGCTGGGAGCGGCTCCGGCTCCAGACAGGGTGGCGCCAGAAGTTCTCGCAGCAGCAACATGGAGAAGTCTGGGGATAGTTGGGCCTCCATGGCGCCCAGCCGGGCCCCAGCTGTCCCTAATGTTCACCTCACCCCCCCACCCCGTAGTGGCACCCGATGAGCCCCACCTGAGAGAGATGGGGCCTGAGGGGTAGGGGTACTTCTGGCAGGAGGTTCAATGAGTCCCACCTGGGTGGAAGAGGCCTGCAGGATGAGGGCGTCTCTGGTAGGGGGCGCTGAGCACCACTTTCCAAGCCTTGGCTGGGCCTGCCACAGCGCCAGTCCCCCTTCTGGCTCTTCTGTATCGCCAGCAAACCCCTCCAGACAAGGGCGCCCTCAACCTCTCCAAATCCCTCCGCGATCCAGGGGCGGGGCCTTGCCAGGCTGACCGACATGGGCTCTGCCTCCGGGCCAGGGCCTCTCCCCAGGCCTCAGCCCCAGCTCCCCTGTGGCCCACGTCTCTGCCCCTGAGGGAGAGATGGGAACATGAAGATGCAATAGGCCCAAAGACTGCCCCCCTAAGGACAGTCAGATGCCGGAAGTCTGTAAAACAGTTTTATTGTGGCTCCAATTCGATTCCACCACTATCACCACCCTGATTTTCTGGGGTCTTGGAGAAGCCACCCCAGGAGGAGCCTGTTCCCACCAGAGCTTGGCCCTGGGTCTCTCTGAGGCAGGGACTTTGGCTTCCACGGTCCTTCCGTCGACTGGCGGCCTGTCCTTGCTCTGGGCTGGGCTGGCAGCAGAACCCTTCCTCAATCCTGGCCCTGGGGCCTTGGTATCCGGCACAGTGTGACTGCCCATGTCAGTGGGGCTTAGGGACGTGGCCATCCACGTAGAAGTTCCTGGTGATCTTGGGCAGGGTGAATTCAGCCCCCTCCAGCTCAGGCGTCAGCAGGATCTGGCAGCCCAGCCGGGAGTTCTCCTGGAGGAGTGGGGCCATGTCCAGCATGTCATCCTCCCTGGGGCAACGGGGGCAGCATTAGCTATGGCTGCACTGCCCTGCTGGGGAGGAGGGCAACCGAGGGAGGAATGTCGGGGGGAGCAGGAGGTGGGGAGAGAGCTGGCGCTGCCCTGCCCCTGCTGCCCAGATGGGCCTCCACACACCCGGGATCCAGAGGCTCAGCCGCCAGCCATGCCTTGCAGGAGCCTCGGGGGCACCTCTAGCCCTGCTCACCTCTCATCAGGCTGAGGCAGAAGACCCAGGTGGTCCTCGCTCACATACACGTGGCAGGTGGAGCAGGCCAGGGAGGCTTCACACGCTCCTGGGGGTAACGAGGGAGGGGTTGTCATCAAGGGGCAGTCACTGCAGGTGTGTCAGGCAGGTGCCTCTGGGGGGGACAGAAAGCAGCAGCCCTCCCAACTCCTTCCCGGGCCTGCGTACCCCCTGTGTGTGTGCTCCACGGTGTCATTTACTCAGCCAGCCCCTCCTTTTTACAAAAGAGTGTCCAGAGTCTCATTCCCAAGGACTCCCCAGTAGGCCAAGGACCTGGCCGAGAATGGGGAACCATGACTGAGCGTGGACTTCATCTCCATGTAGCTGGAAGGGGAAAGTTCAGGCGGGTTCCATTTAGGCCTTGCTCACGGTTTCCCCTCTGCTCTTGGAGGGACCGCCTCACTCCAAACCCAGTGCAGTAGGGGAGGAGTCAGGGGTAAGGATTGCAATCTCCCAAACCCAAGGTTTTCTGCTCTTGCCTGAAACTCTGCCCTTCTGATGACCACCTGCCCTTGGACACACTCCCAACCCTCTGATCAGAGAACTGTGCTTGGGGATAATGTCCCTCCTGGCTTAAAACCCTCCAAAGGGTTTTCACACCCAAGATAAAACCCAGACTCTGCCCCACTCTGCCTTTTGCTCACTCCACTCCACTCCGTTCCAGCACACCCAAGCTCATCCCTACCTCAGGGCCTTTGCACTTGCTGTTGCCTTGGCCTAGGATGCGCTCATCGGCACTCTTACTACGGTGGGCCCTTCTAGTTTTGGGGATTCAACTCACCTGTCCCTTAGTTTTGTCCCTCTCTCCCTCATTACCTCCTTTTAATTTTTGTGCAGCATTTATCACATCTGTAGTTAACCATCTTGATCTCTGGGTCTACCTCTGCCCCAGAGGCCTGCCCTCTCTGTGTACCTAGCACCGAGCCTGGCCTGCTGTAGATGTTGCAGAACCATCTGTCATACGTGAACAGGAGCATGCTAAGCTCTTCTTCCTTTTCTCCTCCCTCTTCCAGACATATCCTGCAATGAGGATCGAGCCCTGTTTGCCTTCAGATGTTACCACTGATTCTGTGACTAATCTGCCCACCCTCCTGGACTCCTGGGGCCAAAATGTCTGGGCCTTGAAACTCCCAAGTAGTACCCAGGAATCTCCCTTATGCAACCACTTCCTACCTTGTTAGCTTCCTCATCACAGGACACTGAAATTATCTAATCATACAATAAGCACAGTTATTTACTGCACACTAACCATGTGCATGAGACCTGTTTCATCCTCCCAGCAATCCAGTGAAATAGGAACTAAATGATCCTATTTCATACATAAAGAAATAGGCCCAGAAAAACTAAGCACCTTGCCCAGGGCCAAACAGCTGGTTGTTGTTGTTGTTATGTGCCATCAAGTCAGATGACTCATAGCTACCCCTCCTTGGGTTTCCAAGGCAGTATCACTACGGAAGTAGATTGCCCCATCTTCCTTCTGAGGAGTGGCTGGTGGGTTTGGACCACCAGCCTTCTGGTTAGCAGTCAACTGCCTTAGGCACTATGCTACCAGAGCTCCCAAACAGCTGGTAAGAGGCAAAATTTGGACACAAGCATTTTCTTCTAAAACTTCCCATGTGTGTCCTGAATTGACAAGGATCTTGACTTCCCAGACATAAGGAGCTGGTCTAGGGGCTGGCTGGATTCCAGAACAACTTGAGGTAGGCCTGCCCTGATCCCCTCACCTGATCCACATAGAGCTGATAGCTTTAATAGTTCAATCAGGCTTCCAAACACATAATGGATAAACCCTGTACATTTTCTTCCAGACCACTCTTCCCAGTGGCTTACGATATAATGTTTACTCATGGAATTATTGGACATGGTCCCTATTAGGTTGAAATTGGTGAGAGCTGACAGCGGTCTTATCTGTCTTGTACAATGCTGTCTCCCTAGCCCCTCCCCTGCCCTGTCCCAGTGCCTGGCACACAGTAAGTACTCAAAATTCAGAGAAGGACAGCACAGATTAGTCATTACAATGAGATGGGTCTGACCCGAGTTTTGCTACTTACTTGACCTTGGACCAAGTCTACTTAACCTGGAACTCAGTTTCCTAATCTATAAAATGGGGTAACAGTCTCCTCTATTACATGAAGAGTTAACCAGTACGTTAACGTGCTTTTAAAGCAGTATCTGCTATTATTATTTCTTCAACAAACACTGACTTAACACTTGTTACATTCAAATCGGGTGCTGGGAGTTGATTCTCACCCTATGGGGCAGAGGAGAACTGCCCCATTCGGTTTTCTTGGCTGTAATCTTATAGATGTGGATCACCAGGTCTTTCTCTTGAAGAGCTGCTGGGTAGGTTAGAACTTACAACTTTTTGGTTAGCAGCCAAGCACGGAACCATTCGTTTAACAGTGGTTAAAGTGCTCGGCTAAGGGCTCCAGTTTGAACTTACCAGCTGCTCTGCAGGAGAAAGATGTAGCAGTCTGCTTCCATAAAGATCACAGCCTTGGAAACCCTATGGGGTAGTTCTCTGTCCTATAGGGTCACTAAAAGTTGGAATCAACTTGATTTTGCTTTTTTACATTCAAATACCATGATAGGCAACAGACATGTGGCAAATGGGGTCTCTGCTTCTTGTTATGGGGGATGGATGAGAAAGAAGTAAGCAAAATAGTAGTAAGTGCTGTGATGGCAACAAAATATACTAAGAGCATAGCTGTGTTAAGGGGGATGGAATTGTCAAGATGACACTGACAATGAGACCTGCAAAGAACAGCAGGCAGATGTGGCAGGAAAGCACTCCAGGCGGAGGGAACAGCAAATGCAAAAGCCCTGAGGCAGGAATGAGCTTGGCTGTTGGAGGAAAAACATCAGGGCCAGTTCAGGTAGAACAGAGGAAAGGAGAAGAACACACAAGCTGCAGGAACGCAGGAGTTTTTGTCTCTAGTCAATGTTCCATAACTAAGGACCGAATGAATGAAGATTAGGAGATAGGCTGGGGTTGAGGCCTTGGTGAGGAATTTGGATTCAATTCCCTGTTTGGTGAGAAGACACAGGAGGGTTAAACAACGGAAAGACATAGCCTGATTTGTGTTTTTTTAAATAAATGAATAAGGGTTTCCTCAATTCCCTGAGCCCGGCTCCCACCTTCCAGGTCCACCCCGTGGCGCTGGGCCAGGTGGAGAACATTGTCCCCGACTCTGCCGCTCACTGGGATCCGTTGGCCTGACCGGTCTATGAACACCACATTCACCCTGAAGACAGATAGGTGTGAAAATGACGAATTAGGGGTCGGTAGAATCTAGGATTAAGTTCTGGTGGTGTAGTGCTTAAAGCATTTTGCTGCTAACCAGAAGGTCAGCAGTTCAAATCCACCAGCTGCTCAGCCAAAGGCAGATGGGGAAATCTACTTCCTCGGAAACCCAAATGGGGGTAAGCTATGAGTTGGAAACGACTCAATGGCAAAGTTGTTTTTTTTTTCCTCCAGAATCCAGGGTTAGGGACTCGGGGTTGGGGCTTGATAGACAGGAATATACGGGGGGGGACCCAAGGGGGACTCTGGAGATGAGGCGGCGGGACACCGTGGGGAACAGGGAAACCTCGCAACATGACTAGTGGGCTTGCTCTCACTCACACGTCCCCGGGCCGCTCCGGGCCGCCACCTTCCTCGTCCCCCGCTGGGCGCGAGCCTGGAAAACACAGTTGGGTGAGCAGCTGCGCCCCGCCCTGCTCGGTTAATGCTGCCCGCCTGGGGCACCTGGGGCACCCTGGGTACCTGTCGCCCGGAATTTCCTGGCTGTTGCCGGTATAGCCGCCTCTCCGGTCCCCGAACAGCTACCGGATCTGCTCCACCAAGCTCCCCTGCTTGCCCGCATCAAGACCCCGGCAGTCACGCCGACCCGGGCCACGGACGCGGCCATGACAGGCGTCACGTGACCCAATGACTAGGCATGCGCGCGCAACACCCGCGCCCTCAATAGGTCCGTATTGCTCTGAGTATAAGTGCCGTTATTTCCGTCAAGTGTGCGGCAGGGACCTCACTTGTGATGTGAAGGTTGGGGAGCACAGGGCGACTCGGGAGCGCAGGGCGACTCGGGCCCGCGGAGAAGTGTGAGTTATCCGAGACCTCCCACCCAAGCCCATTATTTGCCCCAAGAACCAGTCAGCCTTTTTCTTTAAAACCATTTACTTACAAACTTTAATTCAGCAAAGGTCTGTGAGGGACTGGGGAGCAGCCATCCCCTGCAGTGGAGGTGGGCCAGAATCTGGGGAGGGAAGCTGGTGGCACGACTGGCCAGGGGCAGGGCCCAGGGTCACCTCTGGCGGCCAGGTCCTGCTGGTGGGCGGGAGCAAGCTTATCAGCATGGAGTTGGAGGTTTGGGGCACTGGGCCAAAGGGAGGCCAGCTCCGGGTGATCTGGCCTAGGGACGGGGGGGAGTTTGTCTTCAGAATGGGGGTGGACAGCAGAGGTTCAGTGACTTGGGCACAATGTTCAGCGCTCACAAACAATACAGCAGGGGACTGGCTTCAGCTGGCAGAGAAAGCCCAGCTCTGCACCTAGACCTAAGTGGAAAGGTGAGGGTAGGTTTGCCAAGACCAAGGCTTTGACCCCCTTCTGTCCCCAGGGCAGGGACCCTGGGCAGCAAGAGGGGCCCAATCCCCAGGTCAGAGCTGTTTGGTCCTGAGCCAAGCTCCAGAGCTTGACATCTGAGAGGCTCTGGCCAGCGGGGCCTGGGGCCTGGCTTTAAGGCATCAGAAGGCAAGGGGACTATGGCAGAGAGTCAGGTACCCAGGGCTGGTTGGCAGGCAGGGGCAAGAGGGGGCTTTGCCTGCAAAAGACACAGAGAAAAGAGATAAGGGCCATTCAAACTGAAAAGTGGGGACTGGAGGCCCAGACACACTGGACCTTGAAGGAATCAGAGCTGGGGTTGTCCTGGATTGTTTAAAAAAAAAAAAAAATTAGAAAAGGAAACAAAGGTCAATTGTTGAAGTTAAAAAAGGGGGCAGTCTCTGATCTTCACGGGAGGTCATGGAGACCTCCAAGGCACTCGAAAGGCCGAGACACAGGAGCAACGAGGCAGGAGAGGACTCCCAGAGATGGACACTGAAGGAGGGCAGGAGGCAGCAGAGGGGAGAGAGCGCAGGTCAGGCCCCTCTCTCTTAAGGCTGCAAGGTTCCAGTGCCTGGAGCATGCCAGAAGTGCAGAGTGGCTCCAGACTCCCCCACACTCCCTGGGCTCCTGAGGCTCTGGCTAGTTGGTCAGAAAAGTCTTTCTGAGATTTTTCTATAACCAAAAAAAAATAATAATAATAAAACAAAACACCAGGAAACCCAAAAGCGACTCAAATGCAGGCCCTTGAGCATTTCTGCTGCTGGCCTCTTAGAAAATCCGCTTCCGCTTCAGGTAGGAGTCCGCGTAGTGGCCACCAAGGCCCTGGGAGTGTTGGCCCACGTAGCTGCCTTCTGGGCTGGGCTCGGGTGAGGGCAGCAGGTGGGCAAAACTGCGTTTCTGGCCACCCAGTGGGGTCTGGAGACAGAGGGCAGGGGTGGGTGGGTCAGGGGCTGCCCGGGGCCACAGCTCCCCAGCCCTGCATACCCCTGCCCCCCAAGCCTGTACCTTCAGCAGGTGGCTGTGGCCATTAGGCCCAGGGCTGAGGCCCAGGAGCCCTTCCCCGGAGCCCAGAGGAGAGGAGCCAACTGCCTGGGAGACATGGAAAGAAGTGGGACAGGTCACTTCTGTGGCCCAGAGGAAGCAGCGCCCAGGGCAGCGGCAAGGGGTTTCAGGTCAAACCTCGCCTGTGGGGCTCAGTAGCTGGGAGATCTGGGGCAAAGCCTGTTTCCTCAACTGTCAACTGGGGCTCGTACCCCTACACACTAGGCTGTTAGGGGATGAAAGGAGAGGAAGCCCAGCAGGCTAGACAGAGACAATGCTTGACCTGCAGGCACTGGGACAAGAACAACCTGCGCTTCAGCTCTGTCCTGAGCAAGGCTAACTAATCCCACTGCCACCTCAGCCTTGGACTAGGCATAAGGGTTCACAGAGCCCTGGAGGCAGGGGCCCCACATCCTTGGTGTCCCTGGAGACTTGTCATGGGCTGGGAGGCTCCTCACCTTGTTGAGGTGGCTCTGCTTAAGGCCAGCCTGTAGGCCGCTGGTGAAGTAGGAAGTGGGTGAGCCCGAATAGAAGTGACAGAGGGGTCCCCCACCACTCCGGTCACCGAAACCACTGGGTGGGGGGGACATCTGCAGAGAGGGGTGAGTTGATTGAGGTAGACCGTTGTGACCCTGGCCCCCAAGAAATCACAACGCCTGCTTTCCCCATACTTGTGTGGATTCCCCCAAATGACTTTGACTGGCTTTGGCCAACAGGACAGCAGCAAGATGCTGCAAGCAGAGGCGTGAATACAGCCTGCACACTGGGTCTCCTCACTTCCTCAGGGAGTGCTGAGACCAACAGCAAGTGAATGGGCACAGACTCCTTGTGAAGCAGAGACACACATCCCATCAACAGCCTGCCCATCACCAGCCATGTGAGTGAGGCCACTGGGGACCATCAGTTCCAATCAAGTAGCCATGTGACTGCAGTGAACCACCACCACCCCGCAGAGTGCAGAGTGGTGAGAACTAAAAAAATATTTGTATTTTGCAGTCACTACTAGAGGCATGGTTTGTTCTATAGCAGTAATTAACTAGGGATGGTGGGCATGGCACTCCTTACCTTGAGTCGGCTCGGTCCATGGGGCCCAAGGGCAGGCTCCCGTGGGTGGGAGAAAAGCCGCCGAGGTCCCACGTCCTGAATGCAAGTGGGAGAAGCATGGTGAGTTGGGGTGTGTACCCTTTCCCTCTTGGCCGACTGTCACAGCCCAGCTGCCATCAGAGATACCCACTCCCTCCCTGGAGGCCCAGCAGAGACAGACTCCAATGCTTGGGGGCAAACTCAGCCTGCAGGGCCATGAGAAGGCAGCACAGGCCAAAGACAGGACATGTGCCTGCCCCAGAGGGCACTGCACCTGGGCCTACTGACAGCTGCCACACAACAGAGCCCCACTAGGCCAAGTGTGGAGGATGTACAAGGTAAGCTGGGACCCCAAGTTGTGTGAACTTGTAATCTTTATATATTGGCATTTATTTTAGGGTTTTTTTTTTTTTTTTTTTTAAACAAATGTAACACAAGCGGCCTGTGGATAGCCAGTTGACACCTTCTGACGTGGAGGAGGTTAGAACCAGGGACAAAAACAGGAACTAAAGTGGGGAGACATGGACAGAAAGACACATAGGATGCTAAGCCCTGCCTCTAGGGAGAAATAGACAAGGCCTAAGGCCTCTTGAGAGGTGGTCTCCAAGGACAGACAGACAAACTCAGGGGCAGGGACCATATCTAGCATGTTCCCGCCATCTCCCTAGAGTCTCACCTAGGACCTGGCACAGTCAAAAGGGGAGAAGTATCAGTTTAGAGGATGAATTACTCTCAGGGGACAAAAGTCTACAGCAGCTGGCCCCTCATAGCTGGCTGGTCACAGGGTGCTGGGTACTTACCGAGTAGTCAAAGCTGTAGCTGTCAGGCAGCCCGGGCTCAGGGGGCAGGCGGGCACTGGTGAGGGGGCTGAGCAGGCGGGACTTGAGCTGGAAGGCTTTGCTGCCGCCGCCGCCTCCACCACTGCCGCCTCCAGGGGCTGGGGGGGTAGGCAGGGGACCCTCAGCTGGGCGGCGGCTCCTCCCAGCGCCCCCCCAGCCCCGGGCCTCCTTACCCGCCAGATTGCTGGCCGGGAGCAGGCTGTGTAGGTTCAGATAAGGATTCAGAGGGATCCGGAAGTCCTTAGGGGGCTCCCCCAGCAGCGAGACCTATGGCAGGAGGGCCATATTCGTGACGGCCCCTTGCAGAGGGGACCATGCCAGGGGGGTAGGGGTGGGGCTGGCATGGCTCTGGGCATAGGGCAGGGCCTTACCCCAGGGGGTGTTGGCAGAGGCCCACTATCTTTCTGGAGGCCTCTGAGGCCAGTGCCTCGGAGCCCTGTGGGGGCAGCGGGTGGAGTGAGCTGGGCTGCTGGGGGCCCCAGGCCCATGGCCTCCCGGTCACTTCCAGAGGGGCCAAGCAGCGGTGGCAACAGGGGTGGTGGCTTCCCTCGCCGAGGTGGCAGGTCTGGGGGCAGGCCTCCTGCTACAGAGAGAAAGAGGGGTCAGTGGCACAGCCACACAGGATCCCTCCCTCGAAACTCTGGGGCCTCCATGGTGACCAGACACTAGTGGCCAAGGGGCTGGACACTAGGCAGCAGCAAAGGCCTCTACACATCCGTTGGTGCTCACAGTGGCCCCAGCTGATAGACAGGGACACAGACCCAGCAAAGAACAGACACTTCCAATGAGGAAACAGCCTTGGGAAGGGGACACGGGGCGGTGCCGGGAGATGGTGGGGCCTTCATTACCTGTAGACAGCTCCCCGAGGAGTGGGTTGGCCGGCTGGGCTCCAGGCTGGAGGGGGCCCAAGGGAGAGTCTCCCAGGATGCCAGGCTTCTAAGGACAGAGCACAGTCAGCTGGGGATGGCCATGACGACCACCCAGCACTCCCACCCTCCAGCCCACAGCCACTCACAGACAGGCAGGCAGTGGCCCCAGCCACTATCTGTCTGTTCAGATAATGACTGCTCGAGACCTACTGCTCGGCCACCTCATCCTAGGTATTGGACACACAAGGTGAACTTGAACCAAGACACTCGAGTGTCAAGGTCTGTCACCTCATACTGTCTACTGGTGTTAGGCACACACAGTGACAGTCACTCTTTACCACATAACGGCACACACTCTCATGCTTTTGTCACTTTGCCCCGGTGGACCAAACCAGTCAGGGTGTGTGTGTGGGTGTGTGTGTGTGTGTGTGAATGAGAGAGAGAGAGAGAGAGAGAAAGAGAGAGAAAAAAAAAAGAGAGAAAGAGCCAGAGAGAGAGTGAGAGAAAGGCATGAGGTGACAAGAAGCTATTCCACCCCTGTGGGGTCTGGGCTTTCTTCTAAGACCGCTCCTCCTCAGGAAAGCTAGAGAAGACAGGTGGTGGATATGAGCTGGTGTCTGACGGTGGGTCTCTCAGCTCCACAGCTGTAGGGGTGTGTGCCTACATCCCCAGATCTGGCCCTGGCAATCAAGGCCCGGAACCCTCTCCGAGAGGCAGGAAAAGGAAGCCCTGCCATGACGGGAAGAGACAGAAGAGTCCTAGGCTTTTGTGGGTGGCCTGTGCCTGACCAAGAGCCCAAAGTCACTTCCCAAGTCCTGAGCACAGGCCCTGCAGTAGGCACCAGAATATCCGCAGAAATCAAACGACCCACTGACACGAACCACTGCCAGGCAGGGGCTGTGGGAGTGTGTAGGAGGGGCAAGCTCTCGGGGAGGAGCCTGGGTGGCATAGGTAGGTGGGTGGCCTGGGCTGGGATATTACCTTCTGACCCTGGGCCTGCAGGGCCAGCTGCAGCAGCGCTGTGGACAGAGCTGGTCCATTCAGCAGCGGCATGGTTGGGGGTGCGCCTAAAAGGCCTAGGGGGAGATGCAGAGAAGTGGGCAGGGGTCCCTGGATGGGCAGGGACCCTCCCCATTAAACACAGCCTCAGCCTGTTGAGAAAGCAGGAAACTGAAGCTGAGAAGACAACTGAGGAGCCTGAGAAAGGCAGAGTCCACCAGGGTGGGGCACCCCTCTTACCACCCTCCTTTTTGGCTGTAGGCACTTTGCTCCCCTGGGAGGGGCCCAGGCTCCAGCAGGATCCCCCTCCTCTGGAGACCTTTGCTCTCCTTGTCTCTCTGCCTCTCAGCCCCTGGTCCCCAGGTCCTTGCCACTCACAGCTCAGACTGCAGAGTTGGGGCCCTCACTTGCTCCCCCCACCAGCCCCTTACCCTGCTTGCCCCCCGTGTTGCCGTGGAGCAGGGGGTTCAGCAGCAGCTGAAGGGAAGCAGACGGCCCCAGGTTGTTGAGCAGCTGCAGAATGTTGGGCTCAGGCAGGAGTCCCTTGCCCCGATTGAGGGCCTGAAGGGAAGCAGGGAGGTAGGTCAGAGCCAGGCCCAGACTGGGGCCTTACCACCCGCTCCCACCTCCAGAGCCCAGCTGGTGTCCACTGGGGCCCTAATATCCTGAGGGAGAAGGGTCTGGCCTATTGCTCTCCTGTGCTCACTCTGTGGGCACCATCCCCACCCCACTCACTCACCGTGGCCTGGGCGGCGATGAGCGCAGCCAGCATGCTGCGGCCAGGGGGCCCGGGGGCACAGAAGGAGACCCGCAGGTGGCTGCCCCCCAGGGCCAGCCCATCCGCCTGCTGCTGAGCCTCCTCGGCCATCTCTGCCGTCTCGTACTCCAGCACAGCAAAGCCCTTCAGCTGCCCGTCCTGGCCATACGCCAGCTGGTGGGGAGGCAGAGGGAAGTGCTCAGTGACAGAAACCAAGCGACAGACTCGTGTGAAGTGACAACAGTGACCAGGATGTGGATCCTGACCGTGACAGCGAGAGGACCTGGCACCAGCATTGTCCTGAGCCCTGCAGCTGCCTCAGCTTATCTCACCTCCTCAAGCACCCTGGGGGGCTGCACCCTGCCCATTTCCCAGAGGGGGCACCCAAGGCTCAGAGAGGTTAGTGTGTCCAAGGTCACGCCACCAGTCAGAGCTCAGAGCTGGGCCCACACCGTGCCACAGACTTCAACTGGGATTCCCGAGCCTGCCAAGACACATTGGAGTGCCACCTCATCACATGGCATAGTAGAGAGGAGGAAGGGCTGCCAAGGAAGAGGTGGAAGGCTCCAGGCCAAGGACACTGTAATGGGGCTGTAAAGGCTCAGCTGGGGTAAGACTGGCTGGACAAAGGAGAGGTCACACAGCCAGTACTGTGAGAAGTGTGGAAGTGCGGTGATGGCCAGGCCAGGGAGGCCCCTCGCCCCCTGCAGCTGCACTTCAGGCTCATGGCCCCGGAGCCGGAACTCTGAGGCCAGGTATCTCCTGGACTGAGGATTTTTTGGAGGTGAGATGGGTAGAATGTGGCACACTGTATTCCATGCATGCCCCCAGTGGGGTCTGGGGAAGCTCTGTGTAAATCAAGCCCATGGATAGTTCTGCAGCAAGATGCAAAGGCAGAGGCCATACAGCACCGTATCAACTCAGGTCAGGCTGTGCCACCAAGCAAGTATGTCACAAACTCAGGGAATAGGTCTCTGGGTTTCAGGGTGTTTGGATGCTGGAACTGTAGGGGGGCTGTGGCCAGGAGACCAGATACTGTGAGGGACTTAGCCGGGGCCCCGCTAGGGGGCCCCCCTGCACTGGGGGGCCGCTCTGCACAACAGGCCTCGTTTCTCTGCGTTGCAGAGAAGGCACTATGAGCACCCCACACTGTACCTGGGGAGATAGAGCTCACAGATGGGCAATTCTTGGGCCACACCAAAGCAGGAGCTGGGAGAAGATGTGGCCAAAATGATGCTGGGACCCAAGATCTGTAGGAAACTGGCTACCTCAGTGTGTCAAAGGCTCTCCCAGAGACACATCTGCAATGTGGGTCCCGAGGGTACACAGGTGGCTTTGGAACCAAACCAAATGACCATCAGTAGGGGCCTAAAGGCATCCCTGAGTAACACAAACAGTTAAGCAGTCAACTGCTAAACAAAAGGTTGATGTTTTGGTTCTACTCAGAGGCCCCTTGGAAGAAAGGCCTGGTGATCTACGTCTGAAAAATTAGCCTTTGAAAACCCCGTGGGGACTTCCGGTAAGATGGATGAATAGGCAGACAAGCGACAGAGACCCTCTTCAACAAAGAAAAGAGAAACCAATTGACAGAGATACAGAAGATAATCCTGGAGCCCTGAGCTTTGAAAGGAACTATACAGCAGTGGATTACGCACCAACTAGTGGAAAAACCTGAATGAAAACAGTGAGTACAGAGATGGTCGAAGCTGTGGACTGTCAGCTACTCTGATGGGACCAACAGCCTGAATAGTTCCAAGTGGTGTTGGGACCTGAGAATTGACCTAAAAAAGATCACCCCTGGTCACCAAGGGCTGCAGGGACGACTGCACTGGTGGCCTATGACTAGGAAGGGAAGCAGCAAGAGGGGAGACAACCTGAGCTGTTGACTTTCCACTGTCTGGAGGGCGCAGCTATTTTGATTGTTTACATGCGGCAGCCATTTTGGATATTTAAAGGGACAGAGGGTGTAGCCATTTTGAATCTTTACAAGTGGCAACCATTTTGGATTTTAAAGTGATAGCATCATCATTCAGATTCCAGGGACCTAAGACTAGGCTCTGTTTGCCAATGTCAGCAGGGATATACAAGAGGCTGACAACAGGAAAGGAGACAGGTGGTGACTGTATAAGTGCTGCCCACTAGCAAATAGAGGAGCACAGTACCGTGCTTGCGTAGATAACATACAAACAAAACAAAGAAAATGAAAGTCATGGGCAAGTCACTCCAACATATAATCACCAATTAAATATATACACAAAAACATCACAATGCCTTGGAGACAACAGAGCATCACAGTCCACACAAAGAAGCAAGATAAAGCAGGAGAAACAAGGGACAAGTATACAGACCCAAAACATATCCCTGAGGAAGACGCAGCATTGGAACTCCCTGATAATGAATTCAAAGGAATTATATTTAGATATCTTCAGTGAATTGACAGACCAGAGAAAACCCTAGAACAATTCTGAAAAACAAGAACAAAATGACAAAATAAATGAAAAATTAGAAATGATACAAAATCTACACACAAAAATCCAGAAGATTAATACTAAATTTTTAGAAATAGGTAAGACATTGAATGGGCAAAGGAGCAGAATTGAATCAATGAAAGACAGAATTAAGGAGAGTGAAGGCAAATACCTGAACACTTCCTTGGAAAGGGATAAATCAGAAAAAAGATCGAAACAAAATAAAGAAAGCCTAAGGTTTATGTGGGATACCATCAAAAGGAATAACCTACGTGTAATCAGAATTCCAGAACAGGAAGACACAAATAAAACCACAGAAAAAATTGTCAAAGATTTGTTGGAAGAGAATTTTCTTGGTATGATGAAAGATGAGAATATATCCATTCAGGAAGTCCAACGAACCCCAAACAGGATAGACCCCAAAGGAAAATCACCCAGACATCATCAAACTCACCAAAACCAAAGACAAAGAAAGAATTATGAGAGCAGCACGGGAAAAACAAAAAGTTACCTACAAGGGGCAAACAATAAGACTAAGCTCGGATTTCTTGAGAGAAACCATGCAGGCGAGAAGACAATGGGATGGTATATATAAAACCCTGAAAGAGAAAAATTTCCAACCTAGAATTATGTAACCAGCAAAACCATCCCTCGAACATGGTGAAATTAGGACCTTTCCAGATAATTAAGGGAATTTGTTAAAACCAGACCAACCTTACAAGAGATGCTAAAAGGTGCCCTTTGGACAGAGAAGGAACAACAGCCAAGAACAACTGACCGTTAACACACATGATGATATAACCCAGAAACCAACCCAGCTATGGAAGTACCCAAAGTAAATAAACCTACAAGATTGTAAGCAGGGAACCAAAGACATCAATTGACAAATGAGGACAACAACAAACCACAAAGAGGGAAAAAACCATGTCATTACAGAACTTCTAGATGGTAGGGAAGTCAAGACAACTACAAGATAGAATGGACTGCTCTAAACTTGGGAAGAAAACTATAAATCACAGGGTAACCTCAAAGAAAAATTATAAATCTTCCCATCAAAAAAGAGGACCAGCATAAATATTCAGCAAATACTAAAATAATAGCAATGAAGGAAGTGATAACACAATTCATAAACAAAACGAGCTCAGCATAGAAAATTATATGAACAAAGAAATTAATGCCATGAAAAAACATAACAAAAATGATAGCAACAAATTTATATTTGCCGATAATTACATATCTGGCAAGGGACTTATCTCTAAGATTTATTGCCGAAGAGTGGATGACCAAACTATGGTACATACACGTAATGGAATGCTATTCAGCACTAAAGAATAATGTACAGTCTGCAAAACACCACATAATACGGATGAACTTGCAGAACCTTATGCTGAGTTAAATAAGTCAATCACAGAAGGACAAATATAGTATTAGTTCGTTGTTGTGGAGTGTCAAGGAAAGGTTTATATATGGAGGGAAACTTTCTTTGTTGGTTGCCAGGGGTGGGGGGGGGGAAACACTGCCAAAACAAAAAACAAAAGAAACACAATGACCTATGTCACCTTAGTTTTGTGTATTTCACTGTACATTAAGTTGTATTCCAATAAAATGCCTTTAAAAAATAAAGGAAAACCCTATGGAGCCCAGCTTTACTCCGACATACCCTGGGGTCGCCAGGAGTCAGAATCAACTCAATGGCAACTGGTAACTGGTAAGGGCTAAGGACATCATCCACAAGGTGGAAACCGCACAGCCGGAAAAGGAACACAGAAGCGCTTATGTCGAACACGGAGATCCCCAAGATAAATCGAGTGGAGAAAACTAAGCCAAACCAGGGGCAGCACTACCTGGGTTGAGAAAAGGGGAAAGGGACACACCCACCTACCTATCCGTGTGAAATGCCTGACCACACCTCTGGGTGGAGACCCATGTGGTATGTGAGTGGCAGCTGCTGGAGAAGGCATGGAAACTTAAATCACCCACCCTTCTGGATGTGTTAAATTTGGAAATGTGAGATGACCCAGTCACAAAAATCAGTAACACGGAAAAAGCTTTTAAATGACAGCCTAACTCTTATAGCGCATCTCCAGGTGGCAAAGATGGTTAAACACTGGGCTGCTAACTGAAAAGTTGGTGGTTTGAGTCCCTTCAGAAGAAAGGCCTGGCATTCCACTTCTGAAAAGCCCGCCATTGAAAACCCTGTGGAGCACAGCTCATGACACAAACAGGGCTGCCATGATTCTGAATCAAGTGGACAACAACCAGGCCCTGTGCCAAGGCCCAGCCACAGGTCTTCTCACAATCGTACCCACTTTAGAGACTTGGAGGGTTGAAAGGCAATGTTCAGGGCCACAGGACCCTAACAGGGTGACTGACATTCAAGACTCCATCTGTCTGACTCCCAAACCCATCCTCCATTCCACCAGGATGCCCAGAGTGACTGTAAGCTCCTTGGTGGTGGCTGCTTCAATGCCTGGTACTCAGCAGGCACTGAATAAATGGCGGACAACAGCATAAACGAAGGAATGAATGAGCAGTCATTCATGATAGTGCAGTCATCAAGTACTGCTAGCTGCATATAGAGATGGGGAAACTGAGGCTCGGAGAGAAGAACCAGCCAGCTGGCCATGACCCTGATGTCCTCAACTTCTTCATAAAAAGGTATAAATGCTGAAGCCCTTCACCTCCTGCCTACAGCCCCACACAGGGCCAGGGGCACTGAGCCTGTATGACAGGAAGCAGTGAAATGAACAAATGATGCATGAGTTAAGGGGGGCTTTTAGGTACCCAATCCCAGGCCACGCCCCATTTACATCAGGTGGCCAGGGACCCACCGGAGCCATAGTGCAGAAGTCTGAGCCCAGAACTGTCCAATACAAGTCTGTGCCAATCCCGCCCTTCCTGGGCTGCCCTAGCTTCTATCCTGAGCCCAGCTCTGCCATGCCTTGGCTGTGCGACTGTGGTGCAGTGAATTACTAGGTATGGCTTTTCTAGCCAGAGTCTTTATAACCCCCACCAGATTACTGGGTGGGACCATGCAAATAAGGTATGTAGAACTCTGATGTCGGGATCGGTTAGTTCTGTCACTCTTCCAGGCTTAAATAAAATAAGTCTGCCTCGGTATGATAGAGCTTGGTGGAACCACTGAGACTATGGCCCCTAGCTGCCCTTCAGGTCTGGAATTGAACCCACCTGTGGCTTCCAGCCAAACAAAGACAGGCATACGAGCTGAACATTTACATTAGGTAGATACATTCCTTGGAGAGAAAATCATGGGAGAAAGAAGGGCTGTTTATGTACAGGAAGACAGCTCAGGGGGCAGGAGTTCATGGAGGGATGGACACAGGGAAGAGTTAACTATGGGGAAGAAGTGGGAGGGGGAAGGTTGGGCAATCTACTTCCGCAGTGATGCTGCCTCGGAAACCCAGAGGGGTCACTATAAGTCAGATCCGACTCAATGGCAGTGGGTAGAGACAGAGGAGGGATCTCACTGCCATCAAGAGAGAAGAGCTAGAGGTGAAGTGGAGCATGTCCTTGGCCCCGAGAACCCAAGATCCCTGTGCTGGACCTCCTTGGCTGAGATGCCCCAGCAGAGAGACAGTTGCAGTGGAACCAAGAGACAGAGCAGCAGGCTTACCTGGGCCACAGAAGCACAGGCCAGGCCGAGAGGCCAAGGGCCATGAAAGATGTGTCTGAGCGTACAGCAGAGGAGAGACTGTCCTGATCAAAGAATTGTATCCTGAGCGCATTCCCGAACCTGAATTGTAGCCCGTTACTTCCCTAATAAACCCCATAATCATGAGTATTGGGGAGCTCTGGTAGCATAGTGGCTAAGGCACTTGACTGCTAACCAGAAGGCAGGCGGTTCAAACCCACCAGCCACTCCTCGGAAGGAAGGTTGGGCAATCCTACTTCCGTAGTGATACTGCCTCGGAAACCCAAGGAGGGGTCGCTATCAGTCGGGGCCGACTCGACGGCAAACAACAACAACAATTGTCTTGTGAGTTCTGTGTGGCCACTGCAATGAATTATCAAACACATCAGAGAAGCAGTGAGTACTGTGGGAAGGACGGATGGTGTCAGAGTTGGTAAAAAGGCTGGAGGGTGGCGGCATGTCTGGCTTCATAGGTATCAGCCTTGGTCTGCTAATGGTGATTCTGTCTTCCTCTTGTGAAGTTACAGGAGGTCAGAAGATGCTGCCTTCATGCCCTTTTTGCAGTGACCTTGGCCCCTCACTTGAACCCTGCATCCCCACCTGCAAAATGGGGATACCTGCCTCTCTGGGTTATTACAAGGATGAAATGAGTCCAGGTAGCGTGGCACCCAGTGAGGGCTGCACAGCATCCACTGTGGCTATTTGGGGGTGAAACCCTCTAGGGGCTGGGCCTCATCTCACCCCATGGTCACGCACACCAAGGAAAAACAACGCTGTGGAGCTGACTCCAACTCATGCTGATCCTGCCTCATGCTGACCCCACGTGTGTCAGGGCAGAACCGTGTCCCATAGGATTTTCAAGGGCAGATTTTCCCAAAGTACATACTAGGCGTTTCTTCCAAAGTGACTCTAGGTGGACTTGAATAGCCAACCTTTTGTTGAGTGGTTACCCTTTTGCACAGAAGTGCCTGACAAATGTAACTTGAATGAGGAGCGACTGTTTTTGCCAATCTAACACATGACCCAGTACGTGAGTGTTGAAAAAGAGCAGAGAAGGGGAACCAACGTTTAGAAAGCAGGACTTGCCCAGGTTGTGAAGAAGCACTGGGATCCGGCCAGCCTGCCTGACTCGTAAGCCCAACTCCTTAACCTCGAGGAACGGTGGACTGTAAGCTCTTCCAGAGTGGCCTCCTCATGCCTGGCCCTGGGCTGGGGCCCAGGAGATGCCAACAAGTGTCCAAGGAGGGTGTGAGCAGATGACTGAGTAAGCCTCTCAACCAGTGACTACAAAGCCACTCCTCCAAGTTCTATGGGGGGAGACTGAGGCCAGCGAGGTCAAGTGAATTACCTGATGTTGTGTAGGGATTTGAACCCCTCATATCTGGCTCATCCCTGGGTGCTAGCCCACCACACTATATGGACTCTAACAAAATCCCGTTTCAAAGCCTCACTGCCCTGGCTTTACTGACAAAGACACTAGGAGGTCAGAGCAGGCACATGACTCCCAATGGCCCCTTCAGGTGCTCTGGACCTAGTACTGCCTCCCACAATTCCTTGCACTGGATTGGGGCTCACCTGGCAAAAGGTAGGTGTGTGGACAGCTGAGAGTGCCCTACGTAGGGCGTCTACGTCACTGAAGCCAGGTGGCAGGTGGTCGACACAGAGGCAGCGAGAGTGAAGCAGGCAGGGTGTCAGCTGCCCGGCGTCTGTCCAGTGCACGTAGAGAGTACGCGGGCCCAGCGGCTTGCCCAGCAGGTCCGACTTGGCACGGGCCGCTGAGTCCTTCTTCATGTACTCAGCAAAACCATAGCCCTTGGAATGGCCAGTGTGCTCACTGTAGACCAGGAAGCAACGCTCCAGGCTGCCAAAGGGCCGTACCAGCTCCTCGAACTGCTGCTGCGTGAGGCTGGGGGGCAGGTTGGCCACACAGAGCAGCGCGTCCGTGGGCTGCAGCTGCACCGACAGCTCGCGGTCCCGTAGGCGGCTCTGGTGGAAGGCGCTGATGGCTGCTTCAGCCTGCTCCCCATTCAGCAGCGTCACAAAGGCTGTGGCAGGAGGTGACTTGGGGTCAGCAGCAGTCCTGAGAACCCACCCCCATCTTCATCTAAACTACCTCCCACCCCCATCTCCCTAACAACCAGGCTCCAGAACAGCAACCAAAAACTTGCACAACAGGCGAGCCGGCCAGTGATTCCTGGTTTAAGTCCCTACTCTCTGTGCTCACCCTAACCCAACTTGCAACCTACTATATACCAGGCTGTACTAAGCACTATGGGTATAAAAGGGGTATACTAACTTGTGTGCTACGTAGAGTAGTGGTTAAGCATGTGGTAATGCAGCCTGGATTTAAATCCCAGCCTTTGGGTGGCCTTGGGGCCTCCATTTACTCATCTGCCAAATGGGAATAAGAGTTTTCCCACCCACATTCCTGAGCTGAATCAATTCAGAGAACACTGCCAACTGTTATTACTGTCACTCCTCATGACCACTGTTTGCCACAGTGGTCACATCCCCCACCCAAGAAGCTCCACAGTCCTCCTCTCTAGATGGCCTTTCCTTCTGGAGACCTGCCTCAACACAGGCCTCGCTGCCCCCGCCACTCTCACTTCACATTTTACCCAGCAGCCAAAGGGAACTTTTCAAAAATGATAATCATATGGCTTCTCACAGCAGAGTATCACGCTGCTCCAGTTACACTGGCCACTAGTGGGCCTGCACCATGCCAAGCACACTGCCAGCTCGGGCCTTTGTGCCTGCTGTCTCCTGCATGTGGAATGCTGACCCCCATCTCTTCACCTAGATAACCCCTTCCCCTCAGGGCTGACCACAGATGTCACTTCTGCCATGAGCCTACCCCAACTGCTCCTGACTGTCTCTGATCTTGACTGTGAGCCCACAGTGCCATTACTTTTGGTCCCCGTCACCATTTCTGGTGGTGGCTGAATAGTATCCTCTTCCCCCACCAGACTGGTTCTGCTTCACAGCTGCGTGCCCAGTGCCCAGCACACAAGATACTCCATGATACTGCATGAAAAACTGTATGAACTCAAGTATCATTCACCCCTGATCTCTGATGCCTAGCACGTGCTAGATGCTCAACAAATAGTGCTGCCCCTCTCGATGTTTATCAAGCACCTACTACCTGCCAAGTACCCACAGCCTTTTAGGTATTTTTGTATATTTAGCCTCATAACCAACCCGAATAGGTAGGTGGTCACGGCCAATTTGCTGGTGGGAAAACTGAGGCTCAGAGAGGATAAATCACTTGTCTATAGTCACAGAGCAAGGTCAGACCAGGACATGAACACAGGTCTGGTTGCCTCCAGGGCCCAAGAACCTTTTAACCACTACCCTCGCCTGCCTCCCAGCACCTGTCCTCAGCTCCTTTCCACCCATGTTATTAATCAGAAACTAAGTCCTGGAAAATCTAACTCCCAGCACATGTGGGTAGGCACCAATACCCAAGGGCCTCCCACGAAGGGGGCTGAGGCTAATGAGACTGATCCCCCAATCTTGAAAGCTGACCCTCAGTATACGAGGCAGACAGGTGAGCTAGCAGTGACAGCCAGGGGGGCCGCCCAGGGCCCTGGGGGGGAACTGCCTGACCCTGCCTGGATGGGACATGGATGGAGGAAGGGACAGCTAAAAGCAGTGGCATAGGGAACAGTCTGGAACCTTGTAGGCACCCAGAGGAGTTGGTGAGGTCAGAACATATCCTCACAAAGCAGTGACAGTAGGAGCCTCAGAGAGGTTTTCAGGAGAGAGAAGAATGCTCAGGGTTACAATCAGGTCTGATCAGATTTGCAATCAGATCAGATAGTTGTCTGAGGATAAGCAGGAGGATGAAACAGCAGAGGCAGAGAGGCTACAGTAAGGCTGCCATCTAGACAGCAATGCAGGTGGCTGGACCAGGCAGAAGGTTGGGGAATGAGTATTTCTGAATTATCCTGAAGAAGACAACTACAGAGACTTGGGTGACTGGGGGAGAGGAATAGGAAGTGTGTGAACCCAATGCCTGGGTATCCGGCTGGGCAGTCTAGAAGAGGAACAACCAGGCTGCCCTAAGATGGGCACCCAGGATAAGGGACAATCTGTGCAACCTGCTGCACCGCCCTGGGGGGTGACGCTGGGTCCAGAACTCAGGAGGGGAAAAGCTGGACCAGGACCTTCCCAGCTTCAGGGGCTGTTATCTCTACCCCTCATCCACCCTGGCCCCACAAACCTGTCCCTTTGTATTTGTCCACAAAACAGTACTTGAGCTCATAGTCGCTGAGCAGGTCATGTACTTCCTGCAAAGATAAAAACCAAAGGACAGGAGTCACCAAGGGATGAAGGACGGCATGACCTGGTACCACTAACTAAACGCTTATTGGTGTCAACCACTGTATCAGCACTTAATGCAGACCCACGATGAAGGCAGGTCAATTACTACTCTCATTTTGCAAATAAGAAAACTGAGGCTCAGAACAGCTACTTGCCAAGGCCAGCCAATACATGGCAGAACTGACTCAGCCTGGCAGACTTTTACTCACACTACCACACTCTTAGAATTAGGTAGGTCTGAGCTCAAATCTCAGGCCTTAGGAAACTCATTTAACCCACTGAACCTTGGTTTGCAAAATATTCTTGACTTTTTCCAACAATCCTACAAGTTAGGTATTAACAAACTCATTTTATAGATGAAGAAAAAGACATAAAAAGGTGAAAAACAAACCAAACTCACTGCCGGCGAGTCAATTTGACTCATAGCAACCCCTTCTTGGGTTTCCCAGACAGCATTACTATGAAAGTAGATCACCCAATCCTTCTTCCAAGGAGTGGCTGGTGGGTTTGAACCGCCAGTCTTCCAGTTAGCAGTCAAATGCCTTAGGCACTACCATCATGGAAGCAGCAGGAATGCCACCCAGGACTACCTGACTAGAGAGTCTGTGTACTTAACAAGCCCACATCTGTGGCTACACATGCCTCCTGCTGGCACTGGTGGCTCTCAATAGCCAGCTGCAAAGGCGAGATGCTGGAGCCTGCTTCTAGCATACAAACTGTGTCCCGGCGAGAAAGACAGTCTGTTCCCAGCTGAGATGGTGGGCAGTGGGTGGAGGACTGGCTCTGGAAACAAGCCAGACCATGCCCACTGGCACCTGCACTGATCACCAGCCCCCAACACTCCAGGACCCCCACGGGCCACAGTCCCACCTGTGAGCTGGGGAGGACCAGTGGCAGGTGTGCTGGTGGGCCAGAATGCATGGGGGCGGGGAGGAAGTACTCAGTCCAGCAGGGCAGGGCAAACTGAATGCCATCTCCCTGGGTCCAAAGAGCATCAGGAAGCGTACTTCGGGCTAGAAGATCAGCCGTGGGGGCCTCCGCAGAACACAGGGCTTCTTGTCCTGCAGATCTGTGGGCTAGTGTCAGGAGAATTCCCCTTTTTCCAAATTAATCCTGAGGCTTACGGGGAAGGGAGTCCCCAAGGGCCGATACGACTTCCGGATCTATCTCTGATAGTGTATAAATGCGTGATAACTCCAAGGAAACCTGAAACTTCTGGGGACGAGTTCCTATCACCTCGAGGCAGTGAGGGTGGAGCAAAGCACAATCCGCGCAGGGAGCGACTAGCGTCCAGATTTCCACCCGTTCTAGTCTAGTTGGCCATTCTCAATCCCTCACCATGGCCATGGTTGCCCGCCCCCGTTCACTCCCCGCCTCCTTCAATTAATTGGTCTCGCCCAAACCAGTGGTCACCCATAGCAACGTCCTTCTGCAGCCCATGGTTGGTTTCTTCCTCCATCGTCACCTCCCACATCCAGAACTTGGGCTCTCCCAACCCCGCGTGGGTCCCGCGCTTGGACTCTCCAGCCGACGCCCCCGCGCACGCCGAGGTTGGTGGCGCCTAGTTTCCCCCCGCGCACGCGCAGGGTGGTATTTCCCGCCATGCTCCCACACCGCGCCCCCCCCATACCTGGTTGGTCACGTCCCCCGGGAGGCCCCGTATCAGTATCTTGCGGCGGTTACGGAACTGGCGCTCGGTGTGCTCCAGGCGTTTCCGGATCTCCTCCGGATCTAGCGGAGGTAGATCCTCCTCGGGCACTCGGCGCTCCAAAGCATCGCCGGCCTCAGCCTCGGCCTCAGCCTCCGGGCTCAGCGGGGGCCGGTGAGTAACGGACACGTCGGCCGCCATCTTGGGAAACCCGGCGCCTTCTGGGACCAGCGAGCCGGGGCGGAGCGGCATAGAGCGGCAATGAGGGCGCACCCGGCGATTGGCTGAGAGAAACCCCGTCTACCTCCCGAGTCTCTCAGCCCATTGGCTAAGGCCCAGCCTGCCTCTCGGAGTTCTAGCTACATTTAGGCGCCGCAGGCTCCACCCCCTTCCGCCACCTTAAATAGCTCAGTGGAAGCGCAAAGCGTGGGGAGAGATAGACTCGGGAGTTTGAAGGCTTTATTGATGTGGCCTCCGGAGATACGGTCATCACCCCCGTGGTCTTTGGCCTGGGATCCCGGAAGCCGGCAGATCAGGACGGCTCCTCCCCCGCCAGCCCATCGGGCTGTCTAGACGTGAGGGGCAGCGAGGTGCTCCCATGCTTCAAAGGGTAGGTGCCGCTCCGCTTCTGCATCCTGAAGACGTACAGTAGGGCCACTGCGACAGTTACCAGGCCCAAGACCACTAATACAGCAATGCAGATGGTGACAGAGGAGGCGTTCCGATCTGTGCAGAGAGGCACGAAGTGAAAATGCGTCCTGGTTTTTTCTGAACTTGCCCGTCCAAACCACAGCTCCACCTCAACTTACCCTGAACTCCTATTACCACTACCATGGTAGTCTTGCCACGCGGGCTAACAGCCTGACAGTGGTAGGTGCCATTATGTTTTAACTTAACGAGGAATGGTATCCCGATGGGCACCTCAACCCTGGAGACTTCCTTCAAACACTGCAGCTTGGGAACCGGGTTGCCCCGGGCCTGGCACCGAAGGACTTGGTAACTCTTATCTTTCCATGTCAAGCGCTGAGGGCACTGGGCCTGGTCAATCTTGGGACCATCTGTGGGACAGCATGTGATCAGACATACCCAACACACAATAAGGCAAAGGAGAATCAAGTCCTAGGTCAGGGGGGTGAGGAATTAATGGTCAGGGTGATCAACTCACACAGGACACGAAGCTGGACGCTTATGTTCTTGTGCAGGATTTTGCCGCCCACCTCAAGCCAGGCCTTGCAGGAGAAGTTGCGGCCATCGTCGCTCTCGGTGGCGTTCAACTGAAGCTGGGCGGGCTGCCCAGGGGCTGTGATTGGAGCTCCATCTAGACTAACTTTAACTCGAGTCTCCGCCATGCAAGTTACAGTTACCATGGTACCCTCGGGAGCGGTGGCCTTGCTCAAGTACAGGATGGGCTCCGGGAAACCTAAGGGCGGGCATTGTCCAGGAGTTCGCTGGCCACGCCTCCGCCCGCCCCTTTCCTCACGGGGTATCCAGGCCAAGCCTTTTGACTCCTTAGGGCCAGGCCCCGCCCACGTATAACTCCTTCGGTTTAGGCTGGTGAGGCCGGGTCTCATCAGCTATCTGCCCTCTTTCTGCCACGCCCACCGGGCAAAAAAGGCCCTGCCCCACTGCCCCACCTGTTGAGCCGTCCAGGCTCCCCGGCCCCTCTTACTGTGGACTGTCACGTTCTCCCGAGTCTCACGGCTCTCGCCCCCCAGGGTCACGTTGCAGACAATTTGGGCGCCCTCCTGGTCTGCGCGCACTACGACTGTGGCTGTGGCCTTGAGCATGTCCCCGTGGTTTACGACTGCGGGATTCAGCGCCTGGTCCCCCAGCGCCATGTGGACCTGGGCCTCCGAGACTGGGAACACTCCTTGCAAGGAGCAGGACACGTTCGACTCTTTGCCCACCTCCCAGATCCTGGAGGCGTCGAGAAGCGGGTGGGTCATTGGCAGGGCTGGGGAGAGGAGGCAGGTGTGAACAGAGGGGACAGGCGTCATGTCTCCCTTTCTGAGGCATTTCCATTTCCCCACCTGGAACATCCTGTTCCTGGGACAAGGTGGATGGCTCAACCTTATCCCAGACACACCCACCTCTTGGCTGGGTTCACAGCCTTCTCAAAAGACCCTGGCTGTGAGCACCCTATCCCAGGACACCCCACCCCAGTGGCCAAGGGCTTGCTTTCTCAGAAGCCTCTGCAGTCCAGTACGTTGCAGCCAGGTGTCCTTCCTCCACAGGAGTTCTGCACCCCCAGCGGGGGCACCCCGCCCCCCAAGCCCGCCCCCTCCGTAGGCACCCCAACGCCTCACCAAAGGTTCGGAGCTGCCTGGAGGTCGAGCTGTTCTCGAATAGTCCCAGCCCTTGGCGCTGCAGGTCCAGTTCCGTGCGGCAGGAGAAGTTGGCGCCGTGGTCCTCCCTGCGCGCAAGCACTGTGACCGTGACCTCCGCGGGCTCCCCCAGCGCGGGCTGCCGGCTCAGCTCCTCCTCCCCGCGGAGCAGCACCAGCGTGAGGTGGTCCCGGGGCGCTCCGCCCACCACCTGGCAGCGCAGGGTGAGGTTCTTGCCCACCGGCTGCCAGGGAGGCAGCGGCACCAGCTCCACGCGTTTAGGGAGCCCTGTTGGGGAAGGGATGGCACGTATCAGCTGGCCCTGTAACCCCCACCCTGGGGCGGGGCTAGAGGAAAGGCAGCAGAAGGCCTGGCGGAGCTGTGAACTGTGAATCAATTAAAGTCCTTAGAGCTGTGCCTGTATATGTGTTTGCTATTGTCGTTAGAGGCAGCATTATTTCCTGTGTTGTCGGACGCCTTGCCAGTCAGTCAGATTTTTCTTTTCCCAAGGATCTCACCATTAAGAAAAAAAAGTCAGGAAGGAAGAGGACTAACATTTATGACCATTTATGATATTCATAGTCATCATAAAAAGTTCCTATTTATTCACCGCATAACGTGGATGAACTTGGAGGAAATCATACTTAGTGAAATAAGTCAATCACAGAAGGATAAATATTGTATTAGTCCGCTATTGTAAAAAGTCAGGGAAAGGTTTATACATGGAAGGAAACTTTCTTTGTTGGTTACCAGGGATGGGACAGCGGAAAGAAAATTCCAAGATAGGTTGATTTTATATGTATATGTATATCCCCCAAAGATTATTGGTGGTTACCAGCGATGGAGGAGGAAAGGTGAAGCTTTTGTTTGTGGGGCGTTGAGTCTATGCTAACGGTGGTGGAACTTTTTGGAAAAGGATAACAATAATGGTGGCACAACATGAAAAATGTCATCAATGTCCCTGAGCTGTAAATGGGGAAGTTGTTATGTTGGTGAATGTCTGGTTGTGTATGTCACCACAATAAAAGTAAAAAAAAAAAAAAAAAAAAGGAGTTACAGGGAGCAATAAAAGTTATTGCAATCACTGAGAGAGAAAAAAAGTTCCTATTTATCTAGAACTTTCCACTTTCCTTAGACTTTCCAGGTGTCACTTGCCTTCATGGGCACAGCAGCCTAGTGAAATCTTTATTATTCTTTCCTTTTATAGCCAGGAGAGAAGGGGTGCGTTGCCCAAGGACCCAGACAGAAAGTGGCAGGGCCCAAAGTAGAATGTAGGTTTCCTAAACTCCAGAGGTGGGTGTCTACCAGCCTCCTTACTGTCATGCCCACTGAACTCCTTTGGCCTTTCCTCCCAGCTCCTGACCTAGACCCCTGCCATGGCCACTCTCAGAGCTTGGCCCAAACCCATTGCCACTAAGTCAATTTGCACTCCTAGCAACCCCATAGGACAGAGTAGAAGTGCCCCCATAGAGTTTCTAAGGCTGTAATCTAAAGAAACTGATTGCCACATCTTTCTCCCATGGAGCTGCTGGTGGGTTCAAAGACCTGACCTTTTGGTTAGCAGGCAAGTGCATAACCACTACACTACCAGGGCTCCTGACCTTGGCCCAGTCCTCCCCGATCAGTCCCAGGCACCAAAGGCTGTCACAGTTCACCTGCTAGATGTACCCTTCTTGGTGTGTCAGAGGGGTCTTAAGGATACCCCCAGACTAGTCCCCTCCCAGCAGCATGTCCCTGACAGACAAATGCCCCGGTCTCTGTTGGGAACCACCTCACTTTTACCCTTGATAAGCCTTAACACAAAGGTCACAGACTAGCTGCTATGAAAGACACTTAACATCTTAATATTTACAATTTTAGAATATTTAAACAGGAAGCCATGATCTTCATCTTGGGTTCCACTAGTCAGGGACTCCAGCATACTGGGGAATGCTGGTGACTGACCTCTCAGAGCATGGGGAAGGGAGATTACTCACTAGGGCTGATTTCAAGCTACAACCCTGATGCGGAGGTGGGAAGGGCTAAGCACAGTCGGCTCTCATAAGCCAGGACTGCTTAAGCTCAGCACTGGACAGAGGCATCCCAGGGAATGTCAGCAGGGGGCCACATAGGACAGTCCATTCCCAGGGCATAGTTGTGGCAAATCTCACAGACACATGAACACACACACAGAGACACATAAACACACAGATGTACACAGTCACACAGAATCACACACAGCTACAGAGACTTGTATGCAAACACACACACAAAAAGAACTCACTGCTGTCAAGTTGGATCCAACTCATAGAGACCCCTCCTTGGGTTTCCGAGGCAGTATCACTATGGAAGTAGATTGCCCAATCTTCCTTCCAAGGAGTGGCTGGTGGGTTTGGACCACCA
This sequence comes from Orycteropus afer afer, assembly GCF_000298275.1. Classification (NCBI taxonomy): domain Eukaryota; kingdom Metazoa; phylum Chordata; class Mammalia; order Tubulidentata; family Orycteropodidae; genus Orycteropus; species Orycteropus afer. Next base: position 1,000,959 of record NW_006921989.1, read on the forward strand.
GCCTTCTGGTTAGCAGTCAAGTGCCTTAGGCACTACTCTACCAGAGCTCCAGTATGCAAACACAGTTACTGGCAAAGACAAAGGCTCTTAGGAACAGACACATTCACATAGATACTGACATGGACGTCACATACACTCACATACAGAGACACAGATACACACAGACAGAGATACTGATGCACAGACCTGTACATTCACAGACACACACAGAGATAGGCACACACAAACACACAGACACAGACACACTAACACATACAGATACACATGTATGTTCACACACAGACACAGATACTGACACACACACCAATACAGAGGCTCATGAACAAACATACATAAGTACACAGAAAACTAACACACAGATACAGGCACACACACACAAACTCACAGGAGCATAGTTATAACCTGACATGTGTACACTACATTTACCTACAAAGGTGTCACAACACAGTAGTCAGTATGTGTGACATATTCTGCTATTTTCTAATCTCTTCTATTTTTTAAAATGCAGAGAAACTCTGAAAGGATCCATAAGAAACCGGTAACGGGGTGTGTGGCAGAGCTGGGAGGCAGTGGCAATAGTGGTGTGGATGGAAGTCCAGGAAGAAAGACTACCTGTCAAGGGCAGAAACTTGGACGCTGGACTGCCTCTAGCAAATTACTTCACCCCACTGAACCTCAGTTTGCTCATCTGTGATATGGAGCTGGTAATTGCACCTACCCTCCCTGGGGCTTTTGTGAGGATTAAATGAACAAATAGGTGTCAAGCCCTTAGAACAGTGCCCACATGCAGTCAACGCTAGGCAAAAGTCTCTTTTGCTTTCTACCTTTTTATAGGTCTAATGGTTTTGAACCACATGAATTTTGAAAACCTGCAACCAAAATAAAAGTCATAAATAAAATACTTGTGATGACATTTTAAAAATGCTTGTTGGAACCTCAATAACAAAAAGACAAACAATCCAATTAAAAAATGGGCAGAAGACATGAACAGACACTTCACCAAGGAGGATATTCAAGCGGCCAACAAACATAT
>NW_006921989.1:1003062-1006755 GCF_000298275.1 Orycteropus afer afer
AAAAAAAAAAAAAAAAAAATGCTTGTTGGAGTGGGCATTTAGATGCAACAATGGGTCTCTCCTCATCCAGAGCAGAAAAGAACAAAGAAAACCAAAGACACATGGAAACAATTAGTCTAAGGGACTAGTGGACCGTGCACTCCTCAGCCTATGTGACCATAAGACCAGAACCAGATGGTGCCCGGCTACCACTGTCAACCACTCCTGGGTAGAGTGGGAGAACAGAAATCATAAAATAAAACAAAATTCAAAGTCATTAAAAAAAAACGTTTACTGGTCTGACAGCCTGGTGAGACCCCTGAGACTACGGCCCCTAGTTACCCTTCAGGTCTGGAATTGAACTCCTGTGGCTTCCAGCCAAACAATAGACAGGCATATAGGGCGAACATTTACATCAGGTAGATACACTCCTTAAAGCGATCAGTGATCAATCATGGGATGACAGAAGGGCAGTGTATGCACAGGGAGACAGCTAGGGGGCAGGAGTGCCTGGGAGGGAAAGACACAGGGAAGAGGTAACTATGGGGAAGAAGTGAGAAGAGAGCTGTTACACTGTGGGGAATTACAGTCAATGCCATGAGACAAGGTGTGTATGAACGGCTGTATGGAAAATGCATTTGCTTTCACCCAAACCACAATTAAAAAAAAAAAAATGTTTGTTGGGACTCAAATAGCTTTCACAACTGCTGCCCTAGAAAAGGCATCTATCTTTTTATCTCTGTGTCTGTCTCTCTGTTTCTCTCTCTCTCTGTCTCTGTCTCACACACACATGCATACATCCAGGTCCAGCCCTGGGTCAGAGTCCTGGTCCATTCCTGCAAACTCACTGCCCACCTGCCACCCACTGCCCATCGCCTGTCCACTCACGGTACACGGTGATGTTGGTGGAGCTTGTTATCTGGGAGTTGTTGCAGAGCCCGACACAGATAACATCGCTGTCGCTAGTCACGTTGCTGAGCAAGAAGGCTGACCAGCTTGGGCCATTATCCACCAGCTTCTTGAACAGGTCTGTCTCCAGGAAGATGCCCTTGGGATTGGGGCAGTCGGCACTGCAGTTCACCAAGAGCGACCCTCCAGTGGGCACCACTGGGTCCTGAGGCTCTAAGCGCAGTGGCGATGCCTGCCCCTGGGTACCTGCAGGGCGTGAGGAAGCTCTTCTGGCTGTTCGCATGTCCCCCAGCCCATCCCTCTAAAGGCCCTGCCTTCATGTGGGGAAGTGAGAGGGAGCAGCTTAGTCATAGTGCTTGCCCTCCCGGTGTTCCCAGTCCAGGGGGGAAGACAGGTGACCAAAGACAGGTAAAATTCTGAGAAAGGCCCAGATCCAACCTAAAGGATAGGGTGGCCTAGGGAAGACTTCCTGGAGGAGGGGAGGCCTACAGACAGTTGTGAAAGGTGAACAGAAGTTAGCCAAGTGGAAGGGAAGTGTGCTCCTGGCAGAGGGAATAGCATAGGCAAAGGACAGGGGTCCTCATGGCTCACAGAGTACGTTGTATGTGTAACAGAAGCCACACAAAGGGACCAGGCCAAGTTAAGGAGCTGTGACTTTCTCCCGAGGACATGGGGGAACTCCCGTCAGATTTAAGTTCCAGGAAGAGCACACAGCAGCCAGGGCAGCAGGACGTGGACAGCTGTGCTTTCTCTATTCCTTACCCCCAACCTACAAGTCCCCAGTCCCAGGCCCTCACCTGGGAACAGCAGACAGCAGACCAGCAGGAGCAGGCTGAACAGAGAACAGTAGGCCCAGGGCACTGGCCCCTGGGGCATCATGGTGGCCAGCCTTCCAAAGAGAAGGTGTCCTGGGAGGCCCTCCTGGGGCAATGGATACGGCAAGTTAAACTACAGAAGTCAGGGGCTTCACTGTGGCCAGGGGTACGCTGGGAGGTGTACGGTGGGAGGTGCTACCCGGGCAGGTGCTGGCCCAGGAGGCCCAGGGAAGCAGTGGGTGCTGGTGAATCTCTGACAGGGCGGACCTTAGCTGCACTGCGGCACCCAAATGAACCCATCAGAAGTGTTAACGCAACTGGCTTCCTTTGTTCTCAGAACGAAGAGGGGGGTGGTGAGACACCTCCTTCCTGTGCAACTTGGGTTAGCAGCAATTGTTCCTCAGAGAGGAAGTTAGTGGGGGACCTCTGGGCATCTCCTTGAGGTGGGATTTCAAGACAAACTGTCAAAGGGCCAACAATGGGGGACTTTCAGGCATAGTCTCAAGTCAAGTTAGTGTGAAATCTTAACGTTGGGGGGTGCAGATAAGAGTTTTGAGGTGATAATGAGGGAGTCCTAGGATAAGCAATGCCATAAAAATTAAGAGCCCATATTTATCGAGCTCTTACATGGTGCCAAGCCCTGTGCTGACCCTGAGCTAGGCTGTGGCTCCCAAAGGCCCTTTATCTTTTTTTTTTTTTTTAATTGTGATTTGGTGAAAGTTTACAGTGCAAATTAACTTTCCATACAGCAGTTCACATACACTTTGTCTCATGACATTGACTGCAATTTCCTCCAATACAACAGCTCCCCCCAACTTCCTCCCCATAGTTCCCTCCTCCGTGTCCTTCCCTCCATGCACTCCCGCCCCCTGAGCTGTCTCCCTGTACATACATAGCCCTTCTATTCTCCATGATTGATCTCTTCGAGGAGTGTATCTACCTAGTGTAAATGTTCACCTCATATGGCTGGTTTTTGTTTGGCTGGAAGCCACAAGAGTGGGTTCAATTCCAGACCTGAAGGGGCCATACTCTCAGTGGTTCCATCAGGCTCTATCAGACCAGCAAAACTGGTCCCCCTTTTTTTTTTTTTTCAATGATTTTGAGTTTTGTTCCACATTGTTCTCCCACTCTATCCAGGATCTCCTACATAGATCCCCCTCCAAGTGGTTGACAGTGGTAGCCGGGCACCATCTAAAGGCCCTTTATCTTTGAAGATCTTGGGGATCCCTCCTACTCCCTGCACGTGGTGCCAAGTCAGGGTGTTTTTGGAACAATGAGTCCTGAGCCACTGTCTGGAAGATGCCCTTACCCCTATCCTATTCCCTCCTTGCCCTCCTCCCTCCGGGGGGCCTCTACTCCAAGAAAAGTGCCCCTGCCCTCTCTTCCCCTCTTCTCCTTCCCTCTCTCGCCTCCCTGGCCTCCTTCCCTTCCTTTCTCTTCTCTCACCTCTCAACCAGCCTGCTCACTTCCTGCGCTGCTGATCCCAGATCTAAAAGACAGCCCTGAGGCCACATTGTGGCAGGATGAAGTGGAAGGCTGAAGGGGCCTCTCACTGAAAATTACAAAACTTCAACAGACTAACAGGCATGATTAAAGTAGACGCTAATCATTGTGACTAACTTGCTATTTTCCCCTCCCTTTTGCTTTCTTAAGTAAATAGAATAGCCAGCCTCTTTATATGCTGAATTCTTCAGGTTGGTTGTTTTCAATTATGTATTCTTCTAAGCATAACCCTTTCCCACAACTGCGTTCGGTTGAGAACTGTAACCTGTGAAGCAAGAGGATCCTGGGAAGAGAGACCCTGAGTCTGGAGTAACCAGGGAAGAGAAGAACAAAGACATTCCTGACAGTCCAAGGGATCTTCAATCTCCTTCCCATTTCCCTATATAATCATGTTCACCCCTGTGGTGGTGATGTTTGTGTGTCAGCTTGGCTGGGCCTGGTTGAGTGGCTGGGTAGCTGGTGGTAGTTATTCCCCATGATGAGACTA
>NW_006921989.1:1007310-1007859 GCF_000298275.1 Orycteropus afer afer
GGGGGTAAGGCCCTTGTTTTCCTGCATCACCCCCTCTCTTGCCTGGAGATCCCCCCACCACTAGGTCTCTCTGCTGCTGCTCCATTCCCCAACCAACCCAATTCCCACGATTCTTAAATAACTCAAAAGGCAAATCAAATCCCATCTCTCCCTCTGTTTATACCCTTCACATGCCTTGCCTGGGCCTAGCTACTCCTTTTGCTCACTCAACATCCTCTCCCCTCAGCTCCTCCCAGCCTTACCTCCTCTTCTGCTCCAGCCACACTGACCTTTCTTCTGTACCTCAAGCCCCCACCATTCACCCAGCACAGTCCCCCCTCAGGGCTTTTGCACATGCTGCTCCCTCTGCTTGCACTGCTCTTCCTTTACTCAGGGGGACAAGGCTCGGCCCTCACCTCCATCTGTTGTTGTTGTTGTTGTTATGTGCCATCAAGTCAGACCCGACTCATAGCGACCCCTCCTTGGGTTTCCAAGGCCATATCACTACAGAAGTAGATTGCCCAACCTTCCTTCCGAGGAGTGGCTGGTGGGTTTGAACCGCCAGCCTTC
>NW_006921989.1:1015492-1016149 GCF_000298275.1 Orycteropus afer afer
CAGCCGTCTGGTTAGCAGGCAAGTGTCTTAGCCACTATGCTACCAGAGCTCCCTTGCCATATATTAGGGCCCCTAAATTTGTCCCTAGTTTTTCCTTGAGGAACTTTATAGTTTTAGGTTTCACATTTAAGTCTTTGATCCATCTGCAGTTAGTTTTTGTGTATGGTGTGAGGTACAGATCTTGTTTCAGTTTTCTGCAAATGTATATCCAGTTTTGCCAGCACCATTTGTTAAACAGTCAATCTCTTCCCCAACAAATGGATTTTGGTTCTTGGTCAAAAATCAGCTGATCATAGGTCGATGGATCTATTTCTGGGTTCTCAATTGTATTCCATTGGTCTATGTGTCTGCCATTGTACCAGGTATTAGAGCTTTTGACTCTTGTTACAGCTTTTAGGAAGACCTCCTCTCTGTCACTTTGCTTTTTCTCTCATCTTTCTTGTCACAAAAACCTCTCTGGAGCTGGCTGCTTATATATCCAACTCCTTGTCAATTTCAAGGCATCTTTCCCCGCCCCTCCAGCAGAAGGAGGGAGGGCAAAGACTGACCAATTCCCTCTTGGTTGGCCTCAGACACCTCATTTGCATAGTCTACTGACCAATCCCTGCAGGGTGCACACAATCACAAGTCAGGCTCCAGCCAGGCCCAGATAAAAAT
>NW_006921989.1:1016294-1020311 GCF_000298275.1 Orycteropus afer afer
CTCCAGGAAATGTCAGTACAACCCAGAGAAACAAAACCTCTGGGGTAGAAACTAGGCCAAAGGTAATTCCTCAGGGCTTAGAGGAAAAAAAAAACCTCTCCACCTGTTTTTCCAAAGAACCAATTCAAAAGGCTATCTAAAGGAACACATGCCAGCACATTTGGTCATCTATTTTACAACCTGTTTCTTCATACCTGGTCACCTGTTTTACAACTGTCACTCCACCTTAGGCTTTATTTTTTGTTCCCATAAATCATCATCTTTTAACGTACTTGTAATTGACATACTGTTTTTTCTTTCATCACCTTCTAACATACCTATCAGTTACTAACTTTTCTCTTCTTCTCCTTTTCTCCTCCTTGCTGTTTCTTGAACACCTCTCCCACCTAGAATGTAAGGGTGGGAATCTTTGTCCAGTTTACTGCTGTGCCCCCAGTGACTGGTACGCAGTACCTGGCACACAAGAGGTGCTCAATGAATATTTGTTGGGTACAGAAATTTGGTACACGGGTGCGGTGGAGTCTTCTTGTGAGGCCTGAAATCCTTGTGTGGAACATTCTCAGACTTCTGTGATCTCTCAGGGAAATGGCCCTGATAGGCAATTCATAGAGGGAGCACAAATGTCCCTTGGCAAAGGAGGCAGGTGATGTCTGTGCCCTTTGTACACCCAACCCTACCCTGGGGGGAAGTAAGTCCCAACAGGGTTTAGTCCCTTGGGCCAATAGGGAGTAGACAGAGGAGTCCAGGAGGAAGTGGGAGTGGCAGTGGCAGCCAACTCCGTAAGACAGGAGTCACGACTGTCCTAGCCCATCTATGGCCACCTGGGTGGGAAAACATTACCCCAAAGTATGAAATACTGATGTCTTAGCTTGAGGGAGGTAGGGAGAGAGGGTGCTCCCCAGGCCTAGAAGTGACATGAAGGAGTTTGTTATCTGCTATTATGTGTCACACTGTGCTGGAACCATCCCCTCCTGAGTTTCCTCATCCGTAAAGTGGGCGTGACCAGAGCCCCCACCTTCTAGACCAGCACGCATGTGTCAGCTTATCATACTGTCGTCGTGGCTTGTGTATGATGCTGAAGGCTATGCCACTGGTATTTCAAATACCAGCAGGGTCACCTATGGTGGACAGCTTTCAGTGGAGCCTACAGATTAGGACAGACTAGGAAGGCTTGGTGATCTGCTCTTGAAAATCAGCCAGTGAAAACCCTATAGGTCATAACAGATACAGTGCTGGTGCTGCAAGATGAGCGCACATCAAGTGGTCACAACAATGGATTTAAGCATGTTGACCGTATGGTGCAATCAGATAGCATTTCATTCTGTTGTACATGAGACCACCAAAGGTCCCAGGTGGCTCCATGGCAACTAAGAACAACCTCAACAATATTCTAGAGGTGCCTGGAGGAGCCACAGAGCTGAACTGAGAACGGAAGGACGTAACACAGAGCCACAGCCCTCAGGACCGCACCCCTGTTCGCAAAGCAAGGTGGGTAGGAGCCAGCCTCGCCAGCCTTTCTGGGCTCAAGTCTGAGCTGTTTTGTCATCTCCATGGTAAGTAACATGGTGATCACCACGTTCCCTCTCGGGGTGGTGTGCTGACTGAGAGTTTTAATACACCACAGAGCCGAGCACACCGCCCGGCATATCTAAACCTCACCCTAAACCCACAAAGCCCCAGGTTCTCCATTTTACAGCAAAGGAAACAAGTCCAAAAACATGAACGAACTTGCCCCAGCAGGCACAGGGAGTCGGAAGAGGAAGTGGACAAGACTTGGCAGTGACAAATAATCTGATGAAGTCCCCGAACCCCTTCAGGTGGGGAAAGATTGCTCCTGGCTCAAGGGGAGCCCATGTGTGTCAGAGTAGAACTGCACTCCATAGGTTTGCGATGGCTGAGTTTTCAGGAGGAGATGGCTAGATCTTTCTTCTGAGGCGCCTCTGGATGGACTCAAACCTCACATTGTCAGTTGGCAGCATATGTAGGAGCATGGCCATGATGTCAGAAGGGACGATCCCCTCGAGAATGATGTCATGTTTGGTGAAGTAGAGGGTCAGCACAAAGGGTAAGGGCCTCGATGAGATGGATTGACACAGTGGCTGCAGTGGCTCAGTCACAGCAAGCGTTGTGAGGATGGCGCAAGACCAAGCTCACGGTGCTCGGTTCCGTCGTCCGTAGGGTCGATATAAGCGGGAGGCGATTCAACAGCACCTAACAACAACTACAAATTGTAGCATCTAGGGAGCGTCATTGGGCAATTGTTTCAACTTTCCCAGATGTGTGAAAATGTGAAAAATGTTGAAGATAAACCTTGCACCCTGATGGATCTGGGCATGGGGGCCCAAGGCTGCTCATGTCATATAAGGAGGGGCAGCCAGACTATGTATGTCCCCTGCTGAGAGCACAAAGCCTTCTGTAGAGAGGTTTCGCCAAAAGAGCAAAACTGAATCTGACCCGGAGTTTACAGGAAATTCAGAGGAATATGATAAATGAGGCTGACAACAGAGAGGGAAAGTCTAGCAGACAAACCACCGGGTTTCTTCAGCAGGTATGTTGCAAGGGAGGAAAAAAAAAGAGGGAACCCAGAATCTAAAAACCAAACCACCCAACTCACTGCCGTCAAGTTGGATCCAACTTATAGCAACCCCTCCTTTAGTTTCTGAGGCGGTATCACTACAGAAGTAGATTGCCCAATCTTCCTACCAAGAAGCGGCTGGTAGGTTTGAACCACCACCCTTCTGGTTAGCAGTCAAATGCCTTAGGTACTACGTCACCAGAGCTCCTCTAAGAGACTTAAAAGAACTCAGCTGATGCAGGGTGTGGACCTTACTTACATTTTTATTGGAATAAACTGTAAACAAATAGACAAACAACACATATTTAAGAGACAATTGGGGAAGCTTTAGCTGTCACAAGCCATACAATGATAATGAGGAATTATTGTTCATTTTAAGTGTGATAATGATATTGTGGTTATTCCTTTGACTTATTATCTTTTTGGGGTACATACTGAGGCTTTTACAGATGAGATAACTTCAAAATTATTGCATGTCAGGGGTTGGGGTGGTGGCAGCACTGACCCAAGACTGGCCATGGGTATTGAAAACTGTTGACCCTGGGTGACAGCTAAGTGCAGGTTATCTTAATCTCTCTAGTTTCAAATATGCTTTAAATTGCCCATAATCAAAGGTTAAAAAAAACCAAAAAGGTTAATTAAGTGCACAGAAGAAATTTTTTTTTAAAAGAATGGGAAGAGAATTGCCCTATCAAATGTTAAAACACAGTGGCAGTATCTTCCAAAATGACCAGGCCCAGGTCCTGCAAGCAGCCACGCCATGGCTGGAGATTCATTGTCCAGTCTTCCTGCACATGAGCGAGACAATGTACACACAGGTCATTTACTGCCGCAGCATCGTAGAAAAGGCAGGACTGGAAATGATCCAGGAGGACACCCAAATCAAGAAAACAAGCCTGCTGCCCAGTGGATTCCACATCATAGCAACTAGGATGAACAGAAATGTCCCATGGGAAAGGCTGCCATCTTTACAGAAGCCGATTGACATCTTTTCTCCCACCCAGCAGCTGGTGGGTTCAAAGCACCAACCTTTCACCTAGCAGCTGAGCTTTAACCACGGCGCCCCTAGGGCTTCTACCAGAACCAAATCACTGCCATCGTTGATTTTGACCCAGCGATGCTGTAGGACAGAGTACAACTGCCCCACAGGGTTTCCAAGGCTGTAAATCTTTATAGAAGCAGACTGCCTCTTCTTTCTCCCAAGGAGCAGCTGGTGGTTTCCAACCGCCAATCTTTTGGTTAGCAATCTAAGTAACGCTTAACCACAGCGCCACCAGTACTCCTAGACAAGAACACCAGTGGGGGGCAGTTGCTGGTTAACATTTAAGCAACGGGCCACCAAAAGAAGAAGAAAAATAAGCTGTTGCCGTCCAGTCAATTCTGAGTCACAGCAATTCCATGTGTTACAGGATATAACGGGAGCTCTGGTAGTGTAGTGCCTA
>NW_006921989.1:1021211-1022682 GCF_000298275.1 Orycteropus afer afer
ATGATGGAGTGGCATGGTAGTTTGGACATTTGGGACATCTTCGACCTCCGCCTCATGGGGACCAGCCTCGTGCTGATCTTTCTAAGAGACATTGTTCAAGCAATTGCAATCCCCACATTGTAACAGCTCTCTTCCCACTTCTTCCCTGTGGTTACCCTTTCCTTGTGTCCTTCTTTCTTACCCATTCCTGCTGTCTGAGCTACCTCTCTGTGCAAATACTGTCTTTCTGATCTCCCCGTGGTTGATTGTTCCAAAGAGTACACCTCCTTGGTGTGAATGTTCACCTTCTATGCCTGTCTACTTCTTGGCCATGGGAGTGAGTTCAGTTCTAGGCCTGAAGGGTGACTAGGGGCCATGGTCTCGGGGGTTTCACCATGGGCTGTAATGTTTATGAAAGCAGATTGCCAGGCCTTTCTTCCACATTGCCACTGGGTGGGTTCGACCAACAACCTTTAGGTTAGTAATTGAGCATAAATCGTTTATACAGAACCATAAAATAGAAAGAGGACATTCTGAATGGTTTGGTTCATGGGACCATCTCCAGGATCAATTATGTAAAACAAACAAACAAAAGCAAGGTAGAGTAGTGGCCCTGTATGGTAGAGCATGCTACTATTTTTCCAAAAGACGGGAAAGCTTAATATATATGCTGTTTTTCTTGTATCTGGATAAAATAGCTCTGGAAGCAAACAAAGGAAACCTGAGGAAATTGGTCCCTTCCAGAGAGGACAAAGAGGTGGCTGCAGGAAACAGGAAGGAGACGTATTACTGCCCACTCTTACGTGATTTCTAAAATGTCAATCAATATTGTTTTTGTTGTTGTCACCTAACATCAAATTGGCTCCCAGTTCGTGGTGACCCCTGGCCTAACAGAACACAACGCTGCGTGGTCCTGTACCACCTCCGTGACTGGCTGAAGATCAAACTGTTCAGAAGAAGATGGCCAGGCCTTTCTTCCCAGTCCATTTTAGCCTGGAAGCTCCACTGACACTTGGTGAGCATCTTAGCAACAAGCAAGCCCCCAGCAACAGATGGGTGGGGGCTGGGAACTGAACTTGCATCTTCTGCATGAAAGGTGAGAATTCCACCACGGAACTACTAATGCCTCCCCCAAGAGTTCTTTAATTATAGCAAAAATTTCATTTTGGAAAATGTTAGAAAAAGCGATTGCCGATAAAAGTGTGTTTGATTGGGAGAGATGCAATACACAAAGGTCTTACAAGTGCTATGGGAAAAGTATTTCTTGGTCTACCTTTCACAAGTGTGTCTGACCATATCATTACTTCAGGTAGAAACACAATAACAACAATATGGAATGTTTATTAAGAACTTTCTGGCTGATCTTTGACAAAGGCCCAAAATCCATTAAATGGGGAAGAGAATGTTTGTGTAATAAATGGTGCTGGCAAAACTGGAGATCCATTTGCAGAAAAATGAAACAAGATCTGTACCTCATACCACACACAACAAC
>NW_006921989.1:1024714-1056445 GCF_000298275.1 Orycteropus afer afer
CATGAGACAAAGTATATGTGAACTGCTGTATGAAAAGTGAATTTACTCTGTAAATCTTCACCCAAATCAAAATAAAACTTAAAAAAAAAAAGAACTTTCTGTTTGCAGTCTCTCCATACATGACCTCATTAGTTCCTTACGTTAGTCCCATGAGGTAGCAAGCTGTATGGTCCCAATTTTATAGTTGAGAACAAAGACCAAGAGTAGGGAAGATGCTCGCCTGAGGTCCCCCTGGGAGGAAGAGGTGAAACTGGCAGAGTCAGGTCTTATCTACAGGGCACGTTGTTGTTAGATGGCGTGAGTCAGCCCCAACACATCACGACCCTACGGACAACAGAAAGAAACACTGCCCAGTCCTGTGCCAGCCTCACGATCCTTGCTGTACCTGAGCCCATTGTTCCAGCCACTTGTCAATCCATCTCATTGAAGGCCTTCCCCTTTTTTGCTGACCTTCCACTTTACCAAGCATGTGGCATGTGGATCCTCAAAAGACTCAGTGCATTCCTTCTGTGTACCAGGCACTGGTCTAGGTGCTACCTGGGGAGTCAGAAGTGAGCAAAGGTTTTAACAGTTGAATCCAGGCTCTTTGGCAAATGTTTCATTCCAGCTGCAGTTCCTGAGAGCAGACCCCAGCCAACCTGCCAGGCTGAACAGGGTCCTGAAGGTCACAGCCTCTAGCAGAGGAAAGAAAAGTTCATTACTCATCCAGTGAAAAGAGTGGGTCTAAAGAGCAGGAGCTGGGAGAAGGAAGAGGATCAGATTCAAAGGTTTGAATAACCTCCTGCCTGTGCCTGATCCCTCAGGGTCTTGAGTCAGGCTCAGGGCCAAGCAAGAAAAGAGTTCGCAGAGGTGGGGTCTCCAGAGAGAAGGCACAGGAGTGGGTGCCAAGGATTACCCTCTGGGGCCCACCTGGTCTAAGTGCCTCAGCACACGCTGAACACTGAGGGGGCCTGGCCTTGATATTTCTTGTGGACTGTCTTGAGGATGGGGATGAGGTTCTGGAAGGTTGGGCGGAAGGAGGCGTCTGCCTCCCAGCAGTTCTTCATGAGGTGATACACCTGGGGAAGGAAAAACAGGACTGTGGGCTCTGCCCTCTCCACAACCTGACGGTGGGGACAGGGTGACCAAGGGAAGCAGGGGGGTCTCACCTCACAGGGACACGCCTCTGGCCGTGGCAGCCTCACCCCTCGCTCTAGCAACTCAGTGAGCTTCAGCACTGTCATCTGGCCCTGGGTGAAGCCTATGAGCTCGATGAATTTCTAAGGAAGACACCAGACAAGCTCTTTCAAAGAGGCAGTGCTGCCTAGTGGTCAAGAGCTCACATGCTAGAGCTGGGCTGCACGGTTCTAGACCCACTTCTACCACTGCTCAGCTGCATGACCTTGAACTCAGGACTTCACATCACAGGGCCTCAGTTTTCTCATCTATAAAATGAGGTGATGACAACCTCTACTGCCTGAAATTATTGTGAAAATCAGATAAACTAACAGTCATGAAATAAATACAAATAGTGTGCGCTGTTACTAGTAATTCTCATAGCATGTTGTTTATGCCCGCACAGAATCTTTCCCACAAACCCACCCACTGCCGTGGAGTCAGATCCGATTCACAGCGACCTCTCCTTGAGTTTCCCAGGCAGTATAGTGCTTAAGGCACTTGACTGCTAACCAGAAGGCTAGCGGTTCAAACCCACCAGCCACTCATCAGAAGGAAGATGGGGCAATCTACTTCCGTAGTGATACTGCTTTGGAAACCCAAGGAGGGGTCGCTATGAGTCGGGAACGACTTGACAGCACATAACAACATCACTATGGAAGTAGATTGCCCAACCTTCCTTCCCAGGAGTGGCTGGTGGGTTTGAACTGCCAGCCTAGTGGATAGCAACCAAATGCTTTAGGCATTGCTTTTGGGCTAAACTCTTAATATTCTTGGCTCCACCCCCAGGGACACAGGGACAACATGCTCTGTAGGCTTGTGGCAGTGGTCTGCAGCTACACATTGTTTGGCTCTGTGGTAGGCACAAGAGCCAAGGTGGACCAATCAGAGAGGATTCTTAGAATTTTGCTGGAGACCAGGGCTCCTAAGTTCCCTCAGCTGGAGGACCAGGCTACCTTTGCCACAACAGAGGGAGAGTCTGCACAAGCGGGGTGTTCCCAGAGAGAACAAAGAGAAGCGGACTCCTGAGGATAACAGCCTAGCTCAAGGCTGCCCCCCCTCTACCCCTGGAGTTTGCAAATATGTAGCAGGATTGGCCTTTCCTATTTTGCCTGAATCCGATTCTGAGTGGTGTTTCTGTCCCTCAACACAAAAAGCTCTCTGCCCTATAACAGGCCAATATTAGAGACCAGGACCCTGAGGCTCAGACAGGTTACAGCCACTTGTGGAGTGGGGGTGGGGCCTGGTTCTCACCGAAGGGGGGCTCTGGCTAGGGTCACAGCGGGTCAGCAGCTCATACAGGGTGACCCCGAAGGACCAGACATCAGATGCATAGTAGAACTTGCACTCCTTCAGGCACTCAGGGGCATACCTGGGGGGAGGGGTGCACTCAGGCCTGGAGCCAGACCCAGATGCAGCGGTCAGACCAGGCTCCAGCCTTCACCTAGGACTGAGGTACCCCTCTGGCCCCTGCTGGGGCCCCACCCCAGAGAGAGACGCAGTTTCATCGGGACCAACATCTGTCTCCTCCACCCTCCTCCAGGTGATCCTAGCATCATCCCCCACCGCCCCGCCTGGTCACCAGAACACGGGGCTGTCCCCATCTTCGCGGACGCGGTAGTACTCGTGGCCTTCAGGCACGGCCTTGGCCAAGCCAAAGTCCCCAATCTTGACCAGCCTGTCGTTATCCAGCAGCACGTTACGTGTAGCCAAGTCTCGGTGGATGTAGTGCTGCGCATGCAGATAGGCCATGCCCTGGGGGCGGAGCGAGTCTCATCAGTGGGGAGCGGCTGCGCTGGGAACTAACGAGGAGGGTTGGGGGCGGGCCCGAGGTAGGGATGCTGAGCCTGGGTGAGCAAATTGGGAGGGACTAAACCTGCTGGGTGTGGCCAAGTTGGCGAGGCGGGCCCTGGCTCAAGGAAACAAGACTTGCTGGGGACGTGGCCAAGTGAAAGGGCCAAAGGGTCAGCCCAAGAAGCAGGAAAGAGCAGGAACAGGGTGGGCACACCTCGCAGATCTGCTGAGCGAAGAGCAGCAGCTGGGCCAGCCCCACGCTGTGCCGGGGCAGGTAGTCTCGGAGGCTACCTAGTGGTACGTACTCCATGACCAGCTGCACTGACTTCACGCCTGTCAGAAAGATTCGCCCGTCGGGGCAAGTATTGGAGGCGCCGCCCCGCCCACCCGAACTCTGCAGCGCCAATTCTGGGATCCCAGGCGCCGCCGAGGCGTGTGGGGCAAGCCAAGTCCGGCCCACACCTGGGACGCGCCTGCTGGCTCTGCCCACCCCCGACCCCACCCCTAGGCGCCCTTACAGCCCAACTGGCCCATCCCACTCAGGCTCCAGCAGCCTTGGCCCTCTGGGTGGGAAGGAGGCAGCCCGCCCCGCCCGTCATGGCACAGCCTGTAGTTGGGCGGCCCCAATTGGCCAGGCCAGCCCTGCCGGCCCGCCCACCTGGATCCTCACAGCAGCCCTTGTACTTGACTATGTGCTCGTGGTAGAGCGTGCGCAGAATATCGATCTCGCGCCTCCAGCCCGAGTGGAGCTGGGGGCTGCAGCCTGTCTTGAGCGCCTTCACTGCCACCATCTCGCCAGTGCCGTCATTGGTCGGGTCATAGCAGTACAAGCTGACCTTGCCGAAGTGACCCTGCCAGAGTGCACAGAAGGGTCAAAGCCATCCAGAGTAGCCCCACCCCTGCCTCCCAAAACCCAACCCACCACAGGTATGTTTTAGATTGGCAATATCTACTTCCCTAGTGTTACTGCCTCAGAAAGCCAAGGAGGAAGGCAGTGAGGTTTTTTTTTTTTTTTTTTTTTTTTAAGCTTCTGCTTAAAAAGTGCTCTGGTGGTACAGTGGTTAAGGCACTTGGCTGCTAACCAAAAGGCAGATGATTCAAACCCATCAGCCGTTTCACAGGAAAAAGATGAAGCAGTCTGCTTCCAAAAAGATTTACATCCTTGGAAATACTTCGTTGTTGTTGTTATGTGCCGTCGAGTCGGCCCCGACTCATAGCGACCCCTCCTTGGGTTTCCGAGGCAGTATCACTACGGAAGTAGGATTGCCCAACCTTCCTTCCGAGGAGTGGCTGGTGGGTTTGAACCACCAGCCTTCTGGTTAGCAGTCAAGTGCTTTAGGGTGGTTTAAGGTCCTATATAGGAGCTCTGGTGGCGTAGAGCCTAAGGCACTTGACTGGTAACTAGAAGGCTGGCAGTTCAAACCCACCAGCCACTCCTCAGAAGGCTGGGCAAATTATTTCCGTAGTGATACTGCCTCGGAAACCCAAGAAGGGGTCACTATGAGTCAGGTCTGACTCCACCGCACATAGTAACAACAACAAGGTCCCATATTGTCTTTATGACTTGGAATCTATTTGACAGTTCCTCCCAATAGGTCCCACCTACATACGTTATGGGCTTCTTGGGACCTAGCCACCCCTGGAAGCTGAGACCAGACCCTTCTAGGCCAAGCCCTGCCCACACATCACCAGTTCCCACCTGCAACTTCTGAGAACCTCTCCAGGCAGGACTTTCCTCAGCTAAGCACCAAACTCCTCCCCCACCAGGCAGCCTTCTCGAAGCTCAGGCCTGCCCCGGGCTCGCAGGCCTAGCCCTCACCTCGCCCAGATCCCGGATTTTTTTCAAATAGCGCTTGTGGAAAACGGTGGGGTCTGCCGCTGGGGAGTCCGGGCTCACAGCCGAGACGTTAACAAGATCTGGAAGGGCCGCAGAGGGTGAGGCCAGGCCCAGCAGGACCCCTTTTGTGAGGGCACAAGAAGTGGGCAACTGCTCCCCCCAGCATCCCATCCCAGATGGTAAAGCAACTCCCCCCCAAGATCTGGAAAATTCCATCCCCTATCCACATGCACATGGTCAGCTGCACCAAAACTTACACCTGGGGTGTTCTGAGATTGGGTAACGCCACAAACTTTTCATCAAGACAAAAAAGAACAAAAACAGAGTATCCAATTCCTCCAAAGAAGTTGTCTCCCTCCAAGCAAAACATTGGCAGCAGCGGCTGGTTCTTGAGTGACTTAGCAAAGGGCGTGAACCCCTTGAGTTGGGACTGTGCTGGCCTCAGCAGGGGTCCCAGCCTTGCCCCCCCCAGGGCCCCAGAGCTGGGGTGGGGCTCACTCTGGGGCTGCAGCCGAGTGAGGTCCCGCAGGATGGTGCGGAAGGATGGCCGCTGGGCTGGCTCGTAGGTCAGGCACTGGCTGGTGAGGGTGGCCAACTCTGGGCAGGAGGGCTCGGGCAGCTGATGCTGCTTCTGGTAGAAACGCTCTTTCTGTGGGGGAGTGGACCCTCAGGCGTCTGCCCTGGGGCCCCTTCCCTACAGGGCAGAGTCAACCCCCAGAGCAGCAGGGCTGGACTGCCAGGCCCATGCCTTTGTTATTCTCATTCTACATGAGGCTAAGGAGGCTCTGGGCAGTTAGCAGAGGACTTGCCCATGACTGCAAAGCCAAGACTCAAACCCAAGTCCAGCTGGCTCTCTCCTCTACCTCTGTTCCTGGCCCTTCATCCCCCTGCCCCCAGGAAGCCCCTGAAAACTGCAGCTCCCGGGGTACCCCATAGCCTCTGCCTAGGCTAGCCCTCCACAGGGGAATTCTGAACTGCCATGACCTCTCTGGCAGCCTCAGCAGCCTCCCGTCAGAGCTCTGGCTACTCTAGCACTGCAGCCTGTCCTTGGCTGGCTTTCTGGGCACCAGGCCCTGTTCCTGAGTCCCACAACCACCTTGTGAGGTCAGGACGACAGTTATCTCCAGTTGATAGAGGACTAAGTGGCACCCGAGGAGCTCTGGTGGAATAGTGGGTAAGGCATTTGGCTGTTAACCAGTAGTTTGGTGGTTCAAACTTAGTAGCTGCTCTGTAGTAGGAAGATGAGGCAATCTATTTCTGTATAGATTTACACTCTTGGAAACTCAGTGGGGCTCTCTACGAGTTGGAAATCGACTCAATGGCAGTGGGTTTTTTAACTGAGGCCCAGAGGCCACACAGCAAGAGGACTCTACCCTCTTGACTCTTCACAGGGACCAGGCCTTCTCTGTGGGGAGGGCAGGGGTCCCCTGGACATACCTCAGAGAGGCTGCGGCCCTGCAGGGGGGCATCGCCGTCAAAGCAGATCTCCAAGAGGGTGGCACCAAAGCCCCACTTGTCGGCCGCGGTGCTCAGGCTGTTGGCCCCCCCAGACAGGCATTCAGGAGCCATCCAGGGGATCCACTCCACCCGCTCTGGGGGTCAGGGTCAGAAGTCACCAAGGGTGAGGAGTGTGGAGGAAGCCTGCCCCTGTGCCCAGCCCCACCCAGATCCTTACCCTCCCTAGAGAGGGTAGCTAGGCCCACGCCTGGGTCACTCAGCTTGATGAAGGGGCTGGTGCCCTCTGCTAGGCCTGGCCGAGCCAGGAGGATATTCCGGCCACACACGTTGCCATGTACCAGATGCTTGTCCTCCTGGGATGGGTAGAAGGGGGGCATGGTCACTGGTGTATATGTGTGTGTGCAAACCCCACTTCCAGTCCCCATCCCATGCGGCCCCCACAGGGACAGCTGAGGGGGACAAAGACATGCACTGTCATTATTGGAATACCAATACATTGTCATTGTGACTGAGGAGCATTGGGTACAGAGCTGGTGGCCAAGGCTCTTGGCTGGGGACAAAAGGCCGGAGGACCTCACTGCTATCCTCAAACCCATGCCAGGTGGCCCTTTCCTCAAGGCCTCTGCCCTGGCTGTTCCCTTTTCCCCCAGTGCCCTCAAACCACCCTGAAGGGTCCTTCCCTACCTGCCTAAAACTGCAACTTTTCCCTAAACTGGAGCGACTCCTTGTCGCCTCCCAGTCTTTATCATAGTTCTCACAACTTTCTGACATCTTATGTAACATACTATCTTGTAGGTCTCTCTTCAACTAAGATGCTGGCTCCTCAGGACAATGATTTCTGTTTTGTTGCCTATTATGTCTCAGGGCCTGGACAAGGCCTGGTTCTCCCTGGGGCTGCTTAGTAAACACAGCTGGGAAGCAAGTGACTGAGCAGGAAGTGGGGGGGAGGGGATGAATGGCAAGAGAGAGCTCCACAGGGCCCAGGACGCCAGGCTGACTGAGGTTTTTTTTCTCATGAAGCTGATGGGAGCTACGGGGTGCCTGAGGAGGTTTGTAGACATGGCTGGGTACTGGAAAGATCTCCCAGGGCCAGTGTGTGGACTGAGGCGTCCCCACCCCAGCACTAAGGTCGCCCTGGCCCCCTCCTGTCAACCCGAGCCTGCCCACAGGCCACACACCAGGTAGCTGAGGGCGCTGGCCAGCTGCTGGGCCACTGCCACCTTCCAGGCCACAGGCACGTGGCCCCTCTCCCGCCGCAGCCACACATCCAGGGGCCCGTGCTCCACGTATTCCGTCACCAGGATGTCTGCAAAGGCCCAGACGCTCTAGGGGCTGGCTGCCCACTGGCACCCACCCTCCAGGGCAGGAGAGGGGGCTGTAGGCTGGGACTATGTGGGGAGGGTGTTGGGGTCTGGAAGAGGTGAAGTGTAAGTGGTAAAGGTGAAACTAGAACTGGGACCAGTGTAGACAGGTGGAGGCACAGAGGGTGAGGGTCGGGTAAGTGATGTGGTTGGGAGTGTTTGGGTCAGGGATAGACCATGTTGGGGTGGAAATGAGGAGACACATACACATGAACTTGTATTGGCGAGGCTGGGAGCTGGATGGGTCCAGGGGTCTGAGGGATATACGTAGAGTAGAGGTGGGGGGGCTCTGAGCAGGGTTGAATCACAGGGCTGAGGTCTGGGGGAGGGGCGTCTCACAGTGTCACAGTGCTAATGGAGTCAGAGGGAAGATGGCTGCTGGGTTATAGAGGGGTTTGGGTGGTAGATGGAGA
This sequence comes from Orycteropus afer afer, assembly GCF_000298275.1. Lineage (NCBI taxonomy): Eukaryota > Metazoa > Chordata > Mammalia > Tubulidentata > Orycteropodidae > Orycteropus > Orycteropus afer. The sequence continues at coordinate 1,032,733 of NW_006921989.1, forward strand.
TTGAAATGGAGTCAGGAGTCAAGGTGTAGCTAGGGGTCCAGGCAGAGGTAAGGGTTAGGGTACAGGGAAGGGGTGGGGTGCAGGTAAGGATCAAAGGGTATAGTCAAGAGACTGGGATCTAATTGGAGTGTTAAAGTGTAGCCAGGGAAAGGGGTGCAGGTTGAAGGTTGGGGTATAGTCAGGGAAAGTGTGCAGGTGAGGGTTGGCGAGTATTCAGGGGACGGGGGACGGGCCAGGGACTGGGTATAAGTGGGGTAGGGGGCACTCACTCTCAGAGCCGTGCACACAGACACCGTGCACAAAGGCCAGGTGCATGTGGGAGACCTTGCTCATTAGGCTGGCTATCTCATAGAAGGCCTGTGGGGACACAGCAGGTCAGGTGGCTGCAAACCCTACCTCAGTCTACAAATAGCAGGGCCCGACCCCTCACTCACCAGGGCGATGTCATGGTGACTGGGGTCTAGCACCTTGAGCACCACTCGCAGCTCCTGCCCACAGCCCCAGCTGGGCGCAGACGGGTCCCCACTATCCTCTTTGTCCTCCTCAGGGGCCCCGCCCACCACACGCAGGAGGCCCTCATACACGTTGGTCCTTGTGCCCTGGCCCAAGTGGGACAGCTAGGAGGAGCACAGTAGACACCGTCATGCTGACGGTGAGCCACTGGGCTGCCCAGCACCCCCCACGCACCCAGGTGCAGGGGCACCCGCACACACACGCACCTGGGTGATCTCGTCTCGGCGGATCTGGTGAAAGCTGAGCTGGCTGAGGTTGAAGGTGGGGCTGGCCCGAGGTCCCCGCGTGATGATGAGGTTGGAGAGCTCTGGGGGCAGAGGCTGAGTCACCGAGGGCCCCTGTGGCGGGAGATCCCAGCTCTACCCTGTGGCTTCCCTGGGTACCTCCTGGCTGCGGCAGGCAGCAATGGCGCAGGGAGAAGCAGTCATCTCCGATGCGCAGCGAGCAGCCCTGCAGCGCGGCCCGCAGGGCCCCCACGCTGGGGAAGGACTGGCCCCAGCCTTCCAGCGTGAAGGTCTCAGCCTGCTGCTCAATGGTGAACTTCCGTAGGCGCAAGCTCTTCGAGGTGGAAGCCTGGGGGTGGCGGAGGTGGCAGTGAGCAGGGCTCCAGGCAGGGAATGTATGTACCCTAGCCCAGGGCCTGCCCAGGCCCACCTGGTCACGCTGAGCCACTGTGAGGATGAGGCGGTAGAGGTGGCTGGTGCTCCAGCGAATAAGGTAGCGACCGTCTTCAGGCTGGAGCTTGGCCAACACAAATGGATCCCTGGGGGGGGGGGGGCACAAAGTGGCACTGTCAGGCCCCCAGGGCTATTGCTGTACCTATACCTGGCAAGTGGAACACACAGGAACTGCCCAGAGGGGCACCTACTGAGCTGGGACAAATGTCAGACACAACTGCTCATATGGTGACACTAGGCACCTCCCCAGACATAACTGTCACAGACACAACCACTCACAGACAGACACAGGCACGTGAACAGACAGATGCCTGAGCTAACAACAGTCAAGAGACAGCCCCTCACATAGTGACACACTGAGCCGGAAAAACAGCCATTGGACCCAGTCATTTACATAGAGACACAGATGCTGGACACACACTGAGCCAGCCACACTTAGGGTGGCATACCGTCAGTCGTCAGTCATACACCCAGAGGACAATCACCCCAGATACAGCCGCTTACACAGCATAGCATGGCCACATCGCAGGATTGCTATCACAGACCCAGAGATGACAACTGTCACAAAGACAAACGGGCACATACAAGACGAGAGCCCCACGGGTTTAGATAGTTACACACACAGTGGCTCAGACACCAATGTGGCCCCCAGACACCTGTCCCAGTGACACACAAAGTGAAAGGGCACATCACCCTCCCCCCGGTGTAGTATTAGGGTCAGAGGCCTCCTTACACACCTGCAGAGGCTGAATCCCAGTATCCCAGGCAGGAGAAGAGACACTCAGGCACAGGCCAACAACCAGACACGGTGACTGTTACAAATTCTGACCCAGTGTCACACAGGGCAGCCACGTGCACCTGAAGACCATGCAAGTCACAGAGTAGCTTGGAGATAACACACAAATTGCCAAGGAAGACACACGCCCCACGGAAGACACACCAGCACATCATCTTAGTACCCACACACACTTGCCCAGCCACTGGCATTTGTGCTACACAGTCTCCAAAAATCACCCATCCTGTACTATGCAAAAACATGCTATGACAATCTTAGCCAGCCACATGAGTAGTGTTAGACTGAACCATCCTCTCAAAATATGCTCTGGAATCCTGTCCTCTGTACCTGGAAATGTGGTCCTGTTTGCAAACAGGGATTTTCTGGGTATGTTAATTTGATCATACTGAGTAAGGTGTGTCCTAAATGGAATCACTTCTCAGATAAACAGAGTGGACACAGGGACACACAAGAGACAGCTACCATATGAGGACAAGCCAAGGACCCAAGGAAGACCTGGGGCTACTGAGGAAGGAATCAACATGACCAACACCCTGATTTAGACCTTTAACTTCTAGAACTGTGAGAAAATAATATTTTGTTCTTTAAAGCACCCACTTGCGGGATTTCTGTTACAGCAGCATGAGGCAGCTATAAAAAACAGCTGTTAACACATCTGGTCATGCACAATGACAGTCCCAAACACACAATGTCAGGATGGCACAACTGTCTATACTCTCTCCCCCCGAACTCTGCCTGGGGTGTGCACATGCCCACACTCACATGTATGTGCACATATTTACTCACGTGCACATCAGTGTACACACACATGCACTCACATGTACATGCACACAACCTATGTCCACTCATGCACGCGCATACACACATGTACAGCATACACAAGCATTCACACACAGGTGTGAGCATGCACACACACAAACATACTCAGATGCATATGCACACAGGCACACTCAAGCACACACGCACATACGTGTGCATGCACCACGTTCAATTCATGCAGTCCCTACAGCTCAGTCGAGTTGGCAGCCAGGGTGGCAGCAGCCCAGCCTGCACTCACAGCAGGGGTCCATGGATGCCATCCTGGATGCTCATCACCAGCCGTGGGGGCGCCACCTCGTGGCACAGATAGTGGCTGGAGTCTACTGTCAGGCGGAAGTAGCCATCCACCAACGATACCAAGGACAGGGCTGTGCCCCGGGAAGGCAGAGTCAGCTCCTGCAGGCAGGGGGCTTGTCAGGCGGGTGTCCCAGCCCCCGGCTGGCCCAGCCTGGCCCCAGCCCCCGGCCCCACCAGGCACTTGTTGTCCTGTCGGTGGATGCTGACGCAGTGCTCTTTCACCACCAGGTGGCTGATGTCCTGGAAGTCACAGAAGGAGGCCCAGGGCAGCCCCTTCCGCCTGCTGGCTTGCTGTTTGCCCACCTCCTGAGCCTGGGCTTTCCTTCTGGAAGGGCTGGCTTGAGGATTCCTGCTGCCACTGCTGCTGCCACCAGAACACTGGAAACCCAGCACGTAGGTGGCTGGATGAAGCGAGCCCTGCCCCCACTCTCTCCAGGGGACAGGTGGGAGCCGAGGCCCAGGGGACCTTCTCAGGCATCTCCCTACTGACTAAGCCCCAGCAGCTCAGGCACGACAGGGGACCCACCCCCAGAAGATGCACATTCCAGAAGCCAGAACCTTAGGGAGGGCAGAGGGAATCCCAACTCCCTTCCTCCCAGATGCCTGATCCCTAGAGCCACAGACAAAAGGACTTTCCAGGGGCATAAACCCCAGAAGTCAGATCTAAGAAACAGACCCCAGGGAGCAGACAGACATACCCCCAGAAACCAGGTCCCGGGAGCCATGTGGGAAGGACAGCCACACACACAAACACTTGTGTGCTCACACACATACAGGCACGTGTGCCATGAGGGGCAGGAGAGCCCGCCCCTGCCCTAACTGGACCCCCTGTGTGGTGAAGGAGGCAGTGCCCTGCTCACCTCTGCCTGCACTGGCCGCCACTGGATGCCCCCGGTGCCTGTCACCAGCACCTCATGGGTAGGAGGTCTGGCAGCAGACTCAGGTCCTGGGTCTGGAGGGGCCTGCCCGTGGCCCCCAATGCAGCAGGGCTCCCCCTCAGCCTGGGCCAGCAGCTCCAGGCGGCACACAGGCACGTGCTCACTGGCAAAGCGGGGCGCCAGCAGCTCAAGCGTGGCCAGGTACCTGACCATGATGAGCTGCTGGGAGAGGTGGCCCGGCTGGAAGGCCTGCAGGAACCTGTGGAAGATGCTGCGCAGGCGCAGGCGCGTCAGTGCGTTGTGCTGCTGGATCTGCTGCCGGAAGGAGCGTGGAATGCACTCCTTGAAGCTGTGGGGATGATGCGGGAGGGTCAGTCAGGGGCTGGGCTGGGGGCCTGGCTGGGGGACGTGGGGCAAGTGGCTTAAACCTCTCTGAGCCTCAGAGTCTAGGAAACGGGTGCGGCACTGGGAAGGTGGAAAAGAAAGAAGACAACAGAGGGGAACCCAGGGAAGCTGGGGTGGTGTAGGGCCTGGGCTCAGGGCTCTGAGCAGACAGCTGGACTGGACCCGGCTCATGGATGCCTTCCTCAGCTTTAAGGGGCTGTCTCCTCACCTGTCAAATGGGGATCAAACAGTGCCCACCAGAGAGGCTGCTGAATGAAATGAATTAGGACATGCAAAGTGCCCAGGACACTGCTCAGCTTTACTAAGGAGCATGTGAGTGCCAGGCAGAGTCCCTGGGCGCTGCCAATGGTTAATACGCTTGGCTGCTGACTGAAAGGTTAGAGGTTCAAGTCCACCCAGAGGCACCTAGGAAGAAAGGCCTGGAGATCTGCTTCCACAAAATCAGCCACTGAAAATCCTATGGAGCAGAATTCCACTCTGACACACATGGGGTCACCAAGAGTTGAAATCAACTTGACAGCAGTTGGTTGGTTGCTCCTTTTGATAGCATGACAAGGACTAGAAGATACATCCGGAAAGACCAGCTCCTATGCTGCCTCCTCCAGGCAGAGTGCTCTGATGGTTCCAGCCCTTGCTGCAATGCAGGGATCCACAGTGGCTGTGTGTGGAGGTGACTGTGGCTGGCTGCCAGCTCCCTGGACTCCTGCCTCCTTCCTGCCCTCGAATTCTAATGTTCCTGCCCTCGAGTTCTCAAAATCAGTGGGCCCTGAGATCTCCCCACACTTCTTTCCGCTCTCCCTCTAGTTCACTCTGCTCCAGCCACACTGGCCTCCACCATACCAGGCAGGAGTTCAGCCTCAAGGTCTTTGCACTAGCTGTTCCCTCTGCATAGAATGCTCTTCTCCAGACACCCACATGACTCCCTCCTTTACTTTCTTCAAATCTTTGCTTGAATGTCACCTTCTCAGTGAGGACTAACCCAACTCCTCTTCACCTGACACTCTCTACCCCTCCTTCCTGCTTAACTTCCTCCCTGTGCACTTCTTACCATCTGAAACCCTATACATCTGATTCTTGCCTTCTTTAATCACCTCTCTCCTCTATGAGATGGGAGTTACAGGAGGCCAGAGCTTTTTGTCTGACTTGCTTGCTGTTGTGGCCTCAACATCTAGAACCTGTGCCAGCCCACAGCAGGTGCTCAATACATGTCTGTGCAATAAAAGCATGGCAGGATGTGAGGTCTCCCCTGACTGCAGATGCCTGGGATATTTCCACCCCCCATGCAATACCCTTGCCCCATTCCCAGACACCTGATCTTCTTGGCCACCTCATCCAGGGGGACGCCACGGCGAAGAGCGAGGTGGCAGAGGTGCAGAAAAGCCATGCCCAGGCTCTCATTCTTAAAGTGGTGCATCTCCTCCTCACTTGACAGCTCCCACAGTGAGGCCACATCATTCACAAACTCATGCTTGCCCTGGGGGTGAGGGGTTCGGCAGAAAGGGAGGCATGAGAACACATTCACTGCCCTTTGGGACACCCTGGGGAGGGGAGGAGCAACCGATTGTTGGAAAAGGGCAAACACACAGCATGCACACCTCTCTGCCCAATTCTGTGCCTGTGGCAGACATCACTAATCAATCACAGAACTCCTTCCCATGTAACCCTTAGAGTCCCAGAACAGGTAAAGAATCCCAGATGGTATAAATTGAAATCTATTGTCAATACTGAATTGGGAAGGGAAGTAGGAGTTCCTTAACTGCTCCTGAGACCCCCGCAAATTTTCCCACCCCCCAAGTCCTCCTGCTCATACCTGCTCAAAGATGTACTCAAAGGAGGCCGGGTCTAGGAATTGCAGTCCCTGCTCTGCTTGATCTGAGGAAGTCTCAGCCCCGGGGGGACCATAACGATACACAGTCGGCTCCTGAGGATTCATGCCATGCCAGTTCCGGAAATAAAACCTGCAGGCAGGGATGGGGCACAGCTGCCCTGCTGCCCCCACAGCCACTGCCCAGGCAATGGGGCCAGTGGTTGAGTGTGGCCTCAGCTAAGGGCCAGAACGGCAGGTGGCAGAACAAAAGGGACAAGTTTTCCAAGGGATCTCTGCCTACCTCATGCGAAAGTACAGGATCAGGCTGCTGTCTCTGGGGACCTCAAGGATGTGGTTTGGGGGCAGCCAGACTTGGGCCTGGGCATTGAACAGTGCAAACAGATTGAAGCAGAATGGAGTGATGCCTGGAACAGGGGAAAAACAAGGGGAGGAGTCAAGTCTCCTGTTGCCATGAGCACTATGAGCCCCCAGACTCACCATCTCCCTTCACACACCCTCCCTGGACTCCTCCCCTGCCTACAGATTCAGTCTTACATTGCTCGTGGGACAGAAGACAATACAATGTGTTGACCATGCTATGGCCTCACAGGAAGACTACATTTCCCAGCCTTCCTCGTAGCTAGGATGGGTCCACTGGACTGGTTTCTGGCCAGTGGGATGAGGGGAGAAAGGATGTGCACATTTCTAGGCCAACCAATATGCCTTGCTGCCATCTTCTCTGGCCCAGGAATGGTAGAGACCCCTCATGCCAGGCAGCAAAGTTACAAGAGATGAACCACCTGCCCCATATTAGATTTTATTTAGGTACAGGTTATGGATTGAACCGTGTCCCCAAAAAATATGTGTTGTAAATTTTAACCCCTATACCTGTGGTAGGAGCTCTAGTGGTGTAGTGCCTAAGGCAACTTGACTGCTAACCAGAAGGCTGGCAGTTCAAAACCCACCAGCCACTCCTCGGAAGGCTGGGCAATCTATTTCCGTAGTGATATCGCCTCAGAAACCCAAGGAGAGGTCGCTATGAATAGGGTCCGACTTGAGGGCACATAACAGCAACAACAACAACAACATATGTGTGGTTACAGTCTCATTGAGAATGTTTTTTCTTTGTTATGTTAATAAGGAAATACTAACGTAGGGTATATCTTAAATCAATGTCTTTTGAGATACAAAAGAGCAGATTAAGCAAGGAGTGATGGGGGAAAACAGACGCCAAGCCTCATAAAGATGACTGAGGAACTGAAGCTGAAAAGAAACAAGGACTTTCCTTTAGACCCAACAGAGAGAAAGCCTTCCCCTAGAGCTGGTGCCCTCAATTTGGACTTCTAGCCTTGTGAGAAAATAAATGTGTCTGTTACAGCCATGGATTGTCATATTTATATAGCACCACTAGATAACTAAGACAGTACATCTTGACTGTCTTAAACCAGGAAAATTGGCCGTGCTTGTTACTGCAGCAAAACCTATCTGAGGCTGACTAATAAGACTCACAAAGCACTAGCATGTTTGCTGGTCTCTCCCTGACCTCTAGCCCTGGAGAAATTTCTAATACCTCCCAACTACCTCTTCTTAGACATCACAGGCCCCCACAGATGGACGTAGTTCCAAACATCTCATCTACTGTCCCCAGACCTCCTTTCCTCTGCTCTGCCCAGTTCTTCAAGCCAGAAACTTGCTCCTTGTCCTCTATTCTTCCTAGCCCCTCTGCACCAGCTCGGTCACTGAGTCCTGCTCTTCTGCATCCTCCATCTCTCTGGTATCCATCTATTTCCTTAAATCCAAAGCCTGGCTGCGGTCAAGCCTCCTTGCTGATCTCCCAGCATCCAGGCTTGCCGTCATTCCCACGCCAGCCACCTAAAGCTTCGTTCTTTATTTACAAGATTTATTTAAAGTAGTTCATTCAGAATAATTTATAAACACCCATATACCAGCCACCAGATAAAGACAACTTTGCAAATACAATTGGAAACCCTTGCCTACATTGTCCCCTTTCCTCCTCCCCCGCAAGAGAGGTAATCACACACCTGAGCTATTGTTTCTCAGTTTTGTATCCTCTAGATCTAGTCAGTTTGTCAGACTGTGGTGGCTTGTGTGTTGCTGTGATACTGGAAGCCACTGGTATCACAAATGCCACTGGTGTATCAAACACCATCAGGGTCACTCAAGCTGAAGAGGTTTCAGTGGAGCTTCCAGACTAAGATAGACTAGGAAGAAAGGCCTGGAGACCTACTTCTGAATATCAGCCAATGAAAGCCCTATACAAGCACACCTCGTTTTACTGTGCTTCACAGATACTTCGTTTTTACAAATTGAAGGTTTGTGGCAACTCTACGTCAATCAAGTCTCCTGGTGCTACTTTTCCAATAGCATGTGTTTATGACATGTCTGTGGTTACGTTTTAGTAATTCTCACAATATTTCAAAAACTTTTTCATAATGCTACTGGACACTTAACAAACTCATAGCAACCCTACAGGACAGAGCAGAACTGCCCTATAGGGTGTGCAAGGCTGTAATCTTTATAGAAGCAGACTGCTACAGCTTTCTTCTGCGGTGCTAGTGGGTTTGAACCGCCAACCTTTCAGTTAGCTGCCAACTGCTTAACCACTAGGCAACCAGGGTTCTTTTCAGTTCAGTTAGATGATGTCAAACTGCTCTCCAGAGTTGCTGCATGTGACTTTACTGTTCCCCTGAAGAGAATGTCTCCTTTGTAACAGAGCTTCCTAAAGAACCAATTTCACTCTCTGCCTTAAACCTTCCATGGGGCATAACATACTACACAAAAACATTGTTCTACATCTTACTTTGGTGAGTAGTGAATGGGGTCTTCAAAGCTTGTAAGCAGCCATCTAGATGCAACAATGGTTCTCTCCTCATCCAGAGCAAAGAAGAATGAACAAAACCAAAGATGCATGGAAACAATTAGTCCAAAGGATTAGTGGACCATGTGAATCTCAGCCTACATGACCATGAGCCCAGAAGAACTAGATGGTGCCCGGCTACCACTGTCAACCACTCAGAAAGAGATCAGTGCAGGAGATCCTGGATAGAGTGGGAGAACAATGTGGAACAAAACTCAAAATTATAAAAAAGAGCAGGCTTACTGGTCTAATAGAGCCTGATGAAAGCCCTGAGACTATGGCCTCTAGTCACCCTTCAGGTCTGGAATTGAATTCACTCCAGTGGCCTCCAGTCAAAGTAATAGACAGGCATAAGGGGTGAACAATCACACCATGTAGATACACTCCTTATAACAACCAATCATGGGAGAACAGAAGGGCAGTACTTGCACAGGGAGACAGCTCAGGGGGCAGGAATGCATAGGAAAGAAATACACAGGGAAAAAGTAACTACAGGGAGGATATGCGAAGAGAGCTATTACATTGTGTGAAATTGCAGTCAATGTCATTAAAATGTGTATGAACTGCTGTATGGAAAATGAATTTACCCTGAAAACTTTCACCCAAATTACAATAAAAATTAAAAAACAAAACCACCTTCCATGGGTCCCCACTGCCCCTTGAGAAAGCTCAATCCCCTCAGTAGAGAGTAACTGTGATCTGTCCCCTGCAAGTTATGTCTGGTTTCAGTTCTTACTTCCTCCTCTAAACTCTCAAAACTGATACTCCAGTCACTCTGAAAATCTTCCACTTCCTCAAACACCACATGCTCTCTGTGCCATTTACACCTGCAGGTCTCTCTGCTTGGCAAATTATCATATCATCGGACAGACCCGTCAAGTGTTTTAAGACCAGCCTTTGATGGGAAAGTACAAAACAGTGTGGAATCCAATGGAGAGCCCTGAGGACTTTCCGGCCTGAGCACATCTACTGCAGGCTCGCTAAGCCCTTCCGTGCTGCTGGTTACCCACTCGCCCTCAGGAGAATGTTTAGACCCTAAACTCCTCAACTATTGGTCTCCACTCATCCGGAGCAAAAGAGAATGAAGGAAACCAAAGACTCAAAGAAGAAAGTAGTCGATGGGAGTTAATAGCCCACGTGAATCATGGCCTTTTCCAGCCTAAGACCAGAAGAACTAGATGGTGCCCAGTGATCACTCTCCATGGACACAATAAAAGGTCGAGGACAGAACGGGAAAAAATGTAGAAAACTCAAATTCCTAAAGAGGCCAGACTTACTGGATTGACAGAGACTAGAGGAACCCCTGAGATGATCATCCTAAAATACCCTTTGAACCTGGAACTGAAGCCACTCCAGGAGGTCACCTTTCAGCCAAATAAATAGATTGGCTTATAAAATAAGTAATATCACCCATGAGGAATGTGCTTCCTTACGCAATCAACTACATGAGACCAACTGGTCAACATTCAGCCAAAAGCAAAGATGAGAAGGAAGGAAGGGCAGGGAAGCTAGCCCAATGGAAACAACAAATAGAATATAAATAATGAGAATGCTGACATACTGTGAAAAGTATAACCAATGTCACAGACTAACTGTGTAAACTTGTATAAAAATTGTTACATGGGAACCTCATTTGCTGAGTAAACTTTCACCTAAAATGCAATATAGTATTTTTTAAAACTACAATGAAATACAAGCTCTAAATTCCTCTCTCTGGCATTTAAAGCATTGTAAGATGCACAGTTCTCCCCCTCTTTGTCCCACCTGGAGGTGGCCTCCACCCTGGTCCCCCAGCTCCCATCCTCGCCCCTCACAATCGGTTCTCCTCATAGCAGCCATCAGAGTCTGCGAGCACCTGAGTCAGGGTCCTTCCCTCTTCTGCTCAGAGCCTTGTGACCGTCACTTCATTCAGAGCAAAAGCCAAAGTCCTCTCCATGGCCCACAGGGCCCCACACAACCCGCTCACCCCTCCCTGCCCTCACCTCTTCTTATCTCTCCCTCACTCTTTGCTCCAGCCACCCCAGAGCCTTTGCACTGGCTGTTCCCCCTTCCTGGCACCCTCTTTCCCCAGGTATCTCCATAGCTCCCTTCCTCACTTCCTTATATTTTTGTTCAAATATCACCTTCTCAGGGAGGTCTTCCTGACTTTCCCCAGACCCCACGTTTCCCTCTGCTGTTGAGTTTTCTCCACAGCACTGGCCTCCTGCATGGTTTTCTTATTTATTGTGTTTCATGTTGTATTCCGCACTAGAACATCAGCTCTACAAAAGCAGGGATTTGGGGCAGTATACAGTAGGTGCTCACGCAATGTCTGCTAAATGAACTGACAGACGGATGGATGGGGCCCAGCTGTTGCCTGCGCTGTACCCCCCCCCCACTCTCACCGATTTTGTGGGCGATAGAGATGCAGATCTCCTCAGCTGTCAGCGAGGCTTCACTGAAGGTGACCCAGGGCTCCCCGCCGTCAGGCCCAGCCCAGTGCAGAAGCACCCTCAGGCCTCCCTTGGCAACCAGGGGCTGAGCTCCGTCTCCATTGGGCTTACTGCCCCGGATGGTGGCGCCCCACTGGCACAGTGGCATGCTGCAGACAGTGGCTCTGCTGGAAGAGGGCAGCTCTGAAGATGAAGTGGGGGTGAGGTCTATCCTGACCCCCTCCCGACACCAAGGCCTCAGCCCGGAGGCCCCCGTAGCACCTCAACCTTCTACCTCTCCCGGCCCAGGCTGAGGCTCTGAGAAGATTCCACCATCCTCAAAAACCCCCACGACCACACCACACCCTCTGCCACAGAGCTGATTCTGCCTCACAGCAACCTCGTAGGACAGACTAGAACTGCCCTAGAGGGTTCCCAAGGCTGTGACCTTTACGGAAGCAGATGTCTCATCTTTCTCCTGCAGAGAGGCTAGTGGATTTGAACCGCTGACCTTTTCAAACCAGCAGCCAGTGCTCCACCACTGCACTACCAGGGCTCCCCCTGTGACCTTAGGCACTCAATGTCCTCCCCTAGCCTGGGTTTGTGCATCTATTCAAGGGGCTTGGGACACATCAGCTCACCTATCCACACTCAGGAACGTGAAACACAGAACCCCGACCACTCCCACCTTTGGCGATGTGTACCAATATAAAAATCCCCTTTGGCCCCACCTCCCCCAACCAAGCAAGTAAGTGCAGTCAACGAACCCAGGGCGAGTCCTGCAGGTCCCTGTGTCAGCTCAGGTAAGTCACTTAGTCACTCTGGGCCTCAGTTTCCCCAACGGGAAAACGGAGATGCTGAGAGGGTTGCCATCAAAAGACAGCTGTGACAATTCCAGGTAATTCTGCATGTTACTCGTTCAGCACAGGCCTTGGTACACACATGGAAAAAATGACAGATGCAGTGAAAACAAGAACAGAAGCGCTATCATTAGTTTCAGGATCACCATCTCTTTTCTCTCAGGCCAAGGTTCCCGCCTCCCACATCTACCTCCATGAGAGACCCCAGATTCTCTGAACTCATGGAGCTGGAGAGGTGGTATCCAGCTGTCCCCAACCTAGCCTCAGGGCCTACTAGAGAGCAGAGCCCAGGGCTTCCAAGGCCCCCAATATGTCCAGGGAAGTCAGCAATCCCACCCACTACGCACCTAACTGAAGACAAACAGTGATGGGAAGTTGAAAATGCAGTAACAGCCCAATGTCAGGTTCTTTCAGAATCTGCTCCAGGCTGAGCCTGTTTCTGCATCTGGAAGCTGGGAAACAACAGCGTAGCCCAAAGAATTGTTGGGAGCATTCAATGACTTGCATCGGGAAGAATGCCTAGCACTGGGCCTATTACTATCAAAAGGGGCTCTGGTGGCAGGGTAGTGCCTTAAGGCATTTGGCTGCTAACCAGAATGCTGGTGGTTCAAACCCACCAGCTGCTCCGTGGAAGGAAGATGGGGCAATCTACTTCTGTAAAGATTTACAGCCTCATAAAACCTATGAGTCGGGGCCTACTCGAGGGCACATAACAACAACAACAACAACAACAAACCCAATGGAGGTCACTATAAGTCAAATCCACTAGATGGCATTTAATTTTTTTGTTTTGTTTTGTTTTTTAATATTATCATCGTCTAAAAGGAAGATACTGGAGGTGGGGCTTCTAGGGTGCTGTGTCCCCTCCTTCCTCGTCTCCACTGGACCTTGAGCCAGCTCTGAGGATGGGGTCGGGTCAGGTCTGTCCCGACCCCTCTCCGCACCAAGATCTTCAAACTCGCTGGCAAGCGGCGGGAACTTCAACCCGCACACACCCATCATCGGGCCAATGCCAACCCAGCGGGTGCTTCCACGGTACCCACTGCCCCCCAAGCGCAGCCAATCCCCATGTCTCCCGTCTAGTGTAGCCCTTCCTGACCACCTCCGGAAGCGCCCCTTCCGCAACAAAACAAAACAACTCAACCCTCTGTCATCCAGTCTATTCCGACTCAAAGCGACGCTACAGGACAGAGCAGAACTGTCCCAATAGGGTTTCCAAGTGTAAAACTTTATAGAAGCAGATTGCCACATCTTTCTCCCTCAGAACGGCTGGTGGATTCCAATCAAAATTACTGTTGCTCCTATCCCTTCTATGCCTCCCTTCAAACTCACCTTCCCCTAGATCCCAATCGCAGGGTTCGAACTCAGACCCGGTATAGCCGCCGCGGGCACTTGCCTGCCGCTCCCCGCGGAGACACCGCCTCCCATTGGCCACCTGAAACGGGCACACCCATTGGCCATCACCTTTGTCTCCTCCTCCCCTCCTTCCGTTGCGTGTCTCCATTGGTCTTTTTTGTCGTAACAGGGACTCTCTGATTGATCCTTTGCCTCATTCGTTTCTCAGTCGCGATTGGCTAGGTCGGCACCCGGAAGATCCATTGTCTCATCGATTGGTTATAGGGGCGGAAGAAGAATAGGAGGAGGTGGCTCGCATAGATAGGCGGCGGAGCAAGGTCTGTGCCCCTCGAGGCATCAATAAGACTTCCGGACCTCAACCTTGTTCGCGATGCTTGCGCTCATCTACACGGTGAAGGCTGTAGCTGGCCGGTATTCAGTCCTCCAATTCCCTACCATGTGGCTCCCCTTTCCATCCTGTCCCGCCTCTCTACCGTAGTCTCTGCTCGACCAACCCCACTTGGTTGGCTGAGAAACCTCTCCCGCCTTTAGAAACCATTTGCGGCCCACTGTCCACATTTCTTTCTTGATTACCTGCAGACTCTCCCTTGTTATCAAGGTGGAGGTGGTTGTTTATAGGTGTCCTCGACTCGGTTCCACCTCATGACCCTATGTTCAACAGAAGGAAACACTGGTTCTTCTCTATCCCCAAAATCGTTGCAGTTTGAGCCCAAGTTTGCAGCCACAGTGTCAATCCATCTCGTTGAGCACGTTCCCCTTTTTCATTGACCCTCCACTTTATCAAGCATGATATCCTTCTCCAGGGAATGGTCCTTTCTGACACCATGACCAAAGTAGGTGAGATGAAGTCCCGCCATTTTCGCTTCCAAGGAGCATTCCGGCTGCACTTCTCGCAAGGTAGATTCGTTCCTTCTGGCAGTCCATGGTACTTTCAGTGTTCTCTGCCAACACTACAACTCAAAAGCCTCAACTCTTCTTTGCACCTCCTTATTCCTTGTCCGGCTTTCACATGCATATGAGGCTACTGAAAATACTATGGCTTGGGTTAAAACAAACAAACAAAAAACTCACTGCTGTCCAGTGGATCCCACTCATAGCAAATCCTCCTTGGGTTTCTGAGGTGGTATCACTATGACAATAGATTGCCCAATCTGCCTTCTGAGGTATGGCTGGTGGTTTTGAACCGCCAACCTTCTGGTTAGCAGTCAAATGCCTTAGGCACTACACCACCAGAGCTCCCCGCCTAACCCAAGCCACAGTATTTTCAATCCCCTCATATGCATGTGAAAGCTGGACAGTGAATAAAGAAGACCAAAGAAGAGTTGATGCTTTTGAGTTGTGGTGTTGGCGAAGAATGCTGAAAGTACCGTGGACTGCCAGAAGAGCTACCCTATCTGTCCTGGAGGAAGTGCAGCCGGAATGCTCCTTGGAAGTGAGAATGGCCAGACTTGGTCTGACCTATGTGTCATGATGTCAGAAGGGACCATTTCCTGGAGAAGGATAAGGAGACTGCTCCTCTCTGAGTCTTGAGAAAATACAGAGGAAGAACAGACCCTCCCTGGAAGGGTGACATTAGTGTGAAGATGGTAGAGACTTAGCCTGCCACCTGGCTCATAGTGAGCACTGGGGACCTGGGGGCTGGCAATGAGCAGAGTGGTCCATCTGGGCAAGGGAATAAAGTGCCACTGGAAAGAGAGTGGGAATTCTGTCCGAACTGATAAGGAGAAATTCTCCAGAGAGTATCTAGGTTATATGTTTTTAAATAAATTAATAATTTCAAAATAAGGAACTCTGGTAGCACAATGCCTAAGGCATCTGACTGCTAACCAGAAGGTTGGTGGTTCAAATCCACCAGCCACTTCGCAGAAGCAAGACTGGGCAATCTACTTCTGTAAAGATTTACTACCTTGGAAACCCTATGGGGGTCTCTATGAGTCGGAATTGACTCCATGGTAGTGGGTTTGGTTTTGTTGCTGTTGTTCTTGCTTAGGCCATCTCTAAAATGATTCAAGAGAAAAATGGATATCTCATGGTCCTTGACTTCCTCCTTCCTCTCACACTTACCTCTGGTTCATCTGTAAATTCTGTGGGCCTTGAAATCTGCCTGCTTCTCACTTCTTCTGGTCCAGCTCCATCATCACTCACCTCTGCCCTGGTTCCCTGCTCCTGCCCTTAACCCCCACAGTCCACCTTGCATCCACCAGAGGGAACCTGTGAACAACTGAGTCAGATCACGGTCCCCTTTACTCTGAACACTCCTTGGCTCCCACCTCACTTGGAGTAAAAGCCCAAATCCTCCCAACAGGCCCTGCATGATCTGCACCATCTCCCCGTGCCCTCCGTGTGGGTCTTCTCAATGCTCCTCCAACACATCTTGCCTCAGGACCTTTCTATTGGCTGTTTCTTCTGCCTGAAACATGCTGTTGTTGTCAAAGGCTATGGGGTCTGCCACCAACGCCATGGTTGTGCAACTCCCCATGCACAACGAGCTCTGAAGGTTGTGATCCATAAAATCTTCATGGGCTGATTTTTTTTTTTAATTGTGATTGGGTGAAAGTTTACAGAGTAAATTCACTTCCCACACAGCAGCTCACATACACTATCTCATGACATTGACTGCAGTTTCCCACATTGCAACAGCTCCCCTCCCACTTCCTCCTCATAGCTACCTTTTTCCTGTGTCCTTCCCTCCCATGCACTCGTGCGCCCTGAGCTGTCTCCCTGTGCATACACAGCCCTTCCATTCTCCCATGATTGATCTCTCCAAGGAGTGTATCTACCTAATGTAAATGTTCAGCTCATATGCCTGTCTTTTGTTTGGCTGGAAGCCACAGGAGTGGGTTCAGTTCATGGGCTGATTTTCAAAACTGGATTACTAGGCCTTTCTTCCTAGTCTATCTTACTGGAAACTCTGTGGCAGCCTGTTGAGCATCACAGCGATGTGTAAGCCTCCACTGACAGACCATTAGTGGTCTCCTGTACGGAAGGTGAGGATTCTCTCAGCCACAGCTTCCCTCAGCTTCCCACATTTCTGTATGCCTTCTCCACTCACTTTATTTAAATACTAAAGTGCTGTTTTGTGTACTTTCCTGCTTTATACAAATATTTCCTTCTGCCACTGGACTCTATTTACTCCATGATAAAGTCGTGAGATTCACCTGGGTTGACGCAAATAGGTCTGGAACACGCCTTTTCTCTGCCATATCATATTTCTCTGTCCAGATCCATAGATTACAACTTACTGGTGATTGTCCATTCTCCGGCTGATGACCTTTTATGTGGTTTCCAATGTGTTGCTACAAGGAACATTTTTTGTGTGTGAAAAAAATATGGCCATACAGTACTGCATTGTCAGTGATGGCAAACATCGATATACAGGTGGGTAGATGGGTGGACAGGTTGAACAATTAGGCATGTCTATGCAGGGGGGAAAGGAGCTCTGGTAGCATAGTGGCTAAGGCACTTGACTGCTAACCAGAAGGCTGGCGGTTCAAACCCACCAGCCACTCCTTGGAAGGAAGGTTGGGCAATCCTACTTCCGTAGTGATACTGCCTTGGAAACCCAAGGAGGGGTCGCTATGAGTCGGGGCCGACTCGACGGCACATAACAACAACAACAACAATGCAGGGGGGAGTGAGCCCATGACCACATATAGGGTTGGCAGATGATGTTTCTATAAGTGTATTTGTATGTTCTGTAAGAATTCCCAGGTATATAGTAGAGCTGACGAGGGACAAGGTTGTAGTCACTTCTTGGCCACAGCCAGCTACCCAAAGGGAGTGAGTAGTTGGACCTGTGGGCTCGGGACCATAGTCACAGGGGACATCAAGTTCAATTGGCATAACATGCTACACAAAAACATTGTTCCACATCCTTCTTTGGTGAGTAGCAACTGGGATGTTAAAAGCTTGAAAGTGGCCATCTAGATGCAGTGATGGGTCTCTCTTCATCCAGAGCAGAGAAAAATGAAGAAAACCAAAGATGCATGGAAACAATTAGTCCAAAGGACTAGTACACCATGTGATCCTCAGCCCATACGACTATGAGACCAAAAGAACTAGTTGGTGCCCGGCTACCACTGTCAACCACTCAGAGGGAGATCTATGTAGGAGATCCTGGACAGAGTGGGAGAACAATGTGGAACAAAACTCATTAGGGAAAAATAAAAAGGGACCACGTTTGCTGGTCTGATAGAGCCTGGTGGCACCTCTGAGACGATGGTCCCTAGCTGCCCTTCAGGTCTGGAATTGAACCCACTCCAGTGGCTTCCAGCCAAACAAAAGACAGGCATAAGAGCTGAACATTTACATTAGGTAGATACACTCCTTGAAGAGATCAATCATGGGAGGATAGAAGGGCTGTGAATGCACAGGGAGACAGCTGGGGAAGGGCAGGAGTGCATGGGAGGGAAGGATGCAGAGAAGAGGTAACTATGGGGAAGAAGTGGGAAGAGGGCTGTTGCATTGTGGGAAATTGCAGTCAATGTCATGAGACAAAGTGTATGTGAGCTGCTGTATGGAAAGTGAATTTGCTCTGTAAAGTTTCACCCAAACCACAATACAAATTTTAAAAAATAAAATAAATGTGGCCATAGTTTAAAAGAACAACAGTAATAAACTAAACAAGCCACTCAGGCCAAGAAAAACAGCCTCACCACTTCCCATAAGTTCTGCATTCTAAATCAGCAACCCTCTCTCACCCTGTCTGCTTCCTCTGCTGCATTTTTCTTCGTAGCCCTCATCACAATCTGACATTTCATTTGAAGTTTATTTGGGAGTTACTTTAATGCCTGGCTTCCATTCTGGAATGTCAGTCCCAGGGGGAGGAGATCTTATCTGCTGAGTAGAAAATGTTGTTGTCGTTGTGAGGTGCCATTAAGTCGGTTCTGACTCATAGTGACCCTGTGTACAGCAGAACGAAACACTACCCGGTCCTGCAGCAACCTCACAACAGTTGCTTTCCTTGAGCCCACTGTTGCAGCCACTGTGTCAATCCATTTCGTTGATGACCTGCCCCTTCTTTGCTGACCCTCCACCTTACCAAGCATAATATTCTTCTCCAAGGACTGGTCCCTTCTGACGACATGACCAAAGTAGGAGAGACGAAATCTGGCCATTTTCACTTTGAAGGAGCATTCTGGCTGTCCTTCCTCCAACACAGATTTGTTTGGTCATCAGGCAGTCCATGGAGCATTCATAATTCTTTGCCAACCTCACAATTCAAATGCTTCGATTCTTCTGCAGTCTTCCTTATTCATTGTCCAGCTTTCACATGCACATGAGGCAATTGAAAATACCACCCTTGGGTCAGGCACATCTTAGTCTTCAAAGTGACATATTTGTTCTTTAACATTTTAAAGAGATTGTCTGCAGCAGATTTGCCCAGTGCAATATGTCACCTGATTTCTTGGCTGCTGCTCCCATGGACATTGATTGTGAATCCAAGTAAAATGAAATCCCTGACAACTTCAATCTTTTCTCCATCTATCATGATGTTGCTTATTGGTACAGTTGTGAGGATTTTTGTTTTCTTTATGTTGAGGTGTAATCCATACTGAAGGCTGTAGTCTTTGATCTTCATCAGTAAGTGCTTCAAGTCTTCTTCACTTTCAGCAAGCATGGTTGTGTCATCTGCATATTACAGGCTGTTAATGAGTCTACCACCGCCAATCCTGATGCCAAGTTCTTCTTCATCTCGTCCAGCTTCTCGAATTATTTGCTCTGCATACAGATTGAATAAGTGTGGTGAAAGGATACAACCCTGACACACGTTTTCTGATTTTAAACCATGCAGCATCCCCTTGTTCTGTTCGAATGACAGCCTCCTGGTCTATGTACAGGTCCCTTATGAGCACAATTAAATGTTATGGAATTCTCATTCTTCACAATGTTATCCATAATCTGTTATGATCCACACAGTCAAATGCCTTTAGTCAAGAAAACACAGGTAAACATCTTTCTGGTATTCTCTGCTTTCAGCCAAGATCCATCAACATCAGCAATGATATCTCTCATTCTACTCCTTCTTCTGAATCCAGCTTGCATTTCTGGAAGTTCCCTATCAATATCCTGCTGCAAACATTTTTTTAATTGTCTTCAGCAAAATTTTACTTGTGTGTGATATTAATGATATTGTTTGATAATTTCCACATTCTGTTGGATCATTTTTCTTTGAAATGAGCATAAGCATGGATCTCATCTAGTCAGTTAGCCAGGTAGCTATTTCCACATTTCTTGGGATAAGAGGGAGCACCTTTAGCACTGTATCCATTTGTTGAAACATCTCAGTGGATATTCTGTCAATTACCGGAGCTTTTCTTTTCACCAGTTCCTTCAATACAGCTGGGACTTCTTTAAATATCATTGGTACTTGATCATATGCTACCTCCTATGAAAAGAGACTATGAAAAGCACTGAAATTCTGTCCCTGTCCAAACATCTGACACCCATTTTAAAATAACTTTACCGTAATATCAGCTAAAAATGGGAGCTCTGGTAGCATAGTGCCTAAGGCACTTGACTGCTAACCAGAAGGCTGGCGGTTCAAACCCATCAGCCACTCCTCAGAAGGAAGACTGGGCAATCTACTTCCGTAGTGATACTGCCTCGGAAACCCAAGGAGGGGTCGCTATGAGTCGGGTCCAACTCAAATGCACACAACAACAACAACAGCTAAAAATACAAGTAAAGCACATTAATCTTTTTTATTATTATTTTTATTGTGATTTGGGTGAAAATTTACAGAGCAAATTAATTTTCCAAATAGCAGTTCATTTACATTTTGTTTCATGCAACTCCCCACATTGTAACAGCTCTCTTCCCACTTCCTCCCTGTAGTTACCTCTTCCCTGTGTCCTTCCTTCCTATGGATTCTTGCCCCCTGAGCTATCTCCCTGTGCAAACACTGCCCTTCTGTTCTCCCATGATTGATCATTTTAAGGAGTGTGTCTACCTGGTGTAAGTGTTCACCCTATATGCCTGTCTATTGTTTGGCTGGAAACCACAGGAGTAAGTTCAGTTCTAGACCCGAAGGGTAAGTAGGGGCCATAGCCTCGGGGGTCTCACAAGGCTCTATTGGACCAGTAAACCTGGGGTGTTTTTTTTTTTCCCCATGATTTTGAATTTTGTTCCACATTGTTCTGCCACGCTATCCAGGATCTCCTGCACTGATCCTTTTCTGAGTGGTTGACAGTGGTCGCCGGGCACCATCTAGTTCTTCTGGTGTCATGGTCCTATAGGTTGAGCATCACATGATCCACTAGTCCCTTGAACTAATTGTTTCCATGCATCTTTGGTTTTCTTCATTCTTCTTTGGACGAGGAGAGACCATGGTTGCATGTAGATGGCTGTTTGCAAGCTTTTAAGACTCCGTGGCTACTCACCAAAGTAGGCTGTGGAGCAATGTCTTTGTGGAGTATGTTATGCCAAGCAAGCTTGATGTCCCCTGTGCTTGTTAATCTTTTACTTAACACATGATGGCACTACCTGAAAATTATAATTATACCTTCTTTCTTTGCTTTCACTGACAAAAATCAGGCTACGACGTGCCCAAAGTCATTTTTTTTTTTTTTTCGGCTTCTCTTTCTATGCTCAGTAGAGCAAGACCACATACACAGTCTGCCTCAGTCATGGAGGCTCTCAAACACAGAAGTGTTAGTTTCAACTTGCCGAATGGTCTCTCACAGTTGGGTTGGAAACTGCCATGGTGGATGGGAACTGCTCAGAGGTGCCTCCTTCAAGCGGTGCCCAGGCCACATGCCTGACCTACCATACCTTAGATACGCCTCTCCTGCCTGGTCCCCTGCTGCGTCATAGTACCTGGAATGTGTCTGCCACCCAGTAGATGTTCAGTGGGCCAGTGTTGGTGGTGGAAATGGCCGGGGCCTTCTGGGCCAGGGTGGTGAGGAGCCAGGGCTCCCAGGCTGCTGATAATGCCTTCTTAGGAAGGGCTGGCCATGTGGCCTTCCCATCTGAACTTCCTCTTGGCCCTGAGAGCACAGCAGGAGGAAGCCAAGGGTGCCAGATTCCTCAGTAGCCAATCTGGAGGCGGAGGCGGGGGGGGGGGGGCTCTGTCAGACTTGGAGGCTGACCCAGCGAGGTCAGCTGGGCTTGGGGCCTGGTGTCCGCCATCCTGGGGACCCACAAGAAATATCAGTGACTAATAATTACAATGATGGTAATAATCTCAGTAATAATAAATTCTAACAATCGGTCCCATGTTTACAACCTGAATGCCGGGCCAAGGGCTGGGTGCAGGGCAGTCCCAGGGCCTTCCACTTCCTTCTGAAGTGGATCAGCACCCCCATGTGATACCTGAGGAACCAGGGCCGAGGAGGCTACTGGGAAGGCTCTTGTGCTAGCCAGGCACCAAGACCTCCTCCCCGAACTCCTACCTCACCCCCCCAGGCCCAGCAGGGAAGTTCTAGGCCTAGCGAAGGGTGAACAACTCTCTGAGTTTGCTCAGGACTGAGGGGGTTTCCAGGACATGGGAAGTTCAGTGCTAAAACAAACAGTGCTGGGCAAACCAGGCATTAGGCTTCCCTTCTGGGTTTTCCAGAGGAAGCTGGAATTGGGGGATTCCCCTGACTTGGGGAGGCCTGGGGTGGAGTAGGGGGCTCCCCTAAGCTCCCACTGGGCCAGCTGAAAAGCCAAGAGCCGGTGCCTTAAAAAACGAAATCCTTTGTGTCCTTCTGAATGGCAAGTTCAGGGAACAGTCAGCCCCCTTCCCCAACGCAGCCCTGAGGCTGGTTCCCTGGGAATCCCCCGGGCAGTCCCTTACCCCCCACTGGACATGCGTTTGCAAATAATGCTCCAGAAAATTCTCACAAACAGTTGCAGGTGGGACACTCTGTGCTGACCTGGAAAGGAAACAGAGGCGGGGAGTAGGCTGGCGCCAGACAGCCTGGGTTCAAATCCCAATTCTGCCACTTGGTGATCCTGTGACGTCAGTTTCCTCCCCTGCAAAATGGAACTAGTCAGAGGCCCACCCACAGAGTCATGCTGACATCATTCAATGAGCTAATTAATCCATAAAGGCAGCTTAGTAAGGAGCCTGGCCAGCTTGAGCATGATCCCTTTCATTTAACACTATCTCTTGGTGATTATTCCTTTCCGCTGCATGTCCATCTCTTTTGTGGGCTTGCTTTATAATGGAATCTTTCAGGCATCCAAATAGGTGTACAGATAAACCTAAGCATTCCTCAAACCTGTGTCCACTTTGGGAAACAGTCTGGCAGTTCCTCAATTAAACCTGCAGTTACCATCTGACTCAGCAAGTCCACCCAAGAGAAATGAAAACATATGTCCACACAAACACTTGTACATGAATGTTTATAGCAGTATGATTCATGCTAGCTGTCTTAGTCTGGTTTCTCCTGAGAATCGAAACTAGTGAAGCTTATATAGGTAAAAATAGAGAGAGAAATTTATCTCAAGGAAATGGCTCATGCAGCTGTCGAGGCTGGCAAGACCCACGTCCATGAGTCAGCATCGAGCTGGAGGTCTCTTCCAGCTCATACAGGTGCAGGGGCCCACGAACTCAAGATGGGCGGGCATTGGAGCAGGCTACTGGGTTTTGGAGGCTAACAAATCCAAGATCGGCAGGTAAACTGACAGATTGTTGGCTCGCAGGCCACAAAGGCAACAATCCCAAGATCGACAGGCAATGTGGCAAGTCCAGGAACCAGAGATGACAATGAGCTGGTGCAGAATCAAAATCCAGGAGAAAGCCACAGAATTTCCCCAG
This sequence comes from Orycteropus afer afer, assembly GCF_000298275.1. Taxonomy (NCBI): domain Eukaryota; kingdom Metazoa; phylum Chordata; class Mammalia; order Tubulidentata; family Orycteropodidae; genus Orycteropus; species Orycteropus afer. The sequence goes on from NW_006921989.1 coordinate 1,056,175, forward strand.
GATATCATATATGTATGGGAAGCAGGCCACACCGCTGAGGAAATGCCCTTTCAACTGACTGGCTGCTCATACCACATCTCATCATGGAGGTGATTACATTATATCATATCTCATCATGGGGGAAGACTACATCATAACTGGTAAACCACTGAGAATCATGGTCCAGCCACTCCTAGGAAAGAAAGTGGGATAACTTACTTCTGTAGTGATACTGCCTCGGAAACCCAAGGAGGGGTCGATATGAGTCAAGTTCGACTCAATGGCAGTGCAT
>NW_006921989.1:1057160-1096878 GCF_000298275.1 Orycteropus afer afer
GTTGATTGCCAGTCTCATCATGGGGAATAACTACCACCAGCTGCCCAGCCACTCAACCAGGCCCAGCCAAGTTGACACACAAACTTAACCACCACACTTATTAAGAAGTAACAGGGTGGGTACAACTCAGCATTAGAATCAACAAACTACAACTCACAATCAGGATCATGTAGGCAAAGTCTCCCTTCTCGGTGCAGGACAGCTCTCCCAGCTCCTCACAGCTGTGCAGGCTTCCTCTAGGCACCCCAAAGACAGGCTTCTCTTGGCTCTGCTGTCTGCCACGTTTTCAGTGCTATATCCCTTGACCTGTGTTTGCAGCTGTTTTAGGAGGTTCCTTCCCTCCTCTCTCTGCTTCTTTCTCTCTTCCTTCTATTTCTTGTCTACTTCCTGTCTGAACAAGCTCTGTGGGTTTGACATATACATTATATGCACACTCCTCATCAATTTCAAGGCATGACCCTTCCACTAGGTCCACCAACTGACCAATCCCTTGTAGATAGGCCTCAAACACTTCATTTGAATAGTAGTCTATAATAACTTCATTTGCATAGTATATTGACCAATCCCTGCAAGGGGCATACCAATCTCAAGGCAGCCTACAGCCTAGAACCAGACAAAAAATAGCAAACCACAGATACTTTGCAATTTACTCAGGAATGTCAATCAACCTGGACAAATGTAACAAACCCCCTGGCATAGAAAACTAGGGCAAAAGTAACTTCTCAGGGCTTAGGGGAGAAATCTCTCAAGCTGTTTTTGCAAAGAACCAAGGCAAAAGTCCGCATAAAGGAACCCATTTTACCACAACAATTCAGTGACATTGATTATGTTCTTAGATTTGTGCAACCATTCTCACTCTTTTTCTGAGTTGTTTCTCTGACATTAACTCAATTATCTTTCCTACTTAATCTTTCCAGTTGCTGTTGTCAAGTTGATCCTATATAGATAGATCTTAAAAAAGGCACAATGCTCAAAGCAGAAATTCTTTACTAGTTATGTTAAAAGGAGTTCTGGTGGTGTAGTGGTTAAGACATTTGGCTGCTCCAGGACAAGAACAGATATATGCAGTTATGTTCATTGCAGCAGTATTTACAATAGCAAAAAGATGGAAACAACCTAGGTGCCCATCAACAGAAGAATGCATAACCCAACTATGATACATACACACAATGGAATACTATGTAACCCTAAACAGTAATGTAAAATCTGAAAAACACAGCATAATATGGATGGACTTGGAGGACATTATGCTGAGTGAAATAAGTGAAACACAGAAGGACAAATATTGTATTAGCCCACTATTGTGAAAAGTCAAGGAAAGGTTTATGTATGTAGAACGAAACTTTCTGTGTTGGTTATCAGGGGTGGGAGAGGAGGGGAAGGAACACTGCTAGATAGGTAGAGACAAGTATTGATTTAGGTGAAGGGAAGGGCAAGGCACCAAATGTGAGTGATCAACACAGTGGCATCGGGGAAAAGAAACATAGAGAGGTGCATGGGAGATACAGACAACAAAGATGAACTCTTTTGCACATATAGTGCTGCGTTGTCAGTGACAGCAAACATTGATATACAGGTGGATAGATGGGTGGACAGGCTGAATGATCAGGTATGTATACGCAGGGGGGAATGTGCCCATGACCACATATAGGGTTGGCAGACGATGTTTCTACTAACGTATTTGTATGTTCTGTAACACTGTCCAGGTATATAGTAGAGCTGACAAGGGACAAGGTTGTAGTCACTTCTTGGCCACAACCAGCTCCCCAGAGGGAGCAAGTAGCTGGATCTGTGGGCTCAGGACCATGGTGTCAGGGGATGGGTCTCTCCTCATCCAGAGCAAAGAAGAATGAAGAAAACCAGAGATGCATGGAAACAATTAGTCAAGGGACTGGTACACCATGCAATCTTCAGCCTATACGACTATGAGACCAGAAGAACTAGATGGTGCCCGGCTACCAGTGTCAACCACTCAGAGGGGGATCTATGTAGGAGATCCTGGATAGAGATCCTGGATAGAGTGGGAGAACAAGGTGGAACAAAACTCAAAATCATGAAAAAAAAAAAAAAGAAAGAAAGAGAGAGAGAGACTAGGTTTGCTGGTCTGATAGAGCCTGGGGAACCCCCTGAGATGACCCCTAGCTGCTCTTCAGGTCTGGAATTGAATCTATTTCTGTAGCTTCCAGCCAAATAAAAGGCTGGCATGTGGGCTGAACATTTACATCAGTTAGATACACTCTTTGGAGAGATCGATCACAGGAGAATAGATGTGCAGTGTATGCACAGGGAGACAGCTTGGGGGACAGGAGTGCATGGGAGGGAAGGGCACAAGGAAGAGATAACTATGTGGAGGAGGTGGGAAGAGAGCTGTTACTTTGTGGGAAATTGCTGTCAATGTCATGAGACAAGGTACGTATGAATGGCTGTATGGAAAATGAATTTGCTCTGTAAATTTTCACCCAAATCACAATTAAAAAAAAAAAAAAAGACATTTGGCTGCTTACCAAAAAGTTGACAATTTGAACCCATGGAAGAAAGATGAGGCGGTCTGCTTCTGTGAAAATTTATAGCCTTGAAAACTCATTGGGGGTCTCTATGAGTTGGAATGGGCTCAATAGCAGTGAGTTTGGTTTTAAGAAGACTTCAGGGATATTTTTGGTTTAAGATTTAAAGATTATCTCAGGGTGATAATTTCAGGGGTTCATCTAGCCTCCATGGCTTCAGAAATCTGGATTCCATGAGAATTTGAAATTCTGTTCTGTACTTTCCCCCTTCAATTGGGCTTCTTCTATAGAATCTTTGATCAAAATGTTCAGTAATTGTAGTTAGGCACTGTCATAGATTTAATTGTGTCCCCCCAAAATAGGTGTCAACTTGTCCAGGCTATGACTCCAGTATTGTGTGGCTGTCCTCCGTTTTATGATCTGATGTAATTGTCCTATTCTCTGTTGTAAATCCTAATCTCTGCCTGTGGTTCATGAGGTAAATTAAGTTACTTTAAAGAAGATTAGGTTATGTGCGTCGTGTTAATGAGGCAGGATTAGGGTGGGATGCAACACCTTTACTCAGGTCACAGACCTGGTCCAATGTAGAGGGAGTTTCCCTGGGGTGTAGCCTATATCACCTTCTATTTTGTAAGAGATTAAAAAAACTCAACTCACTGCTATTGAGTCGATTCCAACTCATAGTGACCCCCATTGGGTTTTCAAAGTGGTAAATCTTTACAGAAGTAGATTGCCTCATCTTCCTTCCGTGGAGAAGTTAGTGGGTTTGAACCGCCAGCCTTCTGGTTAGAAGTCAATGCCTTAGGCATTATGCCACCAGAGCTCCTTACAAGAGATAAAAGGAAAGAGAATTGAGCAGAGAAGACGGGACCTCAGCACCACCAAGAAAGAAGAGCCGGAAGTGGAACACTTCCTTTGGACCCAGGGTCCTTGTGCCAAGAACCTCCTAGACCTGGAGGAAGATTGATGCCAAGATACATGGAGACTTGCTCCAGAGTCGACAGAGGAAGAAAGCCTTCACCTAGAGCCAGCACTCTGAATTTGGATGTCTGGTCTCCTAAACTGAGAGAATACATTTTTGTTGTTAAAGCTATCAACTTATGATATTTCTGATATAGATAACTAAGAAAGATAACTAAGATAGTTACTAGGTAACTGAGACAGGCATCCTCCAGTTCTTCTGGTTTCATGACAAAGGAGGCAGCTGTTTAGGGACGCAATTAGCCACACGTTATATTTCCTCCTTTTATTGCCGACTCTCTTTCTTCCTCTGTTGCTCTGGGTAAATAGAGGCCAATTGTTGTACCTTGCATGGCCACTTGCAAGCTTTGGAGACCCCAGGCACGGTATAATGAACTAGGAGGTAGAACAGAAGCACTGAACATTGACATGAGAAGAATTTGACTTGTCTTTGCTGGCTTTGAAGATGGAGAAAAGGAGCCCACAAGCCAGGAAATGCTTGCAGCCTCTACCAAAAAACCAAACCAAACCCACTGCCATTGAGTCCATCCTGACTCATAGCAACCCTACAGGTCAGAGTAGAACTGCCCCAGAGAAGATTTCCAAATCTGTAAATATTTATGGAGGCAGACAGACTGCCTCATCTTTCTCCCTTGGAGTGGCTGATGAGTTTGAACCACCAACCTTTTGGTTAGTAGCCCAATACTTTTCAACCACTGCACCACCAAAGCTCCTTGCTGGCAACCTCTAGAAGCTGGAAAAGGCAAGGAAACAGATTCTACCCAGAGACTTCGAAAGGCACGCAGCCCTGCTGATGTCCTGATTTCAGCCTGCTGAGACCTGTGTCAAGCTTCAGACCTCCAGAACTGTAAGATGATCACTTTGTGTTGTTTAAGCCACTAAAAACCAAAAAAAAAAAAAAAAAAAAAAGAGCTCTGTGTAGTAATTTGTTACAGCAGCCAAAAAAAAGCCATTAAAAGAAAAACACAACTCAATATAATTTATTAGTTTCCTCCAGCCTGCTCACTGCCAGGCCACTGAAAATAGTCCCTTCATGACAGCTTGTTTAGTTAAACCCTTTTGGGTGGAATTCCATTTCCCATTGTTTCTTGTTGGCTGCTGTGGAGTCAGCCCCTGACTCATTGGTGACCAACCCCATGTGTTACAGAGCAGAACTGCTCCTTAGTGTTTTCCGTCTTTCAAAAAATTAGTTTGTGTTTTCAGGGAAAGTTTACACAGCAAATTAAGGTCCCATTTAACAATCACTACACAAATTTTTCAGAGATAATGGCTACATTCTTTCACAATCTGTTAACATTCTCATTCATTTCCTTCCGGTGTTTCACTCTCAGTAACCCAGTTTCCCTGTCCACTTACCTCTTCCTCTTTACTTTAGAGTAATTGTTGACCATCTGGTCTCTCCATTGTTTTCTTCTGGTGGTTCAGTGCCTAAGGCACTTGACTGCTAACCAGGAGGTTGGCAGTTCAAAGCTACCAGCTGCTCCGCAGAAGGAAGATGGGGCAATCTACTTCCAAAAGGACTTACCTCCTTAAAAACCTAAAGAGGGGTGGCTATGTGTCAGAATTGACTCGATGGCAGTGAATTTTTTTTTTTCATTCGATCTTTGGTAGCAGTTTGCCAATTCTCTTCTCCACTGAGGTGGTTTTGAACTGCCAACCTCTCGGTTAGCAGTCAACGGCAAATGGTTTGTGTCACCCAGGCTCCTTCCCCATTTCTCAAGAGGATGCAGCACTAGAATCCAGCAATCCCACCCTTGTTTATCCCACAGGTGGGATGCTCAGACCTGTGGGAAATGGTGCACAGGGTTAATTCTTGCAGGATTGTCTGTCAAAGCAGACAGAGGTTGGGGGGCGGGGTGGGAAACAAGCATCAGCTAAAAGGAGCTGGTTGAGGTCAACATGGTCTGTGAACACACTGAGGAACTAGGCAGTGTAGAAGCATGAGGAAGCCCTGAAGAAGCTTGGTAAAGCTCTCCTAGCTCACTGTTCAGTGAACAAAGCAAGATGCACACAAGGTTTTCAGCGATACATTCTCAGCATTAAGTAGTGTGAGCTAAGTTCTGTGCAAAAAACAGGCAGGCGGGGACAAAAAGCAAACCCGATGCTTGGAGTTGACTCTGACACATGGACACCCTCAGGTGTTACAAAGTAGAACGTAGCTCCACAGGGTCTGCTTGGAGGTAATGTTTATGGAACCAGGGAAGGGAGAAGAGTATATTTGCTTTCACAAAAAGAAACCCCGAATGGAGTGCTGAGAATCTGTTCATGGAAGTTTCCTATGGTTTGGGGCAGGGAACGGGGTGATGGAGGATGCGTCAGGAGAAAATTGGTTCACTGTTCATCTTTCCATGTTGTTTGATGCCTGTCCTGGGCAGGGGCTAGGATGAGGCATGCTAAAGAGGACATCAAAATACTCAGTAATAAAGACAAATAATGCAATATTTAAAAAAAAAAATTAAAAATAAAAATCTAAGATGAACTAAACATCCGAATTGTAAATTGAGGCAGGATCAGTAACAAACAGGGCTGAGCTATATTGGAGCTTGAGGCAAAAGAAAACATCAGTCCTATCAATTCTTCGTTTGGAATTTTTCACAATAAAGTTGGTGATCCTGGAAAGTGGGTGTTTTAGCCAGGGTTTTTGGCCCGCCCCCACTCCCTCTAGATCCCCCACCTGCTATTCTCACCCCAGTTTAACAAGCCTTAGGAGCACAGTTCTACTGTGAAACTCAAGGGGTCGCCAGGAGCTGGCATTAGCTCCATGGCAACTGGCTTTTTGGGTAAACGACTTGGTTTTGCAGCTCACTATTGCCCCCTGGTGGTCACCAGTACGCACACACTAGCACCCTGGGGATCCCGATTCAAGCCTCCGGAGCCACTGGGTGGTGCAGTCAGCACTCCTCTGTGTTAACCAAAGGATTGGTGGTTCAGACTCATCAAGAGGCGCCTAAGAAAGGCTTGGTGACTTAATGCTGAGAATGTATCGCTGAAAACCTTGTAGAATACAGTTCTACTTTGACACATGGGTTCGCCAGAAGTCTGAATTGACTTGACAGCAACTGGTTTGGTTCCTTGATCCTTTGGCAAACATTCACCGAGGGCATACTGTGTGCCAGAACCCCTTCCGGGTGCTGCAGAAATGGTAGGAACAGGAAAGAATCGTTTTGTGCCCTAGTGGTACTCAGTTATAAAGGGGTCAGCCAACAGGGCATCTCAGAGCCCCTGCAGGTGAGGCAAGTGGAGAAGCTGGTTAGGGTGACTCAGGGAGAGTTGCTGAGGTGGTGACAAGTAGCCCCCAGAGGGTGGCCGTCCTCAGGAGGAACTGATGGGGGCTCCAATGGGTCCACGGGTACCCCTTTATCCTTTCAGCCTTTTCCTGTGGCTCAAATAGTTCATTACTTTTTCTTAAGCAGTCCCACTGGAGCTTTGGAAGAAAGAGTGCGGTAGGCAAAGGACCAGGCAAGTACCAAGCCCATGTACTGAACATCAGGATGTCAGTTACCACATCTGTCTGCATTCCCTCATTAGCCCCCAGCACTGAAATCCTTGGAGGGAGGCACTGGCATTGCCCTCATGAGGTGGCCCAAGGTCACAGTGATGACCCCAAGTAGTTAAGAACAGCAAAGAGGGTTGTGGGCAGTGTGAGTGAAGGGGTGAGGGTGGGGAGGGGCTGGACGGATGAAGGGCTCCATGAACTACCAGGAGGGGTTAAAAATGGAAGGAGGGGAGGTGGCTATGTAAGGTGGTGGGGACCGCCCAGGGAAGAGAGAGGTCAAGTTCAAGGTGTGTTTTGGAGGTAGAGGGTCCAAATGGAAGGTGAGATCCTGAGTTGAGGATGCTGTGCCCAAGTAGGCATGGAGGCATGGGAAGTGAGGTATACGTGGATTATGGGGGACAAGCCAAGCAGTGGGCTGAGGTATAGAGGCACGGACAGGGACAGAACCAAGAGTTGAGGACTCTGATCAAGAGGCATCCAGAGGAAGAAGGTTCCGGGCAGAGGAACAGCACACATAAGAGCCTGGAAAGAGGCTAGCACCCCAGCCCTTCCACTGCCCAACACCCAGGCCCCAGACTCTGTCGGTCCCTGTTTCCCACCCAGTCCAAGAGCATACCCACAGCCCTCACACCACAGCCCACGGCATCTGAAATACTTTATTTGAAGATCGTCACTATTTACCAAATAAAAGAACAGGAGACCAGCAGTGAGCAGAGCCCAGTGACTGGAGCAGGCCCCCCTGGCCGGGGACCCTCCCCCACCCACAGGCAACCTGATGACCTCTGCTTCTCCCTGGGCCCCCGGGGCCTTTGGCATAATGCTGATGGGGGGCTACAGGCAGTGAAGCCCCTTGACTCAAAGCAGAGATTTGAATGAGCACTAGGGGTTGGGTGGGTGGCGGTGGCGAGGGAGGGAGGGCAGGCCAGGTCTCCTTCTTATCCCCCCTCCCAAGCCCTGGGCTGGGGAAGCAGCGCAAGTTGGGGAAGCCAGGAGCTGGGGAGACATCTATTTTTGTTTGCTGGAAAGGGGAGAGCAGGGGGCCTGCAGGCGGGCGGCGGCTGGGGCAGGTCACGCATTGACATCCTTCTCATCACCTGCCTTGGGGACAGCTTCCAGCAAGGGGTCCCCAGGCCCCGCCTCTTCTCTCTCCTTGGTCTCGCTGGACTTGGAGTTAGGGACCCAGAGGCCAGAGTCAATGCAGCGCTGCATGTGGTACTTAGCATCCTGTGGAGGGAAGGGTGGGAGGATAAGGCGGAGAGCTATGGCTGCCCGGTGGCCCCAGGGCTCCCTGTGCTCTGGGGAATGGGAGCTCATCATCACACATCCTGAAGCCCACTTACTGCTCTTTCTAGACTACAGCCGTCCAAAAGAATTTTCTACAATGTTGGAAATGTTTCGGAATCTGCACTGCCCAACAGGGTAGCCACGAGCCAAGGAGCTACTGTGGCTGAGGAGCACAAGTTTACATATTACTGTACTCTGGTTAAATTGAAAAGTCATGTCCATCTAGAGCAGAGGTGAACAAACTTTTCCTGTGAAGGACTATAGTAAATATCTTAGGCTCTTGCTGGCCATATAAGGCAACACAACTACTCAGCCTCTAACTCCTTGATTATTTACAGCAGGGGAGAAAGAGTCACAGACAGTACAAAAACACAAGTAAGCGGGGCTGTGTTCCAATAAAACTTTACTTATAAGAAATTGGCAGCAGGCCTAGGAGTTGTAACTTGCCAACCTCAGGTCTAGACGCTTATGCCTATAGAAGCTTTTAGAAATCCTGCACCTAGACCCATTTTACAGATGAGGAAACTAGTGTGGCTGCCCAGCAAGCCAAGCAGCAAAAATAGGGTCAAACCAAGGTCCAGTGAAACAGTGGTCATCAAGTCAACTCTGCCTCATGGTGACCCCATGTGACACAAGAGAACTGCCACGAAGAGTTTTCTTGGCTGCAATCTTCCATTCACACCATCCAGAGACTCCACTGGCTTGCTACTGCTCCCATAATAAAAGCCAATGCTCACCACCACTCATTGTGTGCTCGGCCCTTCCCACATATCGTGTGAGCTCATTTCAAGAGAGAAACTGGTTTTGATAAGGAAACTAAGGCTGGGAAGGAGCACACTCCCCAGGCCACCCCGAGTCACTGGAGGCTTAGGCCCCCTGCAGTGGCTCTAAGGCTATGCTCCTAAGTGGCCCATGGCAACAGGGACAATCCCAGGGGACATGGTCCCAAGAGCAAAGCTGGCACACATGAATGCACAATAAACATGAGCATGTGGATTAAAAGCCAGGCTTCCCCATGTATGGGAGCCATGGTGCCCTTTACTGCTGTGAGAAGCCCAGGCAGGGGCAGCAGGCGGGGGCCTGGGGCAGAGTTACTCACAGTGGGGTCCATCTTGCTGATGGCATCTTGCAGCATCTGCACGTCCTTCACGTCAAAGCATTTCTGTAGTTCCTGGCGTTATAGAGGAGCTGGGGTCAGGTCCTGGTGACCCAGGGCTCTGCTTGCCACCCACTCATTGCCTGCCTGGGGCCAGGGAAGCGCACCTCAGGGAGGGACTCATAGACCTCAACGGGGTCCAGGCCGCCGGGGCCAAGCCTCTTCTTGCGTTCCTCCTCCTCATACTCCTTCATGGCCTTCTCGATGCGCACCTTGGCACGGCCCCGCACCCGCTCCTTGAAGGCCTCCAGCTCATCATTGAAGCCCTCCATGTACTGGCGGTCAGCTGTCTGCGAAGAGTGGGCACTGGTCAGTGGGCCCAAGCCAACTCTCTTTCAGCAGCAACTCAGAGGTGCCCTGGGGCGTCTTGAGTCTGGTCCTGATCTAAAGGAGGGCACGTTCGGGGCTTGCTCGGGCCGCCCTTCTCCATCTACTCTTGGCTTGACCACCTACCCACTAACGACCACACTGGGGGCCTCGTGCTGCGTGCCCCAAGCCACAGACCCGACACCTAGGTCGACAGCCCCACCAGGGGATGTCACAACACCTCAAACTCCACACGGCCACAGGCAAGGTCCTGCTCAGCCCTAATCAGTCTGCCCTCAGTCTCCCCCATCTCAGCCAGGGGAGGGCTGCTCTTCCAGGTGCTCAGGTACAGGCTGGGTGGCATCCTGACTCTGTCCCTCGCCTTCACACCGGGACCACCCTCAGTCTGCTCAGGACCCCTTCTGCTGCACCTGCCACGGTCCCATTCGCTCCTGATATGTGAGGCGGCTCTGATCACAGGGGCTGGTTCCCTGAGGATTCCTCGACTGCTCAGGGCCCCTACCTTAATCTTTGTGAAGAACTGCCTGAAGCAGGCGCGGGGGTCCACCTTCAGGCTCTTGGCCAGCTCCAGGATGAACTGCATGACAATGGTCTGGTGGGCCACCTGCTCCATAAGTGCGCATTTCTGTCAAGGGAGAACAGGTACAGTGTCACCAAGAGGCAGCCTCAGGGCAGAGCCTTTTCCCAGCCCTGGGGCAGGTGCCACTCACCTCCTCCACCTCTAGGTCAATGCACCAGATGACCAGGTAGTTGGCTGTCTCCTCACACACCAGGTGGGCATTGTCTGACAGGTACTTCTGGCTGTCGTCCCAGCGGCGGAGCATGCCTGTGGGAAGGTGTAAGCAGTAAGGCATTGGGAGGGCCCTGGAAGCAAAGGGCCAGTCCTTTTCCCCTGCCCCCACCAGAGGCTCCAGCACCTGACTCACCAAAGTGCTTGATTTGCTTCTCGTACTTCTCCACAAAAGTTTTGTGTTTCTGCTCTCTGACCTCCTCCGAGTCCTCCTCCGCCTGCTCTGGCTTGATGTTGACCATGCTCTGTGGTGGGGCGAGACGGGGAGTGGGCTGGGGCCTCACTGCTGCAGAGCGCCACGAGCACAGCCGGCCGGGCCGCGGCCGCAGTGCCCACCCCATCAGCGGCGGCGGTGGTGAAAGTGCCATGAGCATCAAGGAGGCGGGAGCATGGGCATGGCAGGTGTGGCCTCGGACTAGGGCCTTTGGGCAGATCAGAGGGGGTGCCGGTGGGGTGGGGTGTGTCACCTGCCCAGCCCTCCAGCACTGTCCGCAGGGCCGCAGCAGCTGCGTGCCCCCCCAGCCCTGCCCGCACACCTTGCTGAAGCCGTCCTTGCTGAGCGTGTCCACGTTCCAGGGCATGCTCTTCTCCTTCTTGCGCATCTCCTCCAGCTTCTGCTCCCAGCTCCTCTCCTCCTTGCGCAGCTGCTGCGCCTCGGCCTGCAGCCGCTCCAGCTCCACCTGGCTGCCCGTGCCCTCGGCCACCTCCAGCTCCTTCAGCTTCCGCTGGCACTCAGCCATCTTGCGCTTACACTCGCGGCAGCCCCTGTCCAGTTCCTCCTTCTCTTTCTGGAACTGTTCCATGCGCTCCACCCTGGCCTGTGGGCAGGACAGCCAGTGGCCTGTCACCCTGGGAGCAGCCCAGGCCTTGGTCCCAGACCCTTCTTGTCCAGGCCTGAGGCCCCTGTACCTGAGATGACCCCAAGAAACGTCTACACCCACCTCTGCTCTGGTCTCCCGGCTTCCACACTCAGTCAGTGAGCAGCTGAGTCAGGGCATGTCCCTCCTATCCTCACTGCCCTCTGTGGCTCCCACCTCACTCAGAACAAAAGTCTGAGTCCATGCTGTGGCCTAGAGGCTCCGCGTGATCTGCCCACAGCGCCCACTCCGTCCCTCGAATTCTGCTCCAGCCTCACTAGCCGCTTTGCCTCTTCTTGAACACACTCTGCCTGGGGCGCTCTTTCCTCAGATAACCACACAGCTTCCTGCCTCGTGGAATAACCAACAGTTAATGCACCTGGCTGCTAAACTGAAAGGTGGAGGTCTGAGTCCACCCAGAGGCACCTCAGAAGAAAGGCCTGGTGATCTCCTTCTGAAGAACCAGCCACTGAAACCCTGTGTGGCACAGCTCTTCTCCAACACACGCTGGGTTACCACGACTCAGAATCAGCCCATGGTGATGGGTCTCCACTCCCTAGAACCCTTAGGATCTTGGCTCAGATGCCGTTTTCTGGAGAGAGCGTCTGCCCACTCCACTGAAACCGTAACCTTCTTGGCCCTGCACCTGCTTGGTCACTTGTCACCTACTAACATGCTATGACAACCATCTACTACCTTTAGGTCACTATCCCCTAAGGATACGAGCTCCATGAGGGCAGGGATTTCTTGTGTAATATCTCCAATGCCTGGACCGGGCCCTGTACACAGTAGGGGTCATGAGGCACTTGCTGGGTGAATAATGAGATGCTGGTTGCAGGCTCAGGGCCAGGGCCCCAGGCTCCCACCTCAAATGGAGCCTCCCTCCCTACACCCTGGCCCTGGCCCACCAATCCCCTCAAGCCACACGTGCCTGGGCATCCCATCCCACAGCATCTGTATGTCCTGCCCCCAAAACCCTGGTCCTGCGCTGTGTCCTTCCTCGGTGAAAGTACCCTGTCTCCTCCTCCTGCACTGTCTCCAAGTCCTGACACTTTTCACTCCTAGATGTTTCTCCAGTTTGCCCACCTTCAATCTCACTTGACTATCAGCCAAAAGGCTGGCAGCTCACACCTACACAGCAGAAAGTTCTATGGGGCAATTCCACTCTACACACACGGGGTCACCATGATTTGGAACCGACTTGACAGCCACACACGACAACAATCTTGCACTGGGACCCTGCAGGGCCCCCTGCTGTCTCCAAGCCAGTGTGCCCTCCCAACTCCCAGCTCAAGTCCACCAGCCTCCTGCCCTCCTGACGTCGCTCCCCAGGTACCTCTGTTCCCAAAGCGCCCTGAGCACAGGGATGGCACCTCATCTGTCTAAACTCCTGGCCCCCACCCTCCATTCTCCTCTTGCTCAGACACCCCCGGCCCCCATCAGACAGCTCAGAGTGAGCTCGGGACTCCCCTCCCGCCCGGCTCTGCCACCTCCACCTCTACCTCCACCAGCTCCCACTGCTGCTGACTCTGGCCAGAGCTGCTGGCTGAGCCCCAAGAGGCATGGCCGCTCTCAAGCTCCACCCTCCAGGCCAGGCTCAGAGGCCACCAGAGGACTGTGATAGGTATACCCAACTGAGCTCTCCCTTGCACCAACCGGGAGTATTAGGCTTCAGTGGACCTGTGACCCTCCCCAAGCTCCTGGCTGGCATCGAGGCCCTGTGGAAGGTGGGTTCTGCCCTCCTCTCCCAACACCGGCTCCTTTTGGGCCTCTGCACATGCCGTTGCTTTCTCCTGGAACCCTCTTCCCCTACGTCACCCAAGTCTCAGCTACAACAATGCTGTCCCCAAGTTCCCCGACCTGAGGTGTCACCGAGCCCCTCTGACTCCCCCACCATGATTAGATGATTCTCCTTTGAGCTGAGTGATGACCTTGGGGCCCCAAGTCTGCATTCCTATGCCATGACCACCACATACTGGTTGGGTGTCCCTCTCTGAACCTCAGTTTCCTCATCTGTCAAACTCAGACAACACTGGCTACCTCACAGGCTTCTATCAGGACAAAGGCAGTAATTAGTCAAAAGCCAAGACCCATGCCAAACACCCAGAGTGATGTTTCTAAGCTGGTACTGCCATGATTCTCTGTCCAAGACGATGATCGTTCTCCCTGGGGACTGTGCTGGGACTCAAACAGGAAAGCGCGTTTCAGGTGCTCAGCTCAACCTGCAGCCCAGAGCTAACGCACAACACCTGCGGGCGGCGCTGCCACCTCAGTGGTGCTGCCCCAGCATCACTTGTGGCAACGCGACTTTGGCCAAATCCCTCAAACGTTTCCCTGCCTTGATTTCCCCCTTTGTGAAATGGGACCTCCTAGGGTGGTGGTGAAGACTGTTGTTGTTAGGTGCCATGGAGTCAGTTCCAACTCATCGTGACCCCATGCACAACAGAACGAAACACTGCCTGGGTCCTGCCATCGTCAGCCACTGTGTCAATCCATCGCGTGGAGGGTCTTCCTCTCTTTCACTGACCCTTTACTTCGCCATGCATGATATCCTTCTCCAGGGACAGTCCCTCCTGTAACATGACCAACGTATGGAGCTGAAGTGTAAGGAATAAATGAGCTTTTTAAAAAAATGCTTCCAACACAACAAGCATTCGGTAAACAAGCATCCAGAAGATGTTACCCACTGATGACCACTGTCGTTGTCACCACCACCAGAATGGTCTGTTGACTCACTTTTGTGCCTTCTGTGAGGCTGTATCTCCACGTTCTAGCACAGGGCCAGGCCAATGGAGGGTGAGAGGTGAGAGACCAGACCCCTACTCCAATGCGCAAGTAGACTGACAGAGCCAGCCAGGAGGCTCACTTTTCTGACATGAATAATGGGTGAAGACCTAGACCTCACAGACAGATAAGATGGGAACCCTGGCCTCTGCTACCACCTGCTCTCCACAATGGCCATGTCACCCCGGAGCCTTCCCAACACCCCACGAGTGGCTGTCTGCAGGTGACATCACAGGTGGCCCCAGGCCACAGCAAGAACTGACTACCCTGGCTGTTTCTGTTGGGCAACCATAAGGGAGGCAAAAGCTAAATAAAGGCCTCCTGGAGATGAAAGAACTCTGGTGGCACTGTGGCAAGGCATATGGCTGCTAACCAAAAGGTCGGTAGCTCGAATCTACCAACTGCTCCACAGAAGAAAGTTAAGGCAGTCTTCTTCTGTAAAGCCTTAAAATCTAATGGGGATGCTATGAACTGGAATAGACTTGATGGCAGTGGGGTTTTTTTTGGTTCGGAGCTAGTGGGGCTGGCAGCCTGCCCAGCCCTGGGAACATATCCCGTCAGGAAGGACCCAGAGCAGGCTAGGCAGGGCCAGAGCCATGGAACAGGAATCACTGCCCTCCTTTCTTACAGATTGGGAAACTGAGGCCCAAAGCAGCTCACTGCTGTATAGTCACTAGGAGCCATGGGGATCCAGGAACAGGTGCTGCCTCTGGACAAGGGAGCTGGGGGGCTGTGCTGGGAAGCAAGACTCACCCTCTTATCCCTTCTGGAAGCTTTGGAATTTTTCACCATGACCACGAATTACCTAAACACTAACAATAACGCCAAGAGCTAAAGTTATAGAAAGCTTACATCCTCAATGAAATGGACTGACACAGTGGCTGCAACAGTGAGCTCAAGCACAGCAGAGACTGTGAGGCTGATGCGGGACCAGGCGTGTTTCGTTCTGTTGTACGTGGGGTTACTGTGAGTCAGAGTCGACTCGACGGCATCTAACAACAATGACGTTATATGGTAAGTACTGTCCTAAGACTTCATAGACATTAAGTAATATATTCCCCACAATACCATGGAGAGGATCTATTGATATTCCCAACTGGAAAAACTGAGGCAGCCTGTCAGTGGTGCAGAAGGAGCTGGGTTAGTCAAAACACACCAGGCTACTTTTTGATTAACCTCACCTCCCTCTGCAGAACACTCCTGTCCTCCAAGGCCCCAAGTTGGGTTCCTTTCAAACCTAATCTCATTTCATTCAGAGGATGATTTCATAAAACCAAACCCATTGCCATCAAGTCGATTCCAACTCATAGCAACCCTGTTAAGACAGAGTAGAACCACCCCATGGTGTTTCCAAGGCTGTAAATCTTTATAAAAGCAGACTGCCTCCTCTTTCTCCCTAGGAGTGGATGGTGGGTTCGAACCACTGACCTTTCAGGTAACAGCTGAATGCTTTAACCACTGTGACACCAGAGCCCCTTACAATTTCATAGACACAGGGCCATATTACCTGTTTCACAGGGTCAGAGTGGGGTTATGAACCTCAACTCCCTTGGAGGGAAGATGCAATGGGCAGGGCTGGGATGAGCATCCAAGCTGCCTGTTGGCTGAGGTCCCACCTTCCACTACAGCCACAGGGCCTGCACCACAAGGAAAGGGGTGGGGCTCTCAGCAGCCAGACAGAAAAAGGCTCCAGGCCAAGGAAGAGGGTGTGGCTGGAAGAAGGTCTGCAGGAGAGAGGCAGGGGCCTCACACCCGATCATCCAGCCCTGCTGGGCAAATCACCTCCACACAGTAAAGATAACTTCTTTAAGTGACAAAATAGTTGTTCTCAAGAGTATTCTTTAGAGCTGTCAAGTCTTAAATAATGCATAATAAAACATTACACTCGTTACACTCGCAAGAAAGAGAAGTGCTAGACCTTTCTTCCAACATCAGTGGTTTTCCAGCAAGTACACTACCCAGGAGACTGCTTTTTAGGGAATGGGGGACTGGAAGTTAGACTGGGGGCCAGATATAAGGGCTAGTGTGGTGTGCCATATGGATGGGGAAGTCCCCTTCCAGAGGTTTCTGGATAAAAGACTGGAAGTTGCCACATGGGAGGCTAGGGTGGAACATTCCTAACTAGCATAAGCCCTCCATTTGAGAGTCTAAGAGGCACTGGTATGTGGGTTCTGGTGGCGTAGTAAGGCGTTGGAGCGCTAACCAGAAGGCTGGAGGTTCAAACCCACCAGCCACTCCTCGGAAGGAAGGTTGGACAATCTACTTCTGTAGATATACCGCTTCAGAAACTGAGGAGAGGTCACTGTGAGCCAGGATTGACTCAACAGCATTGAGTTTGGTTTGGATTTTTTTGGTATGTGGGTACAGGAGTTCTGGTTTGGGGGAGCAAGAGGTTAGACCATTAGGTATTTTGAGAGCCATCCTGCTGGCCCACTTACCATCACTGGGCAAGGAAATGGGTGGCAGGACGCAGGTCACCTGGACTGGGGATTCTGGGGTCTGGATCTGAGGGCTCTGTTGCAGGGAGTCTCTGGATGGTGCCAACACTTCACATGCTTGGCTACTAACTGAAAGGCTGGAGATTCCAATGCACCCAGAGGGACCTCAGAAGAAAGGCCTGATGATCTACTTCTGAAAAAAAAGCCACCAAAAACCCTGTGGAGCCCAGTTTGACTGACACACATGGGGTTGCCATGAGTCAGCTGATTCGTGGTAACACTGGAACAACTGGGTCCCTGGGTGAAACAGGGCCAATATGGGTATCAGGTATTAGAAGATCAGGCTGGGGGCAAAGCAGGGTGGGTGGTGGGCTTGGGCGTGGGTTTCTAATGCTGGCAGAGGCTCACACAGGCCTGTCTTGGAGGTTGGAGGTGGGTGATAATGGAGTCTGCAGTATCAAACAGGGGCAGGGGGTCTGGCTGGACACCATGGGAGCAGGGTTCCAGGTATAACAGGAAGTGAACAGGTCTTCTGGTCCACACGCCAGTGAGGCTATAGAACAATCAGAGCTGACGCCCACAAGGTGGAAGCTGGCAGTGGGCTGGAGGTGAACTAGGTTCCAACACTCTGGTCCTAGGCTGGACTGAAGTGGCCCTGTGTGGCACAAGTGGTTAAGCACTGGACTACTAACCAAAAGATTAGAGGTTTGAAGCCATCCTATGGTGCAGTGAATTACTTAGTATGGCTCTTCTAGCCAAAGTCTTGGTAATTCCCAACAAATGACTAGCCAGAACTATGTAAATGTGAGGCATTTCGTGGTCCACCAATGGGTTTGGATGGCATACCCTTCTAGAGGTGGGACCACAGAAATAAGGTGTGTGGAACCCTCACGTGCAGATTGGTCAGTTTTGCCACCTCCCTAGGCTTAAAATGAGCCATCCTAGAGGCAGAAAACGGGGTTCTCACTACCATCAAGATAGAAGCACCACACCCTTGGACCCGAAAACCCTTTGCTGAGATGGCAGAGAGACGCTGACAGCAGAGGTAGCAAAACAAACAGAACCAAGAGAATGGCACGAGACAGAGTGGTGGGTCTGCTGGCCCGCGGAGCAAAAAAGCTGAGTGCCTTTGGGCAGGAGGCCTGCTAGTGGAGTAGGGTGCACCTCCCAGTAAAGCTAAAAAAGCTTTGTAATACTTGTCTCAGCAGGGCAGAAGCCAGGCCAAGGGGCTATGAGCCAGAGAGAGGCGGGCCCGTGGAAGAGAGGCCAGCTGATAGAAGAACTGTATCCTGAGTGTTCCTGAACCCAAATTGTAACCTGTCACTTCCCTAATAGATCCCACAATCATGAGTACCATCTGTGAGTTCAGTGTGGCCACTGCTACAAATTATCAAATTCAGCAGAGAAGTAGACAGTGTGTGGGAAGGACAGTTGGTGTCAAAACTGGCAGAAGGGCCGGAGGATGGTGGCAGGAATGGCCTCCGCCTCACAGGAATCGACCTCAGGCTAATGCTGCTGATGCTGATTCTCTCTCCCCCTCGTGAAGTTACAAGTCAGATGACACCTTCCCCATGTCCTTTTTTGCACATCCAGCGGTGACTTGGAAGGCCTGGCAATCTGCTACTGAAAGGTCACAGCCTTAAAACCCTATGGAGCAGTTCTAGTCTGCACATATGAGGTCATCATGAGTCAGAACAACAGACAAGATGAGGACCCTGGTGGATCATGAGTCTAATCTCTAGGGAAGAGATCCCAGGTGTGGGTTAGGGCCCCAGGCCTGGAACAGGAATCTGACTGGGAGTCCCCATCAAGACTCCAGAAAATGGATGGATCCCAGGATTATCGTTAGGTGCCGTTAGTCTGCTTGACTCACAGAGACCCTACGTACAACAGAAATAACCGCTGCCAGGTCCTGGCCATCCTCACAATCTTTGCTGTGCTTGGTCCAGGCATCGCAGCCACTGTGTCAATTCATCTCATTGAGAATCTTCCTATTTTTCACTGGCCATCTACTCTACCGAACGCGATATCGTTCTCTAGGGACTGAGGAGATAGAATCTAAGTACTGGGGTTCTAGACTCTAGGAGTCTGGGTGCCTGATGGTGGATCCCTAATCAGAGATGAGGATCTAAATAGGATCAGGAATCACTTAGCTGATTTGAGGGTTCACACTCTGAGGTAAAGTTCTGAGTGTAAACAGACGATCGTGGACAGAACTAGGAGTATCGCCAAAGCTTATCTTGGAAGTCTAGACGGGGAAAGGTGTCTTAGGGGTCAACAGGGAGTCCCACGCAGATATCAGACAGGTCTCGGGGACCGCAGAAAGACCGCCAGGGTTCTGGCGGTATTGAGGGTCCCAAAGTTGAATCAAGAGACCTAGGGTGGTAATAATAATCCCGAGTGTGGGATGGGAGTCTCAGGTGTCCTAAGTGAGTTCCCCAGGCCCTATTTGGAGTCAGAACCCTGGAGCCGCATCCCGGGCTAGGGCGGAACGGGGCGGGCGCGCGCGCGCTCTACCTGGTGCCGCCAGCGGAAGAGGCTGGCTGTGTCGATGTTGGGGTGCGTCTCGTCTTCATCGTCCGACACTTCGATGTGGTCCCACACACTGTAGTCCACCATCTTGCCTCAGCAGTCCCGCCCGCTCCTGCCCGCGGCGGCGGCGGTGCTGGAAATTCGGCCCGCGGAGCCCCGCCCCTTCCGCTTCCGCCCGGGCGGGCGCGCCCCCACCCGCGCGTGACGTCACGTCCCTAGTAACCCCGGCGGCGGCACTGGAGACCGAGCCCCACTTAAAGGGCCCTGCGCGCGTGTTCCAGCTCTGGGAGTTCTGGCCAAGACACCACCTCAGCCCGGGGTCTCCTTAGGGCATCTCCTGAGGGTACGGGCCGGCGCTCCAGTCATGATTTCCTTCATCTTCCGCCGCCCCTCAGTAAGCGTTTGCGGCGGTCACAGGGGGCAGTAGGCGTGAGTGAGGGCGGGAATTGTCCTGTTGGCGACGCCTCAGTGACGTTCACTACAGGAGGCGGGGCCTCGACGATGAGACCCGCCCCCTCTGAAGGGGCCACCTAGCCCAGAACTGGGAAGGCTGTGTAATCTGAGGGGTCTTTCCCACTCCGAGAGATTGCACTACCCTTGAAGGTTAGTGTTTCCCGACTGGGACCATGGCTTCCACCTTACAAGTCTCTTTCCCGCTTCTGTCTGCTGCCCTTCCTTAGCGGGGACTTCAATACACACACAAACTGGTCTGGAATCGCCCACCCCACCTCCCTCGTCCTGGTCACCCGTCTGCGACGTCCACGCGCGGCCACTGGGTGTCGCTAATGTCTAGCCAGCGGCCAATGCTCCTGGCCCCGTGCGGGGCTGGGGAGCGTGGAGAGGCGGATGGGGGCGCTTTCCTCTGCGCTGCTGTCTGGGGCAGTTTACAGCTCCTTCCTTTTCGTCGGGGTCCCTTTCCTCGCCTGGGGCTCCAAAGACTCCATCACTGAACTTTGGGGACCCCGGCTGTACACTTCCATACATCCCAATCCACGCTTTGATACCCGGATAAAATGCCTGGTTACAGCCTAGGGCCAGGATTATCAGATTAAAGGGCGCTCCGCCGGGGGCGGATGAGAGGAGAGGAGCTCCAGAACCCAAGTGAGGGACGTCTATTCCCAGACTCCCCCGAAGCTGGTGATTGGAGCGCAGTAGGGAACGGAGGGAAAGTCTCCAGATTGCTGGGGAGCAGGGGTTCCCGGTCCGAAGAGGAGGAGGGGCCAGCCAGACAAAAGCGCCCTCCTGCTGCCGCCCCTCCCCCTCGCTCTCCATTCAAGCCTGCGAGTGGGCGGGCTGGCGGGGACGGGGGAGTCCCCCTCTCGCCTCCCTTCCCCCTCCAGCCGTGAGAGACCAGCATCTCGGCGGCCGTCACAGCCCGGGCACGCGCGCGCACGTATCCACACACCGGCGGGACTCACAATCGCGCACACACATACACATTCCCTCCCCAGTCCCCCTGCAAAGGTAAGCTTTGTGCTGCGAACTGGGGGGGGAAGGGGCCCGGTGCCGTGGAGGGTGGGGGACCGGACTGTAGGGTTTCCCCGGTTCCCCCGGAAAGCCTGAGCACCGCGTCCGCGCTTTGCAGGCTTCGGCCCAGCACCCAGGCTTCGGGTGTGTGGGAAGGACCCCGAATGCAAGGGATTCCCGGGTAGGCGTAGGGGGGTTTCTCTCCCGGCTCCGGAGCTGCCAGGCCCCAGGGGAACAGGGTCTCAGGAGTCCTAGCTCCCTAGAGCTGGTGACAGGGAACGGGAACAGTGAGCTCCTCCATCAGCGCCAAAAATTTCCTAATCTCCTGTCAGCAAAGCATCACCAGTCCTGGGGGCTGTGAGTGAGACAGACCCTTGAACTGCTTTGCGCTGTCCCGTGGTCTTACCGCCCCCATGAAGTGCACCCTCTTATGTCTCTTGTTCCTGTGGGGTGGGGTGGGGGCTGGGACTGCTCTTCTCTGCTGCTCCTGCTTCCTCTGCTGCATCCCACAGCCACACACCACTCAGCTGCGGCCAGAACCCCGCCAGTGGCTTTGCCTTCCTGAGCCTCAATTTCCTCAGCTGCAAAGTGGGTAATGACACGTGGAGAATTCGGGAGTTCATACATGCCAAGCCTTCCTATGCTCCATCATTTTCTTAGCCCATTTCACACCTACTTCCCAAGTGCCTACTGGGGCCAGGCACTTTGGCCAAGCTGTGGGGCTGCAGCAATAAACAGAATTTGCCAGGTCCCTGCTCTGCTTGCTTTTCAGGCTGACAAGGGCGCAAGATCGGTGTGTAAACAGAGACATATCCAAGGTGATTCCACACTGTGAAGACTAGAGTTCCAGCAGGTGGAGAGGATGAGGGAGGAGGCAGTCAAGATTAAATGAGATTTCTGGCTCATGTCTGCCTCCTCATTCTTTCTGAGTTACATAAGGGTAGGGCCAGGGCCAGAACAGCACTGAACCCCTAAACAAAACCAAACTCACTGCCATCAAGTCTATTCCAACTCATAGCGACCCCTGTTGGGTTTCCAAGATCTATATGGAAACAGACTGCCTCATCTTTCTTCTGCAAAGTGGCTGGTGGGTTTGAACCACCGACCTACTGGTTAGCAGCCTTAACCATTAGACTACCAAAGAAAGGAAAAGACATAGGCAACACAGCCAGCAGATGGGGCATTGGTGGTTCAGTGGTAGAATTCTCACCTTCCTTGTGAGAGACTTGGGTTTGATTCCCATCCAGTACACCTCATGCACAGCCATCTCCCATCTGTCTGTGGAGGCTGTGTGTTGCTGTGATGCTGAACAGGTTTCAGCAGAGCTTCCAGACTGAGAGGGACTAGGAAGAAAGGATTGGTGATCTACTTCTGTCAATCAACCAGTGATTCTAACAGTCAACCAGTGAAAACCCTGCAGATCACAACGGTCTGGTCCCATCCACAACTGATCACAGGGATGGCACAGGACCACCAGCATTTTGGTCTGTTGTTCATAGGATCCCTGTGAGTCAGGGCTGACTCCAAGGCAGCTCACAATAAATGAATGGTTGTGAACAGCAGAAAGAAGTGGGTAGAGACCAGGATTTAGGACTAGGCACTCCAGGTGCCTGTGGCGCTCGACCAGTGCCTGCCCCACCCCACATAGACACAGCCCTACCTTCTTTCATTCAGCAAGTATTTATTGAGCACCTACTATATGCCAGGTGCTGGGAACCAGACTTCCTGCCTCATGGAGGTGTCCATTTAATGGAGGAAATAGAAAAGAAACAACAAAAATAAATACATAACAAATTATTAGTATAGTGATGGAGTAGAGGGCCTGTGACAAGAGAAAAAACTGGGGGAAACCACTTCAGATGGGCTATCCAAGACGAACTGGAGGGGTTGAATTACAGCAGTCTTCAAACACACATGCACCTGCATACTCACACTGAGAAAAACAACCATAGTAATAAATACCATTGTAGTTGTTGTTGTCATGTCCTGTCGAGTCATCTCTGACTCATAGCGACCCCTCCTTGAGTTTCCGAGGTGGTATCTCTATGGAAGTAGATTACCCAATCTTCCTTTTGAGGAGTGGCTGGTGGGTTTGAACCGCCAACCTTCCGGTTAGCAGTCTAGTGCCTTAGGTACTACGCCACCAGAGCTCCCATAAATACCATACACAGACCCAAACTGAGATCCTAAATAAGGGCCTGAGGCCACATAGCTAGTCAGTGGCTAAGCAGGGGTTTGAGCCCGGAATCTGCATTTCTGGTGTCTGTGAAATGCTGCTTACGGCTGTATCAACATGCATCCCCCCACACCCACGCATATCATGTGTGCACACTCCTGCAGGTACAGTCTCAACTACACTCACACTCTTAGGCAGTTCCACCCATCCAGGTATACATGCATAGCCAAGTCCAAAGTCATCCATGACAGCCCTTCCTGGCTGTGCTGCAGCTCTGGGCATGGAGCTTGGATAGTTACTGTCCCTCGTCAGGCCTGGATGCTCAAGGGACATCCGGGACCTTTATTCTCACTTCTTTCTGTTTTGTGTGGACCCTGTCTCTGTCTTCTTCTGAGGAAGGTGGGGGCAGGCAGGAGGCTAGGCTGGGCCAAGTGGCATGCTGCTCCCTCAGACCTGGCTGCAGGAGATGATAGCTCCCAGGCTGGGTGGCAGACAAGGCCCCTGTCCAGCCCAAGCTCGGTGCCAGCTGCCCAGGTGGTCTCTTCTGCCATCTGGACCCCCTCTCCCCAGCCAGTCTGCTGCCCAGGGGAGAGGAGGCAGGCTTAGAGGCATCCACACACACACCTGGGATGTTGGGCCAGTTCCTGAGGTCCTGCCTTCTCCTCCCTGGCGTATGCTGGGCTGATGGCTGCAAAAGTACATGTGTGCCTGGCGGTGGTGGGGTGTACATTTCTGCCCCTCTCTCTGACCTCTCAGTCTCCTCTGGGTATGTACTCCTCCATTTCTTCTTTCATGCCACAAATCCTTACAGTGCCTACCATGGACCAGGTGCTGTTCCAGCCAGTGCCCAGGGCAAAATGAAAATGCAGGGCCCCTTGTACAAACTCACGAAGACAACAGCAGAACATTAAACCAAGAGCACTGGGCCCTGGGTGACCGCACAGGTTGCATACCACAGATACGCCTAGAAGGAAACAGAAAAATCCCCTGCCCTTGTGGAACTGAGGCATTGGGGAGAGGGGGACAGATACACATGTATGTCAGAAGCAACAAGAGCTGAGAAGAAAAATCAAGCTGAGTTAGGGGCAGAGAGTCAGGGGTGGGGAGTGGGGTCTACCTCAGAAGAGACCTCTGGAAGAAAGTGACTTTGAGCAGAGAGCTGAAGGAGGTGAGGGCACCAGGTGGATTCATTCATTCATTGGAGAAATATCTGTGGAAAACCTACAGTATGCCAGCAGTGTTCTAGGCCTTGGGACCCAACAGAGAACAAAACAGACCTGCTTTGCATCCTAACCAAAGGACAGGCAATACCAATAGTAGTAATAAGTAAGTTGCATATTTAGAGTGTTGTAAGTCTAAAGCAAAAAATGCAGTGGGAGGGGCATCAGGGAACCAGGAAGCAGTGGATATTGGAGGATTGTTTCTTGTGAAGGGAATAGTGAGTTTAAAGGCTCTGAGGTGGAAATATGCTTGGAGTGTTTGAGAAACAGGAGGCTCGTGGGGCTGGAGGAAAATGAGCAAGGAGGAGGGTGGGAAGAAGTGAGTCTCTGTGAATACATTGCTGTCTCTTATGTCGGTCTTTAGCTCCATGCAACCCAACAACAACAATAACAGCAGTTAAAATTATTAACATAGTGGCTACCATTTTGTGAGTACCTACTATGAGCCAGGCACTGTGCTCAGACCTTTACATTCATGGCTTCTTCATCCTCACAAGAGCCCCACTGGGTAGCTACTATTGATCCCTATTTTACCAGTGAGGAATCTGGAACCCAGAGAGGCTGGGTGCTTTGCCCAAGGTTACTCAGCTAATAAGTGGCAGAACTAGGAGTTAATGCAGGTCTGTTGCTATAATTCTGGAGCCCAGGCATCTTACTTCATGGGCCTCTCTCTGCCTGTCTGAGCATCTCTCTCTCTGCAGGTGTCTCTGGGTGCCTCTCTCTGTCTGCCTCATTCATTCCTTCATTTATTCATTCAGCATTTGTTGAGACTGTGCTAGGCCCTGACCACTGTGGAGAGGGGTGTGATGAATGAGTACTAGTTCTTGCCCTCACGGAAGGCCCAGTCTACTGGGGAATATAGGCAACTATGACTCAGAGCCACGTGTTCTTTAATGGCAGACTAGGTGGCAGTGGGGGCGCAGAACATAGACTGGCTCACTTGAGCTAAGAAATTGGAGGTGACCTTGAGTCATCTTTTTACTTTCATCCGTTTGTTCAACAAGTGTCCGTCAGGGGTCCACTAAGTGCTAAGTCATAAGGTGATGTGTGCATTCACTTCTATTAGTTGGTATGGAGCTGAGGTGCTAACCAGTGGAATAAGGCAGGAAAAAAAAAAAGTAGGGAGCAAAGCACCTAGTCCATGGTAGGCCTGCTGGGAACTTTATCAATGTCATGCTATTGAGTCATGAAAATAATAACCAGACATTAAACGAATACTTATCGAACACCTACTATGTTCCAAGAACTGTTCTGGGCACTGGGGATACAGTAATGAATAAAATGGACAAAATAGTCCTCCTGCTGCTGATATTGTTGTGTGGGGAGAAACAGATGATAAACTTAATAAATAAATTACATAGCACGTTATGAGGTGTTGAGTGCTATGGAAATATAGAGCAGGATAAGGGATGTGGGATTCTGGGGAGGAACATGTAACTTTAAATGGGGGTGGAGAGAAATGCCTTGTTAGAGCAGTGAGATTACAGCAGAGACCTGTAGGAGGTGTGGGGGGGGAGGGAAGGGGGGGGATTCCAGGCAGAGGGAAGGGTAAGTGCAGAAGCTAAGGCTGGTGCATGCCTGGCGTGACCAGAAACAGGAGGCCAGTGTGGCTGTAGCCTAGTAAGCCAGAGGGACACTGGAGTGGGAGGAGAGGCGAGGAAGGCAGGAAGGTGACAGGGCACATAGTACAGGGCTGAAGTTTGACTTTTCCTGTAAATCAATGTCTCTAGGGAGCCATTGAGTATTTCGAGTAGAAGAGGGACATGATTGGACTTG
This sequence comes from Orycteropus afer afer, assembly GCF_000298275.1. Taxonomy (NCBI): domain Eukaryota; kingdom Metazoa; phylum Chordata; class Mammalia; order Tubulidentata; family Orycteropodidae; genus Orycteropus; species Orycteropus afer. Next base: position 1,082,949 of record NW_006921989.1, read on the forward strand.
GGTTCTAACAGGCTACCACAAACTCATATGTTAGTGGCATTTAGTAAGCTCTTATTGAGTGCTAAGGAGGCCTGGTGGTGCGGTGCTTAAAGCACTTAGCTGCTAACTGAAAGGTTGGTGGTTTGAACCCACCAGCTGCTCTGCAAGAGAAAGATGTGGCAGTCCACTTCCGTGATTGATTACAACCTTGGAAATGCAATTCTACTTTGCCCTGTAGCGTCGCTAGGAGTCAGAATCTGCTCCATAACAATGGGTTTTTTGATACTGGGTGTTAGACACTATTCTGTGAGATTTCAAATATGATCTCACAGCATTTTTACGTGATCCCCTTAGGGATTATCATTCCAGTTCACAATGAAGAAACTGAGGCTCACAGAGTTGATGCCACCGACCCATGGCCACACAGCAATATCTGCAGCACCTGGGCGCAAAAGTATAGTGGGCCAGCCTCCCCGACCCCAAAGCTTTCAGACATGCAACGGCGGCAGCCGCGCACACCCATCATCTCGCGCTGCGTCTGTGTCCCTGTCTGTCTGTTTCTATTTCCAAGCGTCCTTGTCTGTTTCCGCGCGCCTCTGCCTGCGCGTCCCCCATCTGTGCCCATGCCGCCGTCTCTTTGCGCCCGGCCCCCGCACAGCTGAGTTATTTCGGGTTTGGACATGAAAGCCCAACAACTCGCAGGAGACGCTTCCTCCGGCCCCCGGCTCGGACCACGCGCCACATGTGGCTGGCTCTAGGAGCTCCTGGTCTCTTCGCGGGATCCCCGAGCTGGGGAAGCCCCTGCGGGAGGAAGGATGGGGGGGGCTGGAGCATCCCGGGCCCGAGATTCTCGAGCCCCCCAGCGGCCAAGCCGGGCATTAACGCTGCCCAGAGCCCAGCCGTGCGTCAGCCGTAGTCCTGGTAACAAGCAGAGGACGTCACCGCCAGGCGGTGCGTCAACAGACTGCTGACGTCACGCCCCGGGAGAGGCAATGGGCTCCGTAGGAACCGGATTCCAGGCCCCGCAGGCAGGGCAGTGACGTCACTAGGGGCGGTGGTGGTGGGGTGAGGGGTGCGGAGCACACTGCGTGACATTGTCACAGAGGGTGACACCAAAATAACTTGTCTAAAATTTTTGTGTACTGTTTCAACAGAAATTTATTATTTTTTAATAAAAAAATCCTAGTTATACCAACAAAAACATATTTCATAAGCCCAGTCAGTTTAAATGCATCAATATACTTATGAGGCTAAAACTCTATGCTAATTTACTTTTTAAACCTTTTATTGCACTTGGTCAGAGTTGTCCTTATTACCCAATTACAACAACATTCAAATTGCATGTTTTTGTCTACCGGCCTGACAAGCCTGCAGACTGGTTTTCGTTGCTGCTGGTGTTTTTATAGTTACTGATTTTGTCAAATTTTCTGGTGTTTTAGGTAATCAGTATTTGTGAACTTATTATCGATAACTTTTGAGAATGAAGTGGTAATTAAAGGAAAAGGAGAAAAATCAAAACAGGCTTCCGCTTAGTTACTAATAATGCTATAACTAATAAAGGTGTAATTCAACATGGAAAGATATTACAGAACACTTTCGTTGTTAGTATTCATATAATCTAAGAAATACTTAAGCAATTTACAATTAGTTATCACATATTATTCTATGATTAAAATTGATAATAAACATTACTAAGGATTCTGTATGGTCCATGGGGGGGTGACACTATGAGTTACCACAGTAGTTGACACCAAACCTAGTGAAGCCACTGTGGCAGGGATCGCCCCAGGGAGCTAATGGCAGATGCCTTTGGTTTGGTCCTGCAGGAGGCGCTGGCCTGGCCTCCATGGCCCCTGCATCCCCCACGAACTCTAGGTTGGCTGGATGAAGAGGAGTCGAAGTGTCCTTTCAGTGGCCGGGACTGGGGATGAGGTGCGAGAGGTGGCAGAGTGGGGTCTGGGGCAGGGTGGGTGGTTGGGTGGTGGAGCTAGGTTTGGGTCCCAGACGGACGCCCTCTGGCGATCGAGGTTGTTTCCAGAACGGGGCGTTATTGCCTCCAAGCAGCAAGGCTGTCTCATTCCTGGTGCCCATTTAGATCCTTGATTCCATTCTCCTGCTCCCAAGGGTCTTCCCAAGTAGGGAGAGCATTGTGGTGAGGAGATGAGAGGAGAGAGCTGGGCGGGGAGTCAGGGCCTCAGATGTGAAGGGTGGGAGGGGCCCCAGACCTGAAGGCCGAGAGAAAGCCTGTTAGAGAGTGGGAAAGAACGTAAAAAGTGAGGTGTTGGAGGAGCCTCAGACTTCGTGAAGACCCAGAGTCTCAGGGCTTAGACAGTGAGTGGGAGCCCCACAAAAATTATGGCTGAGACGTGACTCCCCAGACGTGAGGGATGGAGGGGACCCTAGCTGGGAGGGATCAGATGTGAGGAGGGCACAGAGGGCCCATCCTTCCATCAGCCACGCCCTCAGGTGGCTAGGTGGGTTAGTTCCTGGGGGTTGGGGCTCAGAACTGTTCGGCCAGGCCGCGCCCCATCCCGCCCTTGTTCCTCCTCAGAGGCTGCGGGAGACCCCGGAGCCCTGCCGATCCAACATGTTGGGGGCCGACCTCCGCCGGCCCCGCCGCCGCCTATCGTCAGGTCCTGGCCTGGCCTGGGCTCAGACTGAACACCCGGACCCTGGGGTCTCACTGCCACCACGGCCTACCACGCTGCCGCTGCTGATCCCTCCGCGCATTTCCATCACCAGGGCGGAGGCCAACAGGTAGGCGGGAACCAGGGGAACCAGGCTGGGATGGGGGCAGGGGGAGGGGTTAGAGAGGAGGAACAGGGCCAGCTGGACTTGGTCCAGCCACCAGCCCTTTCGGAACTCCAGGCTCCCTGCGATTTTGCAAAACCAGCTGAAACTTCTCCCAAAGCGCAGACCGTCTGCCTGTGGCACCCTTCCCCCAAGGTGCCTCCTGCAGCTTCTAGGAACCCCTTCCATTTTGCAGCTGCTTGAGTCAGCAAGGGGCAGGATTGAGAGAGAGTTCAGGCCTCCAGCCTCCAGCGATGGCTCCACATTCACAGAGCCGGCACAGGCTGGGGACTGGGCTTGGGACCAGAACACTGTTGGCCTGTTTCCCCAATAGGAGGAAGGATTCAGTTTCTTCCACATCTCAAAGGGGGTAGTGAGACCCTGAAGGAAGTCTGGAGGGCATTTTTCTCTTTGCTGAAGGAACTTAGGAGGGTCTGTGAACCCAGCTGCAGCCTGTACTTTCTTGCTATTTCTCATCTGGGGTCCTCCAAAGGCACCCCACCCCCCTCCTGGCCCAAGGATCGGTTGTAAAGGCAGACAGCTGAGCTGATCCCGGCTGCTGGCCTATCCCTTACAGCCACTGCACTCCCTAGGCCTCTGCTTCCTGCAGGCTCCTGTACCAGTTTATTATTCAGGGTCTCTGCTTGGGTCCTGGTACAATGGATCATTCCCACATGGGGGAGGAAGTGATTGTCATTCTCCCCCCACCCCTAAGGCTCTGGCTGTTACCTCCTTCAGAGCCCACCTAGATCATCCCTGTCTAAGGCCAGCCTCCATCTACAGCCCTGACCCTCTGACTCCTTTCGTCCCCCTCTCTTCTGCAACCCCAGCTGTGGCCTGGCTCTCTCCCCCCACTCCACCCAGGGCGTTCCCATCCCCCTTCCAGAGGTCTGGCCAACGCTATAAAGCACCCTTCTAAGAATTTGGCTCAGCCCAAGACCCTCAAATGATCTGGGGGGGAGCCTCAGCCCTTGCAAATTCTCCCAGAAGTGGTTTAGAGTGTAATTTGAGGTTCCTGCTAGAAGCAGGGGCACAATTCTGGCCTCTGCGACACCCAGCGGCTGATGGGGGGGCTGATTTTTGCTTCGCGTGCGCCCACGTCTGGAGCCCCCTCCGGCGAGAAGAAAAGTGGCTGTGGGGGTGGGAGACGGGCAGTTTTTTATAAGGAGAACAGCACTGGGGGAGAGGGGCGGTGGCAGACGGCGCGGCCTGCCCCGGGAAGCCTGTGGGAGGGGGCGCTTAGGGGCGCAGGCCTGGTTCCTCGGACCAGCACCGTAGCAGAATCGCGTTCACCAGAGATCGGCCCTGGGGGAGGGGCACCAGGGCGCGTGCGCGCTCCGGCCCAGCACCCAACGGGGGTCGGCCCGGGCCGGTGGAGGGGGGGGGGGGAGGGGAGGGGGGGAGCCTTGAGCCGGGGAGGGAGGTGCTCGGATCCCTCTCACTCGCTGCTCGCTCGCTTGGCGCGGCGCTGGGGGAGGCGGGAGCGTGAGTCACGGCAACTCCCGATTTAGGTGCCTGAAGGGGGGCTCTGTCGGCGGGGGCCGCGGGGAGGAGGCGCGGCTGTTTACTCGCCCTAAAAGGACACGCGGGTGCGCCCCGCAGCTGCCGCGGACCTGCCTCAGTTTACCTCCTACGGAAGCACTTTAAAAGGGACAGCGACAAATAAAGCGGAGGGCGGGCAGCCGGGATAGTGGCCACGGTGTCCTCCTGGAGCCGCACAGAGGGACACACCCCAGAAACACTCCAAGGCCGGCCCAGGCCAACCACATACATATACACTAACATGCGTAGACGTTCCCAGACACCACAGTCAGACGACGGAGGTTGAATCCCGCGCACATCGCCGACTGCAAACACGCACCCACCATAAAGCAAACCAAACTCGTGGGAACACACAAATAGCCCCTGGGCCACCGAAACAGATCCGGTGGAGGCGCACACCGTCCAAACAGACAACACAGGTGCGCACACATATTTCACCCACAGACACACACAGACAACACACACCGCGAAATCCAGAAGAACAGCCAGCCTGTAGCAGCCAACCACGTGCGCACACACACTTTCAGTAGACACTAAAAACACTGACAACCCTCGGAAGGGGCCACGTGCGTGCACACCATGCCCGGGACACACACCATTGCCATCCTTGGACCCAGGCAGGAAGTTCCCGGCACACAGCCGCTGCTGGCCTAAAGCACAGTGCCCGTGGCACTCGGACCCACTCTCCATGAGCCTCCCCCAGCCGGGGGTAGCGGCGAGGACACGCCAATCCTGGGCTCCGCCCCCGCCATGATGGACCGACTGACTGACACACCAGCAACCAGTAGCTTGTCTTCTTCTCGATCGGATTAACCGCTTAACTCCTTAGTGCCTGTGCGCGCCGCGGCGAGGCAGGGCGCTCTGGAGAGAGCAGAGTTCCAGCGCCCCCTCCCCACCGGGAACAAGGCTCTGCGTGGGAAGGAAGGCCCCCCCTCCTTGGGTGGCTGCCCCCCACTGGCCCGGACGGAGGAGGAGAGGGGCGGCGCTGACAGCCGCGGCGGGTGGGGGGCGGGGAAGGGCGGGACTGGGCGGGGGAGCCAGGGTTGGCGCCGAGCCGGGCTCGGAGCGCGGAGAGCGCAGCCCGGCACTGAGCAGAGCGTCGGGTGCCGACTGGAAGCCGTGGCGCCCGGCCCGGGGGCGATCGGCCCGAAGCGCCCCCGGGTCTGTCCCTAGGGCGCCATGGCCCCACCGAGGCCGGGCGCACCCGCGGGGCACCGGACAACTCGGCTTGTGAGCCGCTGAGCGGGGTGCAGTTTGGACAGGCCAGGGCCCTCGGGGCGCATGTGGGGGTCGACGCCATGGAGCCCCCGGCCGCCCCCTCGGAGAGGAGCCTGTCTCTATCCCTGCCTGGGCCTCGGGAAGGCCAGGCTACCCTGAAGCCACCCCCCCAGCACCTGTGGCGGCAGCCGCGGACCCCTATCCGTATTCAGCAGCGCGGCTACTCGGACAGCGCAGAGCGCGCGGAGCCCGAACGGCCGCCGCACCGGCCCATCGAGCGTGCCGACGCCGTGGACAACAGCGACCGGCCTGGCCTGCGCACGTCCCGCATGTCCTGGCCCTCGTCCTTCCACGGCACTGGCAGCGGCGGCACGGGCGGAGGCAGCTGCAGGCGGTAAGACCCTGGGCGGCGGACGCGCGCGGAAAAGATAAGCGCGCAGATAGGACGCAACTCGCCCCGCCGACCGCAGGGGGCGCTGTGACACGGGTGGGGTCAGTGTGGCTGGCATTTGGGGGAGGGGGTTGGTGTACTGCGGGGGCGTCCCGGACGCGGTTCCTGGTGGTGCACTGTTCTGGCGGCTTCTGATGGAGTCCGTCTATGAGTAGACTTAGAGGGCACGATGTTATATGTGTGGTATCAACAGAGTCAGGATTGGGGAAGAGGGCTGCAGTTTTAGGGGTCTAGATTCTCGTTGGTGACAGTGCAGGGCAGCTGATAGGCTGAGCAGCGCTTGGAGGGATCTTCCTAGGGATACCTTACCGAGGAGGGCCAGATTCATTGTGCTTGGGGGTGTCCTGGGGACACTTTTAGAGGGATGCCTGCTAGGACCATAATCTTTGCTCCAGGCTGGGGAGGGTCTCAGGGTCCTTCTGGGAGGTAGGGGACTGTGTGGGGGTGGGGCTTATTCACAGATTCATCCTGCAGCACCTAGAGTCAGAAACCCAGAGAGGGCGCCTTGGGCATCCTCTCTTAGGGCCTGGTGTTGGGTGGGAGCCCCCTCTGAATAGGAGCTGCCCAGCCATAGAGAACAGTGCAGGAGGGTGCATGGCCCAGCAAAGGGTGAGGGAGGTGACAGTGTGTGTGTGCGGGGTGTTGGTGAGCCCTGATGTATATCCTCTCACCCACCTAAGTTCTGCCCCCACCCCCAGTACTCCTACTGCGGGTGCTGTGACTAGCTGCGGTTGACTTGACTGGGTGCTCTGCCTGGGTTTCTGAGCTCTTGTGATTTTGACAGACATTAATTGTGACAGGGTGACTGGGTATTCTCCTGGGATAGTGTGATTATGAGTGTGACTGTGTGTCCTGGACAGTGATTGTGACAACATGACTGCATGCTACTGGGATAGTGTGATTGTGACAGCATGATGGTGTGTGTTCCTGGGACACTGTGACTGTGATAGTGACTATGTGTGCTCCAGAAACATTGTGATCACGCAGGGTGGCTGTGAGTGCTCTAGGAACAGTGTGATTGTGACAGGGTGACTGTGTGTGCTCCTGGGACAGTGGTAGTGATAGTGTGCACCACTGGGATGCAGTGCCTGTGACACTGTGATGTGTACACTACTGGGGACAGTTTGAGATTGTGTCAGTGGACTGTGTGTGCTCTTTGGGACATTGGTTGGGACACTGTGGCCATGCTGGCAGCTGCCTGTGTGCCTCGTGTCTGGAGTCTGAGCTCTGGCCTGCAGGGTCTTCGTTGCTGCTGTCTGCACCCAGCTGATGGGTGGGTGAGCTCTCTGTCCTCCAACTGCCCGATGTCTCTAGTTACTGTATCTGCTCCAATGGCTCTCTGGGACCTGACTGCTCTGGTGGCTTGTGATTTAACAGCTTTAACCATGTGCTTTCCCTAACACCCATAGATACCCCTCTTCTTGAGACAATACTGAGACAATGAGATGGGGGCCTCTCACTCCTGCAGTTCCTGAATGTGGCCCCGCTAAGCTTTCACCCTACAATTCTTAGGACTAGGAGCTCTGGTAGCACGTAGTGCCTAAGGCACTTGACTGCTAACCAGAAGGCTGGTGGTTCAAACCCACCAGCCACTCCTCAGAAGGAAGGGTGGGCAATCTACTTCTGTAGTGATACCGCCTCCGAAACCCAAGGAGGGGTCGCTATGAGTCAGGTCTGACTCGACGGCACATAACAACAACACATAACAACTTAGGACTTTTGGGGCTCCTCCAGCAGGCACCTCAGCCCCAAAGCCACCCTCCCTCCATTCTGGGCACTCCCAGCCCTGGGACCCCTGCCTCACTCCTGGAAGTGGGTATCATGGGCCTAGCACACACAGCCTGATATTTCCCAAGGGGAGCACGAGAGACACTGAAGGAAAACAAAACTGGAATCAACAGGAAATGCCAAGACCAGGGGCAGCAGGCCAAAGTGACGCAGGTCACTGTCTGGAGAGACAAATGTGGGGGTGGGGTACGGTAGAATTCAAGCCCTACTCCCTTTTAGGGCCCTGGGGACTCCCCCTATCCTGGGCTCCTGGGATGCTGACTCTAGGGGACAGCGTCTGAGTGGCAATCATCATCATTATTTTAGTGGTATCCATCTTGTAATGGAAGGAACTCTGGTGGCACCATGCCTAAGGCAGTTCAAACCCACCAGCCACTCTGAGGAAGGAAGACTTCCGTAAAGATTTACTGCCTCAGAAGCCCAATGGGGGTCGATATGAGTCAGAATCAACTCAATGGCAGTGGATTTGGCTTTTGGTTTTTTTTATCTCATAATGGCTCACTTTGAGACGCTGCCAGGAACTTTTCCACATGTTCTCGTCCCCGGTGCCTGGTTAGGTATCCCTGTTGGCTACATGTGGAAACTGAGGCCCAGAGAGGCCAAGTCTTGGCATTTCCTATTGATTCCAACTTTGTTTTCCTTCAGTGTCCCTGTCCCAAGTCCCTTCTGCTTTTCACTCAAGCCCACACAACTAGGAAATGGCAACCAAGGTAACGACATCGGTCAGCCTGATGCCTGTGAGTCCTTGTGCAAGTGACTTACCCTCTCTCCCTCGGTTTTCCCATCTGTGAAGTGGCACTGTTGTTGATACTGTGCTGTGGGGGTCAGTTTGAAAGTTCTTTGCCATCAGGAATGTGTGTGAAGGGCTTCACACAATGGTTAGCTGCTCAGGGTGCTGAGCCCTGCTCCTCTCTGGAATGTTGACTGCAGCCATGCAGGCAGGCGTTCAAGTTCCTCCCGTCCCATTCGGGGCTTGTGGAGCTTCCTGTGGCTGTCCCTCTGCCCACGGCTGGGCCCAGTGGGCAGGACTGGGGGGGACATTGGTACCATTGCCTTCCTTCAGGCAGAAGAGAAAGGGGGAACTGAGAGACTGCCACTGGGAACTCCCCTCCTTAGATGGGGCATTGGGGCCAGGCCACTTCTCCCGGAAGGGGGCTCCTAGCGCTCCCCAAGTCAGAGTTCACCCAGCCTTCAGGAGGGAGGTCCAGAGAGCCCCCCAGACTTGAATCTCAGGAACCTCTAAAGAGAGGTCGCTGCCCCCGTCAGAGATAACATCCGTGCACCCCCTCCAGACCTATGGATGTACAAGACCTAGCTCCTGGCACCCTGCAGGGCTGAGTCACAGGCACCACCACGCTCTGTCAAGAGGCGGATGGAGCAAGGAAGAGAAGGATGCTTGGTGGGGGGGCTGCCTGCTTTTGGGGGCAAGGGATGCCCCCTAAGGGCTGGGTTTCCCAAAATCTCCCCACTGAGGGGAACGCTATAAAAACCCAGCATGGACCCAGAAAAGGCTGGAGGCACCTGGGCTGAGGTCTCTCTCTGGCCCGTGGTCTCTGTCTTCACCTCCTCTAGTCGCTAGCGCTCCCAGTTTTCTGAATCTGTACTAGAAACTGGTCTCCCCTTGCGCCCCTCCCTCCGCGCGCTCTCTGCTGGACGACTAGAAAGGCACAGCCTGCGTGTGCGCTCCGAGGCCCACCTGCCTCCGGGACGCTGGTCTCCGAGCAAAGCAAAGTCGCCGCCGCCGCCACTACCGCGGCGCCCCGTATTATAATTTCATGGTTATTGAGCGTCCCGGAGAGCGGGCGCCAGGCCGGCCGACCGCAGGCTGCGGGTGGGATCCTTCCTTTTCCGGAGTCGGGACTTGTGCGCTGCTGACCCCCTCCTCCTCTACCCTCCTCCAGCCAAGAGCAGCGGAGAGGGCCTCCTGGTGGATGGAGAGGAGAGGAACTTGGCTGAAAGGTTCCCAGCCCGGGCGCGGAGTTTCCGTCCTGCCTTCGCACTGTTGCCTGTACCCATGCCCAGGCCTCCCCACACCGATCTGCGATTTCACTCTCAGCACCCAAAGTCCCTGTCGGTTTGCTCTGGACTGCTAACCGAGGTTAGCAGAACCTACCCAGCAGTACTGAGGAAGAAAAGGCCTGGCAATCTATTTCCGTTAAGATTACAGCCTAGAAAACCCTATGGAGCAGTTCTTGTCTGTAACATATGGGGTCATCATGAGTCAGAATCGACTGCATGTCAATTAACAACAACAATGTCCTCAGCTCTCCACTCTTGCCAAGGGAACAGAGATGCAATGATTTGACCAAGGTCACACAGCAAGAACTGGGGTTAAAAGCCAGATCTCCTTGACTCTAGACCAGTGGGTAAGATTCATATTGTGCTTCTGGCTGGTGATTATCCCTGAGTTTCAGTTTCTTCATCAGGAGAACGGGCTTAAAAATAAGACTGCCCACTCCCGGGGTTGTGGTAAGGCTGAGATGGCTAAGTCAAGGCTGGGCAGCCAGAGCTGGAGTTCTGAGAACACACTTCCTCAAGTGACATCAGCAGAGAGAAAGGGGGCCCCCCAACCTGAAAACCCAAACCCCTGGCTGCCAGGGCGCCTCGTCTTTCACCAGTAACAGCGACCGCAGCTCCTCTGAGTTGCAGGAAATGGGGTTTTGGGCAGACTGTCAGGAAGAGAACGTAGTTTTGAGTGATAGCTGAGCCCACTGTTTTTACTCCTAAGTAAGAGTTCAAATCCAGTCTCTGCCCTTTTCTTGCTGGGAGCCCCCCAGGTATGTACACTGGTGTCTGAGCATCAGTTTCCTCATTTGTAAGAGGCCCACTCATTTCACAAACATTGACTGGGTATCTTCGAGGATATAGTACAAAATGACATAGACCCCAGTCCCTGCCGTCCTGGAGTTCTCAGACTAATGGATAAGGCAGAAATAGCAAGTAAAGGCATATGATAATTCCAGATGGCAACACGGATATGAAGAAAATGAATGGATAAGATGAGAGGGACTGTGGGGTCAGGGCAGGCCACTCTGCGGAGGTGATATTTGAGCTGAGAAGTGAATGAAGTGAGAGAGGGAGCTATGTGTGTGTCTGAGGAAAGACGGTTCCGGGCAGACGGAACAGCCAATGGTTCTGAGCTGGCCGTGTGTCTGACATGTTGGAAGAAGAGCAAGGAGAGAGGTGTGGCTGGAGCAGAGTGAGCAAAGGGTGAGTGAAAGGAAATGAGGCAGGGAGATTATAGGGCAGCTCTGTTAGGGCCCTGTAGGCCATGGTCAAGACGAAGTTTGTATTGGACTTCCTAGGAAGGGGCAGAGGTCACTGGGCTAAAAGGAGACTGACTCCGTGAAGGGCCTGTCTCTTAGCGGCTGAAATTCCAGTCTCTGGAGTCAGAAGCTTGGGTTCCTAATCCAACTCTGTAACCCTTTTCTGGGCCTCAACTTCCCCATCTCTGAGATGGGTCTAGTGAGAAACCTATGACCTGAGAAATTCAGCCAAACAACACAGAGAGACCTGAGGGCATGGTACAGACTTAGATCCCAAAGTCAGCAAACAGGGATGACCTTCCTTTTGGTTTGGAACTGGACCATGAGGTCTTAGTGAGCAGTGCCCAGACTAAGTGAATCTCTGGAGCAAGGTTTCTCATGCAAGGATAATTCTACCTCCCAGGCGATATGTGACAATGGTTGTAGATATTCTGGTTGTTACAGCTAAAGGGGGTGTGACTGGCATTTAGTGGGTAGAGGGCAGGGATGATGCTAAACCTCTAATGGACAGGACAACCTGTAGTGATGAAGGATTGTCTGGCCCCAAATATCAATAGTCCCAAAGATTGGGAGACCCTGATTCTCAGTGGGATGATATGACCCGCAAGGGGAAGAAATTTGATTCTTGGAGGTGATGGAAAAAGCTTAGCTTTTATGTATAAAGCACACATATACACACGTTATATAAACAGATATAAGAGGCAGTTGAGAGGGTGAGGTCCCTGAGGAGTGCAAATGATTTGCTCTTGGTTATTAAGCAAAAGGTTGGCTGTTCTAGTCCACCTAGCAGCCCTATGGCAGAACGGCTTGGCAACCTACTTCCATAAGGTTATAGCTAAGAAAGCCTGTGGAACACAGTTCTACTATGAAGCACATGGGGTCATGATGAGTCAGAATCACCTCTATGGCAGTAAGTTTGGTTTGGGTGTGTGTGGGGGATAATGAAATAAATGGTGACAAACACTGCTCTGGAGTTTGGCTCAGCTACTCACTGGATGTGTGACTTGAGCAAGTTATTTCCCTCCGAGACTCAGTTTTCACATCTGTAAAATGGGAACAGTAGTATCATCCCTCCTGGGGGTTTTGTGAGGATTGAATGAGATCATCGCTAGAGGCTTTGAATGCACAGGAAATATTCTAAAGGGTTAGCCACTACTGTTATCATTGTTACCATCGTCTGTAGTCTCACAGGGGCTAGAACCTTACAAGCCTTTAAATGTTTTGTCAAATCATGATAGTAGTCTTAGCTAACATGTGTTGTTGTTGTTGTTGTGTGCTGTCGAGTCGGCCCCGACTCATGTAGTGAGTGCTTATTATGTCCCACATGTTTCTGAGCCCATCCATGTGCACCCATTTCATAGCTGGGGAAACTGAAGCTCAGTGGCATGATGTGACTTGCCCAAGGTGAAGAACTGCCAGAAGCCAGACAAACTCAGGCCACCTGACTCTGGGCCCTACAGCGTCAGAGCCAACAGGTAGAGAGGGAAAGGTATCTCACAGAGGTGGGGGCCCTAGAATACAGAATCACCCCATTTTTATTATTTAAAACAAGCATCTTCCTCTTCTTCATCCCCAAAGAGCTGTGGGTAGGTTGGGGGGAGTTTCTAGTGTTATAACCAGCTGGCTGGCTTTGTTCAAGGGTCTTCCTCTCTCTGAGCCTTTGCTTCATCATCTGTGAAAGGGGATACTGTGCAACCCACAGGGTGGCACCCGTGGGGCATGCAGGACCATCACTGGGCCCCCAGAAAGGCTCCATCTGTGTGTACACGGTGTCTCCTGTGGGCGCCAGTACTGAGGAGCAGCCAGGCTCCTGGTGACACCTAATTTGCTGGGGGGGGGGGGCAATTCTAAGGGTGCCCTAGGGAGTCTGAGGAATAGCAGGGTTGGGGGGCCTTATGGAGTGTCTTCAGGGAATGTAGGTATGCTCAGGGCTTTTAGGAGTGGCTTAAGGGTTATAAGAGCTGTGGCAACATCCCAGGGGCATTCCGGATGTGTCTTCAAGGATTGCAGGTACATCTTGGGTTCTCAGGGTTGCTTCGAGTTGTATGAGTGTCTCAGGAGCAGTGGAGAAGCTAGTTGTGCCCCTGGGGTCTGTGGGGAACCCCAAGATTTTGGTGACATCTCCACAGTTATAGGGACTTCTCTAGAGTTTGTGGGCATCCCTTGGGTTGTGTTGGGGGTCTTTGTACCTGTGGAGGCATCTCAGGTGTGCTGTGGAACCACTTAGGGAGTAGGGGATGACTGAGGGACTGTGGAAGCATTTCTGGGGATTTTGAGGGACTCTGTGATTCTGGGGGCCGTTATAGGGTCTGTGGGAATGGCTCTGTAGCTGTGAGGGATTCTGGGGGTGCCCTGGGAGTTTCTGTATGTCTCAAGGATGGTGGAGTGCTCCCCCAGGGATTTTAGACATCTAAGGAAACATGGGAGTACTCCTGAGGTCCGAAGGGGTTTCTCCCAGACTCTATGAATGACTGGGATTTGTGAGTACATCCTGAGATTCTTGGGGTGCCCCTGGGGTTTATGGAGTATGTATCAGAAACAGTGAGGATGTTGCTAGAACTAAGGGAATAACTGGAGAACCGTGGGAGTGCCCCAAGACCTACAGGGCTTCCCCAGGTATCCCTGGGGTTTGTGGGGACCTCTCAGGGACAGTAGACCTGTGCCCGGGACTGTAGGGGCTTCTCAAAGGTTGTGGGGGACGTCCTTGTGGTCTCTGGGGCCTCTCAGCACCACAGGACTATGCCTTAGAGATTTAGGGGGTGCCCCTGGTGCTTGTGGAGAGCTTCCGGAAAGTGTGGGGACGTCAGAGGGACTGCGGGGCACTTCTGGGGTCTTTGAGGGAGTCCCACACGGCCGCGTGGATGCCCCAGGCCCGCCCCGCCCCGGGGGCGGCCCC
>NW_006921989.1:1097062-1126930 GCF_000298275.1 Orycteropus afer afer
CTGGGTCGCATCCCGGAGGTGCAGCTGGCGGCCTTCCCGGCAGCGGCGGCAGCGGAGGACGAGGCATTTCTGCCGGAACCCCCGGCCCCGCTCGCGCTCCGCCGCCCGCGTTCGCCGCCTTCCTCTCCAGTCTTCTTCCCCATTCAGTCCCCAACTTTCCGCAGACGCCTTCGGCTCCACCGTTGCTTTCAGGATTTCGGCCGCCAGGCGTGGGCAGGGTAAGTGGCTGTGGGTTCAAGTTTGTCCTGGTCACCTCACACGCGCTCCGGAGTATGGGGCTTGCTCTCCCTAGCCTTACTTTTCCTCTTTCGTCATATGGCAGTGATAAAAATCATGCCTGCCTCCTAGGGTTGCCGTGGAGACGTCTGATAGGGCATGCAGTAGGCACTCAATAAACGCTACTTCGCTGCCACTTCCTGTGCAGACCTGAGGTTGCGGTCAGGCTTTAGGGGAGTGAGGCGGACCTGTCAAACAGGGTGGCCTGGGAATGTGTTAGGTTCTGCAGGTCTCAGTTTTGTGACCTATGAAATGGGCCAGCGGTGATCTCTAAGTGTCACCGCTGGCACCTGGCACAGAAGGCAAATGGAGGTGACCTTCTGGCCAGACTGGGGAGTGGGCTGCAGGAGTGGGAAGACTGGGAGGAGTGGGCCTCCAGGCCACATCCGGCCTGGCTTCCTCATGTCCGTTTATCCTGGAATGCAGAGGCTGGCAGCCTGGGTGTGAGTACAGGCTGGTGCTAGGGGTTCACCCGGTGCCCACCCGAGAGAGGCCTCTGCCTCTCCCACCCCTGGCTTTGCCAGGGCTGCCCCTCCTCCTTGACTCTGGCGCACATGTTTGAGACTTGACTCTGGAAACGCAAGACTGGGAAAAGACACTAAGGGGACTGGACGGGGCCCAGCGCCTGGACTGGGGAAGAGATGGTGGGGGTGCAGGGCTGGGGAGGGAGGAAGAAGCGCGGTATCTGGGAACCCGCTTGGGGTCAGAGAGGGTGTGTGTGTTGGAGAACCGTGCCGCACTCGGAGACTTGGAGTGTCTCTCTGTATTTTAGTGTCTCTGTCCCCATTTCCCTGTCTCTATTTCTCCCCCACCTCCTGCATCCGCCGCTCACCCCCCCCTCCCGGGTTTTGTCACGGGACCTGCACCCTGCCCGCAGGTCCTGCTCCCCCGAGGCGCCTGGCGTTCGGAGCCCAGCAGCGGGCCCAGTTCGACGTCAGGGCTGGGAGCAGGGAGGCGGGGCCCGGGCGGGGGTGGGGTGGGGCGGGCCGGAGCCGGGGAAACCAGAGCCCTGGGCGCTCAGAGGCTGGCGGCGGGAGGTGTGCACCGTGATCCGAAGGGCCCCGACGGGGGGTAGGGGAGAGCGGGAAGGCGTGGAGCCTGCCTCAGCGCTGCGGACGCCTGGACGCCAGGGGCTGTCCCTAGGGGGGGTCACCGGGAGGACGGAGGAGGCGCTGGCGGCGGCTACAGACTCCTCGGGCCCGTGAGTAGTGCGTGCCACACCACCGTGAGAGGTGCTCCTATGCGCCTCCACGGCGCTTGGCCCCCATGCGCTCAGGTGCAGCGCCCCGGGCCCGGCCTCGGCCCCTCGCCCTGGCGCTGCCCTCTGTGGTCCCTGAGTTCCTGGTCCATTTCTCCTTCAGCGATGAGGACACTCGTCGGCACCTACCAGGCAGATCCATCAGGTGGGTGGCTGCCACTGGGCACTTTCTACGGTCATGAGAGCTCTGGCTGCGCTGGGGGGTGGGATCCTACCTTACCTTGGGGGAGTTACTCAAGTGGCTTCCAGAACCTGGCTGGTGCTCCACCCCTTTCCCGGATCCTAAACTTCTCTGGGTGCTGCTGGGGGCTTGAAGATGGTTGCCCCAAAAAGACTCCTGCCCCTTCCTGCCTATGTAAGGTGGGATTCCTTCATCTTCTTTGTATCCTGAAACCTGGGCTCTAGCACTCACCCTGGCAGTAAATATGGGTGTCCAGCGTCACTCGGGCTCTGCTCCCGGGCCATTGGCCTGGAGCCAGGTCCTCCTGCCCTACCCCACTCCTTGTCACCAACCTTCCCCTCTCCCTCTCTGCTGGGGCTGCCAGGCTGAAAACCAAGCTGGGTGGGGGTGGGGAGGGGAGGAGGAGAGGTTTGTGGCCTTCTAAGGGGGGTATTTAGAACCAGCTGAACCGCAGGGCAGAGAAGTGTCCTTTTAGTCCAGACTTCTCAGGAATCTCTAGCCTTGTTCCTGTTCTCCTGCACCAACCCCTCCAGGCACCTGGACACACAGATGCTTCACAATACTGACACACACACAGAAACACCACACAAGGCGTAATTCCAGTCAGCTGGTGTTTACTGTGGTACGTATAGGTCTCCTGGCTGGTGGACATACAAGGAGAAACCCACAGTTGATCCGTAGCCATGGCCAGAGCGGCCCTGGCCCTCATACAGCTTCACATCCACTGCTCCACCCACAGGAGCACACGCTCACCACCACACATATCCAGGCCCCCACACATCCTCACAGGTCTGACTCCCACTCACAAACACCCTCCTGGCCCCCATCCGCACAAGGAGAAACACATCACACTTTCAGGGACACTTGGGGACAGTACTATGCACAGGTACACTCTCACCAGTCACACAGGCTCACGCACAAATCCACACAAGCACCCTTTAGCACCCAGAACCCTTCTCACACAGATGCACACATCCTCATAGACATCTGGGTGCACCCAGGCACCTTGGCACCCAGATCTCTCACGTGCACATGCACATACATACAGACCCCCCTCACATATCCAGCCCCACAAACAGCCGTGTCACCTGGCACCACATGCTT
Organism: Orycteropus afer afer; assembly: GCF_000298275.1. Classification (NCBI taxonomy): domain Eukaryota; kingdom Metazoa; phylum Chordata; class Mammalia; order Tubulidentata; family Orycteropodidae; genus Orycteropus; species Orycteropus afer. The sequence goes on from NW_006921989.1 coordinate 1,099,882, forward strand.
GCCTCACAGACACACACCAACACCCGCCCTCAACCTCCGTGTGACCTTCACAAGGCAAATGCCAGGCGTTTCCATGAAGGCTGCCTGGTACCGCCTCTGAGAGAGTCAGGTGGAGGGGGGCAGGGAGCAGGGGGAGACAAACACCCAATGATTGAGAGTGCAGCTTTATAGCCTGGCTGCCCAGGTTCAAGTCCTTGCTTTGCCACTGTCCAAGTTATTCAACTTCTCTGTGCCTCAGTTTCTTTGGAAAGCGGGCTATTAATGCGTACCTGACATGTGGCATTTGGTAGCTGTTGGCTACACTCATTGTTGTTATCATCTTCATCAACTGTATCTTGTCCCCTTTCCCTGCCCCCCACCAGTTGTTTGTTTCCCGTCGGCCTCTGCAGCACAGCTCCCCAAGGCCTGCTTCTGCCCTGGGCTGCAGTCCTCCAGAGGCGCAATTTGCTGCCCAGTGGGCAGGCTAGGGACCCCATCAGGGTGGAGTGGGGAGCAACTTCATCTGAGAGTACTGTCACAAGGTCAGCCTGCTCGAGGGGGAGTCTTGGAAAGGTCACTTCACCTCTCTGATGGCATGTCAGTCCTCGTCACTGCTCCCTGAGTGTAGGTCTTATTGGCACATCTCCGGAGCAGCCTCCAGCTTGACATTGGGCCACCCTGAGCAACACCAGGTCAAGGAGGGGTGACTCCCCCAGGCCTGGGGGTCTAATTCTGTGCGGCACCTGGGACCTCCTCCCAGGCTCCAGTTCCCCAGCGCTAATCTCTTTCCTTCTGCCCTTTCTTGGCCCAGAGGACATCTGCTCCTGGAAGCACAAACAGGAGGGCCCCAGAGGCTGCCTCTTCCCATGTCTTGGTCTCTGGGCTCCTGCTTGCGCAGAGCTGAGGTCCCCCCCCTCCCAGGCTGGTGATCTGCTGGGCAGTGTCAGCTGAACACTCTCTTGGGGCCTGGAACTCACCCTCCCTAAACTGTGGCTTCAGATCCTGGGGCAGGGGATGGGTCTTCCATATAGAGGTGGCAGTTAGTGGAGCCTTGGGAGGCTGGGGGGTGGGGGGCAGGACACAGTGCTCAGGCAGTAAGGCCACCAGCCCCTGGCCGCCCCTCTGTGCCTCCTGGTCAGACAGTACCTACTTCATGGGTTTGGTGGGAAGCACAAATGGATTAACGTGTACAGACTGCTTCGATGGTGCCAGGCACACAGCGAGTGCTCAGGGCCTTGTTACAGTGAAACCCGTGAGAACCAGAACTCAATGGGACTGCCTTGTTCATCTGGGTCTCTCGAAAGTTTTCTGCCTTTTACAGGGTGCAGTCTTGCCACTTTTCTAGCGTTCACTTTAGCAGAAAATATTTGAGTTTCCCTTCTTTGACAGGTTTCTGCCTTACACAGGTTCTGGCTTTCACAGGTTTGGGTGTTTTGTAAACAGATTTAACTGGGCATCCAGAACACAGCACGTACTCAATAAATGAACATTATCACCAAAGGCCCAAGCTGATGATCTGTGAGTGATTATTCCAACTTGAGAGCTGATGACCCTGTCTATCTTCCTAGTCTGTCTTGGTCTGGAAGCTCTGCTGAAACCTGTCCACCATGGGTGACCCTGCTGGGATCTGAAATACCAGCGGCATAGCCTCCAGCCTCACAGCAACATGCAAGCCACCACAGTATGGCAAACAGACAGACGAGTGGTGGTTCTCTGTCTTAGCAAAGTTCATTTAGGACTCATCTTTTTCATTGCGGAAGAGTATTCTGTTTATGTATCTATAACAGTTTATTCACCAGTGGATGGACCTTGGGGTTGTTTCCAATTTTTAATGATTATGAACATGTTTGTGTATGGGTTTTTATATGGACAAATACTTTTGTTTATCTTCGGTAAATACCTAGCAGTGGAATTGTTGGGTCATATAGTAAGGGTAAGGAGCTCTGGTGGCGCTGTGGTTAAAGAATTGGGCTTCTAACTAAAAGGTTGGTGGTTCAAACCCACCAGCTGCTCTATGGGAGAAAGATGAGGCAATCTGCTTCCATAAAGATACAGCCTTGGAAATCCTATGGGAGCAATTCTACTAAGTCCTAGAGGGTCGCTCTAAGTTGGAATTGACTCGATGGCTTTTTTTTTTTTTAAATATATATATATTTAATATGTATATATTTTTTGGGAGCTCTGGTAGCATAGTGGCTAAGACACTTGCCTGCTAACCAGAGGCTGGCGGTTCAAACCCACCAGCCACTCCTCGGAAGGAAGGTTGGGCAATCCTACTTCCGTAGTGATACTGCCTCGGAAACCCAAGGAGGGGTCGCTATGAGTCGGGGCCGACTCGACGGCACATAACAACAACAACAATAACATACATTTTTTAATATAGTAAGGGTATTATTTAATAGAAACTCCCAAACTGTTTTCCTAAAGTGGTGGTTAGCATTTGTATTCTCAACAGTTATGTGTGAGGCTTCCGGTTGCTCCACATGCTTGTCAGCACTTGGTATTGTCAGTTTGGTTCATTTTTTTCTTTTGAATTGACTTACCATTTAATTTTAAGAGCTGTTTGTATATATTAGATATAAGTCCTCTGTCAGATATTTCCTCCTAGTTGGTAGCTTTTTTTTTTTTTCCCCATTTACTTGACAATGTCTTTTGCAAAGCACAATTTCACAGTGTTTTTTAACCAGTTTAAGAAGTTTGAATTTTTGACTATTTAAAGTGAGAATTTCTGAGTTGTCTTGGAAAATCGGAACATCTGGTTGCCTCAGGCCCTCAGCCCCTCTTTGCTGTTTGTCGGCTCCCTAAGCCCTGGAGACATTCGTATTTGCCATCCCTACTCAAATGGGGGTTGAGTAGGCGGCCATCACTGCAAAGCAGTTAGCATTTTGGAATCTGAAGTAGGGTTTGAATTCTAACTCTGCCACAGTCATGCTGTGTGACCCAGAGCTGAACATTCTCCTCTTTGAGCCTCAGTTTCTTCATCTGTAAAATGATGTCTGTGATGTACCCCCAGGATTGGCCCCAGAGGAGAGGCTGACTATGTAGAAGCTGCATCTCTGTCTTGGTCTAGGAGATTTCAAATTTGATTTCTTAGCAGACGGGCCATTCAGATACGACGCTTGAGGTGTAGGAATGGAAAGGAAGGTTTCCTGACTCTTCCTCTCTCCACTCAGAGCAAACCTGAATTCCACTGACCAGTCTAGCTTTAATAACAGACTAACAAAGACCAGAGAGGGTAGTGGCCTTCCTGAGGCCACACAGCACATGGCAGGCTCATAGCTCCCCATTCTCGTCAGCTGTATCACTTGCCTTGCTGACTCCACTTCCCAAGTGGCGGAGTTTTTTGGGCTGATAGACTTACAGTCACCAAGATTTTTTGAGTTCTGTGCCACATCTTGTTCCAAGTGCTTTTCCTGTCTTAATGCTAGTCATCTGGACAGTCTGACAGTGGAGGCAGTGGTTGTCCCCGTTTAGTGGATGAAGAAATGGAAGTTGTCATTTACCACAAGATACACAGCGGGGAAGTGGTACAGCCAGGGTCTCCCAGCCTCATCCTGGGGGACTCTGTGGCCAGTGCCCCCAGGCTGGGGGCCTACTGTCCTCCTCCTTCTGTAGCTGTACCTCTGTCTTGGTCTGTTTGTATCTCCACTCCAGCCATAATAGCTTCCTTGCTTTTCCTCAGGAACACACCAATCCCTGCCTTAGGGCCTTTGCACTTGCTGTTTCCTCTGTCTGGAGAACTTTTCCCTACCTCCTAACTCGAGGCCAGCTCCCTGTCATCTTCAGAAAGGCCTGCCATGATCCTCACAGCTAAAATCACCACTCCAGTAACTTGCTGTCACCCTAACCTGGGCTTAATTCTTTGTAAGGCTCAATCCAGTTCATGTATTCACTCATTCATTTATTAATGATTCATTCAGGAAAGATGTATTGGGCCCCACTGTGTGCCAGGCTTTGTCTAGGCCCTAAGGACCCAGCAGTGGACAAAGCTGACAAAAGCCCCTGCTCTGAAGAGCTGTTCTTCTATTCTAGAAGGGAAGGCAAACAGAAAAGAAGATAAGAAAACTATGAAGTATGTCAGGTAGTGATGTGTAATTTTTTTTTTTTTTTTTTTCAAGGAAGGGGAATATGAAATGTCAGGGTAGGAGCTGCAATTTTAGGTGGGCTGGCCAGGGAGGACAGGTCCCTGGGTGACACAAACAGTTTGCTCTTGGCTGGTAACTTAAAGATCCATGGTTCAAACTCACCCAGCAGCACCATGGAAGAAAGGTCTGGCAATCTACTTCTATAAAGATTACAGTGAAGAAAACCCTGTGGAGCCCTTCTACTCTGTAACACAGGGGTCACTGTGTCAGAATAGACTTGATGGCAGTGGGTTGGTTTATTGGTTTGGTTTTGGTTTGGTTTTGGAAGAGGTGACATTTGAGCTGAGGCCTGAAAGCAGTGAGGGAGGAGGAGCCATGTAGGTATCTGGGGATATCTGCCTAAGCATGTTCCAGGCAGAGACCACAGCCTGTGCAAAGTCCCTGAGGCTGGGATATGCCTGGAATGTTTAGGGAACATGGAGGAGGCCATTGTGACTAGAGCAGAATGAGCAAGAGGGAGATTGGGGTGGAGAGGAGGGCAGAGGTGAGACAGGGCATATGGTCAGAGTGAGGACCTGGGCTTTTGTTCTGAGTGAGACAGGAGCCATAGAAGCCACACAGACAAGGGTGTGACCTGACTCAAGAGGATTCACAGGCTGCTCTGGCCATTGGAGGGGACAGACTGTGGGGAAGTAAGGACAGAGATAACTTCACTGGGCCAGGCAGGAGGTGACTGGGTCTTGCTAAGGAGGGAGGACAAAGTAGGCTGATTCTGAATTGATTTGGGGTGCGAAGCAAAGAGCAGACCCAAAGAGGACCCCCCACAGCCTGGGGGGAGCTTTGCTGCCTTGTTAATCTGTCTGACTCCTCTTGTCATCTCCCTGAGGGGCAGATATGGTCTGCGTTGGCCACTGCTGTGTGCTCAGCACCTGCATGGCACTCTCAGGTGCTCAGTAGCTATCTGCTCTCTGCAATACCTTGCCCTCCGTCTGTCTTGGTGTATCTGTCTCTCTTGCTCCCCTCTTCCCTCTTGACCTCCCTGCCCTTCTTCCTGTCCCTGGCAGCTTTGAGGCAGCAGAGAATGGACCCACACCATCGCCTGGCCGCAGCCCCCTGGACTCGCAGGCGAGCCCAGGACTTGTGCTGCATGCTGGGGGGGCCACCAGCCAGCGCCGTGAGTCCTTCCTCTACCGTTCAGACAGCGACTACGACATGTCACCCAAGACCATGTCCCGGAACTCGTCGGTCACCAGTGAAGCGTGAGTACCTCCCTCCTCACCTGCCAGCTCCTGCAGCCCTTCCCTAAGCTACTGATCCCAGCAAGGAGTATGGGTGCCCATCCTCCCTAACCCCCAAAAAGCTATCCTCCCCATTGAGGAATAAGCAGCCCCCCACCTGTGTGTGCCCCTCCCTATGTTTTATAGCATGTGTACCCACCCCATCTCTGCTCTTGACACCCACACTGAGCCCCTCCCTCAGGCCCAGCCCCCACTGATGTCCATGTAGTCACAAGTCTGGCCCCACTTCAATCTGTCTGCTCCAGCAAGGAGGGTGCACCCCTACTCGGGCCTCTCCCTGCCCACCGCCAACTGGGCGTGAGTTTCTCCCTCACCTTGCCTGAGCCCCTCTCCTGTTCTCCCCAGCCTTCCCCACACCAAGCCCCTTTGTCATGACCCACCCAGTCCTGCCCACTGGCTTCTCTAGGCCTGTCCCTGTGGAGGTGTCCACTCAGCTCTCAGCCTTTCCTGTCCTCCGACTCTCCTGCCCCACCAAGCACCCTCCCCTCCCACTGCTCTCACTGAGCCTAGCTCCTGAAGCATCTTCACCCCTCTTTTCCCTACCCCCAGTCCCTCTCTACTCACCCACCTGTGCCCTTATCCCTGCCCACCACTTCATTCAGGCCCAGACCTTCCACCCTTGTGAGGTGTAAGTACTCCCACCCCACAAGTCTCCACCCTGCCCACCAGCCACTCCCCAACAGTGTTCCTTCTCTGGCTCCCCGGACCCTCAGGGGTTCCTGTTGTGGGAAGCCATGACCTGTCTTTGCCCTTGATTGCAGACATGCTGAAGACCTCATCGTAACACCGTTTGCCCAGGTGAGACTCCTCCCCAGCTTTCCCTTGCACTGGAGCCCTGGCTGCCCCTCTGTCCAATGCCTTACGTCACTGCCCCTCTCTGTCCCAGGTGCTGGCCAGTCTCCGGAGTGTTCGCAGCAACTTCTCCCTCCTGACCAATGTGCCCATTCCCAGCAACAAGTAAGTTGAGGCTGGAGCCCAACATCCATCATCATGAGGCCAGGCTCAACTTTCAGCCCTGCTGTGCAGCCTCAACTCAGGCAGCCACTTGACCTCTCTGAACCTGTTTGGGCCTCCTTCTGAGCCAGTGAGCTATTGTGGTTCAAGAGCCTAAGAAGATTTCATAAAGAAAGAACGAGGATTGGGATGTGCGGGGGTGAGGCCACAGGTGGCAAGACTGCCCACCCTTGGGGCCATTCCTGGCCCTGCCACCAATTTGCCAGGCAGATGGCTTCATGAAGTGTCTCCGTTTCCCCTCTGTACAATGGGAATCGTAACAGCTCTGCTATCAGAGTTGCCGTGAGGAGTCAAGGAGGTGACACACAGAAAGTGCTAGAACATTGCCAGCACATAGTAAGTGTTCACTAAATAGGAGTGATAGTATTTGGAGGCTGGGGGTGTGGCTGAGAACTGCTGGTTCCTGTTGGGACCAGTTCAGGGAGCATGGGGGGTGGCAGTTAAGGGAACAGAGACTTTGGAGTCATAGGACCTGGCCCTGCTACCAATCAGCCTTGTGGCCTTGAGGGAGCTGTTTCACCTCACTGAGCCTGTTTCCTTGTCTGTAAAGTGGGTTCTTAGATTCAGTGAGAAGCTGCTGGTATAGTAATGGCAGCACACTCAGGACACAGGGGCACAGAAAAGAAGGAAAACCAGCACTGGTCCTGGGTTTTCAGAGGGTGTGTGATGGAAGGTGCAGAGGCAGGGATGTGGAGGGCCCAGGCTGACATGGGGGCCTATTTCTCTGCAGGCGGTCACCGCTGGGCGGCCCACCCCCTGTCTGCAAGGCCACACTGTCAGGTAGCTAAGCCCAGGGGGATGGGAAAGGGCCCCTCTTGCTGCCCCAATGGGGGAAGGGTCTCACTCTGCATGGCTGTCCCACTCCCCCATCCCCAGCACCCCACTCACCTGAGGACCCCATCACCATGAGCCAAGGCCTCTGGGGATCCTCCCAGTCACAGCCTGGCTGCCCCTTTCCCAGAGGAGACGTGTCAGCAGTTGGCCCGGGAGACATTGGAGGAGCTGGACTGGTGTCTGGAGCAACTAGAGACCATGCAGACCTACCGCTCTGTCAGCGAGATGGCCTCTCACAAGGTGTGCTGAGGGCGGGGCTGGGGAGGCAGCCTGGGGTGGGGCTTCAAGATATGTAGCTTCTGTAGATGGTGACTTCTCCCAGGGTTGGAGCCTGGTTTGTGTGTGTGTGTGTGTGTGTGTGTTGCACATGAAGATTGTACTAGTATGTCTGCCCATGGTGACCATCTCTACTGGGGGGGGTCCAAGACCTGTGGAGATTGTCTGTAGGTGCATCTCTGTGGCTATGAGTGTGTGTGGGTGTCCGTTTGGTGGGCATGTGTTTGCAGTGCTGGGGTGTGTTCAGAGGATCCAGAAGTGGAGTACAGGTTATACCTGTGGAGGGTGGATAGTTGTGGACCATGCATTGATTATGTGGGACTGTGGGTATGGCATGTGTTTGGGGCTGTGTTGGAAGGCTGTACATGTCCACAGGTGTGAGTCGGTCCAGGTGTGAATCTAGGTGTATCTATGTCTGTGACTGTGTTCATGTTTGCATAGCTGCAGGGGAGAGTGTGAGGCTTTCCGTGTACAGCTGTGCAGACTGTGCACTGCACAACTCCAGGGGGCACCACTGAGAGGGCAGGCAGTGTGAATGATGCTGGCTGGAAAACAAAGTACAGGCATGTGAGTTAAACATTTACCTCAAGTTGACACATGCCCTGGAGAGAACAATCATGGGAGAAGGAAGGGCTGCTTATGCACAGGGAGATAGCTCAGGGTGCAGGAGAGTATGAAGGGATGGACACTGGGAGGAGGTAACTATGGGGAGGAAGTGGGAGGGGAGCTGCTGCATTGTAAATTTTGGTCAATGACATGAGACCAAGTATATGTGAACTGCTGTATGAAAAGTGAATTTACTCTGTAAATCTTCACCCAAATCCTAATTAAAAAAAAAAAAAAAAAGGAATGATGCTGGCTGGAGCTGTGCTGCATGGTGGCAGCCCTTGTGGGTGAATGCCTATCAGGAAATGAGTGTGCTTGTGGAGGTGTCTGTGTTGGGCATGCATATGTCTGTAGATGGAGGAGGTGTCTGTGTCGGGGGGTGCATATGTCCACAGTTGGAGGGGCTGTCTGTGTAAGGAGTGCATATGTCTATGGTTGGACGGTTTGTCTGTATTGGAGGGGTCGTCTATTGAGAGGTACAGATGTCTACAGTTGGAGGGGTTGTCTGTTGGGGGGTGCGTATGTCCAAGGTTAGAGAAGGTGTCTGTGTTGGGGGTGCTATGTCCAAGGTTGGGGGGATTGTCTGTTGGGGGGGTACATAGGTCCACAGTTGGAGGGGTTGTCTGTGCTGGGGGGTGCATATGTCCAAGTGTCTGGGTGTTTGTCCCTAGCTGTGTTCTTCCACGTGTGTGTGGTGTGGCTCTGTGTCTTGGAAGGGGTGTGTCTGAAGGCGCGACTCTGTGTGCTTGACTGTATGTCTACATGTTGAGCATCAGGGTTTGTGACTGTGTCTGGTTGTGTGTGTTAAGTGTAGGGCTGAAAGCATTGTGGGGAGTGTTCTTGTGTGAGAATGTGTCAACCATCTGGGTATATATATGTCTGTGTCCATGGAAGCTGTGTCTCAGGATGTTTGTGAGTCTGTGAGTGTGTGCAGCCTCTGGTATGTGTCTGTCTCCGGTGTGTCCAGGGAGGGGACACATCTATGCTCCCTGCCCATCCCCCAGTGGCCCCACCTGGCTCCTGGCCACAGCCGTGGGCTCCAATGCCCCTTTAACGCCCCCCCCCCAGCACCACCTGACATCACATGCAGCCTGCCAGTGCTGCAGTGAGCACGCACACGCGCACACACACACACAGGCACACACACAGAGCCCCAGGCCTCTGCAGCCTCCCTCCCAGGACCCCCACCCCGCCCCCTATGGGCAGGGGCCCCCGGCCACCTCCAGCCATCACCGCAGGGGGGCCCACCAGGGCCAGGGGCTGGCAGACCATGTAACCAGGACTGCCACTGGGAGCGCGGAGGGGAAGGGAGCCCCCAGCCTTGCTGGGCTGGCCCAGGCCCCTCCGCGGCTCCCCTTCCACTGCCCACCTGCCTGGCAGCCGCCCCACCCGGCTGTTAACCCTAAGCCTCCCCAAGCTCAGCCTCTGCGTGCGGCAGCCCCGAGCGGGGCTAAGAGTCCAAGATGCCCTTGGTAGATTTCTTCTGCGAGACCTGCTCCAAGCCGTGGCTGGTGGGCTGGTGGGACCAGGTAGGGGAATGCAGTGGGGAGGGTGGGCAGGAAACCCCTCCCAGACCCTCTCACCTCAGACCCTCCAGCCCCCATCTGGGCTTGTGTGTGCAGCTGTGCACGTGTGTGCCTGAGGATGAAGCCTGATGACGGGGTCTGTGTGTGGTCCGGGGCTGGGCGTGGATGGCGGTGGCGGGTGGCTGAGGGGTGTGTGGCTGCCCAGGGGCTATGAGTCTCTCGCTGGGTGTGACTGTGTCAATGCTGGGCTGCATGTGTCTGCAATGGTGTGTGTCTCCTGACGGCATGCTGGTCTGCCTGGGTCTAGTGTGGCCCTGGCTGAGGTCATGTGGCCATGATTGTGCTGTGTGTCAGGCCATGTTTGAGAACCCACAGCTGTGTGATTTTTCTAGGGCATGTGACCCCGAGTGACTGCCTTCATGTGTGCCCCTTGTCTTTGTGTCTGTGGCTGTGTGAGGCTGTGCGGGACTGTGTAACACAGGGATATGTAACTGTGTGTTAGGGTGTGTGTGTGTTTGGTTGTCTGTCCATATGCCCAGGGTCTCTGGGCCGCCCTACAAGCAGTGAACACCCTATCTGAGGCTCACCCCTCCTGGCTCTCCGAGCAGTCTGCTCCTGCTATGGAGGTGCTTCACCAGAGCTTGGGGGGGCGGGGAGCCAATGCCCTTTCTCCTGTCTGCACAATGTCACAGCAGAGGCTTGTGTGAAGTGGCCTCGGGGGACCAGGAACCGCCTCCAGGCCTGGTTTTGGATATATTATATTTGTCTGTGTATCAGTCTGCCTTCCTGAGATTATAGGAGAGGGGGCTCTGATGGGGACCCCCTCCTCTGAGTGACAAAACTGGGGTTTCCTCAGCTCTGTCTTCACCCCTGCCCAGCCAGACCTTCTCTCCCTAGATCTTGGATCTGCATCCCCCTCCAAACCAGAGTAGGGGCTGAGGGCCAGGGCCCCCAGGGATTGGGGCCCATATTTGGGAAGACCTGAGCTAAGGTAGCTTTGGGAAGGCAAGGGTTAAGGGGTCTTGGCCTGCCCCCCCCAGCTCAGCAGCTGGTTGGAAGGGGAGTTGCTAAGGAGACTCCCATCACCATGGTGATGGTATTCTCCTGATACTCCATTGGTTCCTTGGAAGATAGGAGTCCCTCCTCTCCACAGGTGCTCCTCTGGCCCCTCCTTACGGGTGGGAGAGCCCCTCTTTCCTCAGGCAGGGAGGGGGATGCTGGAATTCTGACTCCCCAAGCTTAGGCCCTCATCCAGAGCTGGAGAGAAGAGGAGGGGCTGGCCCTTCCACCCTAACAGCCTGGTAGGGGGTTTGCTGACTGAGCAGAGAAGTAGGAGGGGCCCTTGAGGTCTTCAAGAATATCCTGGGAGGGCTGACACCCCCTCAGCCATGACCCCCTCATCATCCTTCCCTTCTTGCCTCCTTCACTTCACCTTAGTTCAAGAGGATGCTAAACCGGGAGCTCACACACCTGTCAGAGATGAGCAGGTCAGGAAACCAGGTCTCTGAGTACATCTCCACCACGTTCCTGGGTGAGTGATGGGCAGTGCACGGGGCAGGGGGGACCTGAACTAGAGAGGGCCACCCCAGACTCTGGGCCCTCCTGCAAGATTTACCCAGGGACCCTGACTCATAACTCCCCAAAGGTCAAAGTCAACAAGCATACAAGCTCCCACATGCATGATGCCCCCAAACTCAGTGGGGCCCCAACTTTTATAGAACCCCTACATTTAAAAATATCTCTAGGCTGAAAAGCCCCTCCAGACTCAGTGGAACCCCAGATTCAATGGAACTCTTTAAGACCTAAACTCAAACAGAATTTCCTAAACTTCAAAAAGCCTCCAAGCTGTAAAGGCCCCTGAACTCAGTAGAACCCGAAAGTCAGTCATTTCTCCAAACTCAGGTTAAATCCAAACCCACTGCCATCGAGTCAATTCCAACTCATAATGACCCCAATAGGGTTTCCAAGGCCGTAAATCTGTACAGAAGCAGACGGCCTCGTCTATCTCCCCTGGAGCAGTTATTGGGATCGAACCACTGACGTTTTGGTTAGAAGCCCAATGCCTTAACCACGGCACCACCAGAGCTCTTTAAACTCAGGTTATTCCCCCACACACACAATTCAGTAGCCCTCCAAATTTAAGAAAGATGCTCAAACTCACCAAGTATGGTTCTCAAGACTAAGAGAAACTCTGCACTTATGAGCCCACAAAAGACTCCCCAAACATTTGGGGGGGAAAAAAAACTTCCAACTGAACAACAACAACAAAAAAACCTGTTGCTACTTAGTCGATTCCGACTCATAGTGACCCACAGAATAGAGTAGAACTGCCCCATAGGGTTTCCAAGGCTGTAATCTTTATGGAAGCAGACTGCCACATCTTTCTTCTATGGATCAGGGTTCAAACCGCCAACCTTTTGGTTAGCCAACAAGGCTCCTCCAAGCTGAAAGCCCCTCAAGTCCAAGAGTCCCCAAACTTGGAATGACATGCCAAATTCAGAGGACCCCAAATTTCAGACAGCCATACTAAGTAGACTTCTAAGTGTAAGGACCTGGAAGAGATTCTCTAAACTTAGGAAAATTTCCTAACTCAGATGAACCCCAAATAGGGTAAAATACCCCAAATTCATAGGAACCCCTGAGTTCAAGGGGACCTCAAGTCATCCCAACCTCTAAACCCAAGCTGAGGATACATACTCCCCAAACTTAGGGGATAGTCTCACCCTCATGACTTAATTTATCACCAAAAAAACAAACCCATTGCTGTTGAGTCAATTCTGACTCACAGCAACCCTGTAGAAAAGAACTGCCCCATAGGGTTTCCAACACTACAGTCTTTATGGAAGCAGACTGCCTCATCTTTCTCCCACAGAGCACCTGGTGGGTTCCAACCACTGACCTTTCAGTTAGCAGCTCAGCGTCTGTCCACTGTGCCACCAGAGCTTCTTTAATTTATCACCAAAGCCTCCACATTCAGGAGCACCCCCAACATTCAAGAGATGGGTTCAGAGTTTCAGTGGTTTCCCCCCCCCACTGGGGGTGTGGTGTGTCCAGAGTTCTGAGGGTCCAGCCAATAGGAGAGTGGCATGCAAATTCCATTAGGCCACTGCCTTTGACTGGCAGCCCTAGGTCACAAAGGGTGGCCCTGGCTGGGCTCTGGAAGCCCTTGAAAGCTAAGGAAAGGCGCTTCTGGGGCTGGCCCCCAGGCAGGCTGTGCCATGGTGCCAAGGGGGGGGCCCATGGAGCCAGAAACCACCCCACCCCCCTCCTTCCTCCCAGCACTTCCACCCCCCACCACCACTGTGGGCCACCCTGGGGGCATCTCTCCTACCCGAGAGAGCCCTCTGGCCACCAAGGGCAGGCATCGGCAATCCTTGGCATCCCCTCCCCGCCTTCTGACTACCCACACTACCCCCCTCCCACATGTGGCGATTAGAATGGGGCATCCCTACAAGCCTGGGCCAGCCCTGGGGCCAACACTCCAGCCAACGACATCCCAGAAGAACCCCTACATCTCCTATGGCTTCCAGTCTCTGGGTAGCCGGCAGAAGGGGTCTACCCTTTCCGGTGAGGCTGCCCAGGGCATGGTGGGGGGCTGAGGAACAGAGGAGGGAGCCTCTGCAGTGCTCACACCTGCCCCTTGCCCCCATTTCCGCAGACAAACAGAACGAAGTGGAGATCCCGTCACCCACAATGAAGGAGCGAGAAAAACACCAAGTGCCCTGGCAGCAGCGACCCTCCCAGCAGCCCCCAGCCCCTGTGCCGCACTTCCAGCCCATGTCTCAGATCACGGGCGTCAAGAAACTGATGCACAGCAGCAGCCTGAACAACTCGGGTGTCCCCCGCTTTGGGGTGAAGACCAATCAAGAGGAGCTCCTGGCCCGAGTGCGTGGAGGCTGGGGGGGACTGGGCTGGAGAGGAGGAGCCTGGATTTCCTGGGGCCCAGAGAAGGACTGGGATTAGAGTCAGGTCTGAAGGCAGGTTCCCTAGAAGCTGAGTCTGAGCTGAGGATACGGTGCCTGCTTTTTTAGGAGAGAGGGAATGGTGGACACAAGCAGGCTAGGAAGCAGCCGAGCAAGGAGATGGGCTCGGCCCCTGACCTCAGCCTGATCCCACAGTGCACTCTCACCACAGAGTTGAGCCCACTGTGCCAGCCATTGACTGGGGGCACCCCCCGTGGGGTGGATGATATCAACACCTTCACGGAGCTCCTCTTGGGGCAACGGCAATGTTTTAGAGAAGGGAGCAGCTGGGGGCCTCAGGACCTCACTCCCAGCAGCTGGGCAATGGGTACACTGGCTAGTGAAGGGGATCTGGGCAGGGCCCCCCTGAGCAGCCACTGCAGGTCAGGCCTGGGTTTGACTCCTGGCTCTGCTGCAAGAGATCTCAGAGCCCAGGAGCTTTCTGATTGGCTTGTAATATGAGCCCCATGAGCCCTGGGTGGCTCACTCAGCTAATACATATTGCAGCCCTCTGTAAGCCAGGGTCTGGTGAGTCTTAAATTCAGTCACTCGTTTTTACTAAGCACCTACTGTGTGCTAGGGAAGGAGCCCTGGTGGCGCAACAGTTAGGTGCTTGGCTGCTAATTGAAAAGTTGGAGGTTTGAACCCATTCAGTGGCTCTGTGGCAATCGCTCCTGTAACGATTACAGCCTAGGAAACCCTCTGGGACAGCTCTATTGTGATCACATGGAGTCACCATGAGTTGGAATCCACTCTGGATTCTAGGGAGACATGGAAAATAAGACCATGTTCCTTTCTTCTAGGGCTCATGCAGTTTAGCTTAGAGGCTGAGCTATGCTTGGGGTTCAGCTGACCTGGGTTCTCATCCCAGCTGTGCCACTGTGAGCTGCAAGAACTTGGCTAAAGTGGCTTCACTTCTCAGAGCCTTAAGTTCCCTCCCCTGCCAAATGAGATCAAGTGGTTAGGGTACTGCTTGGCAGGTAATAAAACTCAATAGACCATAGCTTGGCTCATTGTGGTGGTCTCCAGCCCAGTAGGACGGGTGATCCCTTCTGTGCTGCTGACCACACCACCTGCTGGGCGAGCAATACTATGCTACCTGTAGTCAGAGTCCATTCCAAGGAAGGGGTCTAGAAGGCCAGGTCTTCTCCGGGCTTGGAGGCTCCTGACCTCTGTGCTGTATCCCCTTCAGGAACTGGAGAACCTGAACAGGTGGGGCCTGAACATCTTCTGTGTGTCGGATTATGCCGGAGGCCGCTCCCTCAGCTGCATCATGTACACAGTATTTCAGGTGGGGGGCTAAAGGGGAGTGAGCTGGGGCATAAAGGGTGCAGGGGGGGAGGCCAAGGGCCAGCAGGGGTCACTGCCCCACCTCGCCTGCCCTCAGGAGCGGGATCTGCTGAAGAAGTTCCGCATCCCGGTGGACACCATGGTGACGTACATGCTGACGCTGGAGGACCACTACCATGCAGACGTGGCCTACCACAACAGCCTGCATGCGGCCGACGTGCTGCAGTCTACACATGTGCTTCTGGCCACACCTGCGCTGGATGTGAGCGCTGCCCACCTGGCTCCACCTACCTCCCCTGTGTCTCCCCACCTACCTCCCCTGTGTCTCCTCAACCCATCTGTCTCCCTGAGCACCTATCTCTGATCTCCTTTATCTCTCCAACCTTCTTTCTGACCTGGTTCCTCAGTCTTGTTCTCAGACCCCTTCTGTCTCCCCCTATGACTCCCTCCTCCCTCTCTGACCCCCCTCCTCCTTCCCTGACTCCATCTCTCTGACCCCTTCTTCCCTCTCTGACCCCTGTCTCTCTGACCTCTCTCTCCTTACTCAGACCCTTCCTCCCATTCTGACCCCTCCTCCTTCTCTGACCCCCATCACTCTAATCCATTGCTTCACCTCTGCCCCCACTCTGACTTCTCCCTCCCTGGTCCCCAACTCTCTGACCCCCCTCCTCCTCCTTTGACTTCCTCCTCCCTTCCTGCTCCCTGACTCCCATCTTTTTTTTTTTTTCCTTCTCTTTGAGCTCAGGTCAAGTATAGAAACCTTCATATTTATAAAGGTCAGTAGCAAACCTTTTCACATTGCTCAGACTGATTAGCCTTTCATAAACACACACACACACACACACACACACTATCTCGTTCATATATTGGCAATTCCTGGTTATCCACTGTCACCTTTATCAACACATACGGGTACACATGTGAACACATACAGCGACCCCTCCTTGGGTTTCCGAGGCAGCATCTCTACAGAAGTAGATTTCCCAGTCTTCCTTCCCAGGAGTGGCTGCTGGGTTTGAACCGCCAGCCTCTGGTTATCAGTCACATGCCTTAGGCACTACGCCACCATAGCTTCCCTGCAAACACACATGTTAGATATGTATGTATTGCCTTAAGTTATTTTATACTGTTGCTTCCTAGACTTTAGAGATCATGCACTGGGTAGGCTGGAAGGTCCCTGATGCTCAGATTTGGCTGTTTTCATCATTGATCCACTTCAGTAAGAGCCGATCTCAGAGAACCCCATCTTTCTTGATCGCCATCTTTCATGACTCCCCATCTCTCTCTTTTATCCGCATCTCCTGACCTGTGTCTCTCTGGCCCCTCTCTCGGCCCCCAGGCCGTGTTCACGGACCTGGAGATTCTCGCGGCCCTCTTCGCGGCTGCCATCCACGATGTGGACCACCCTGGGGTCTCCAACCAGTTCCTTATCAACACCAGTGAGTGGCCCTCGCAAGGGCAGGGCTGGCGGGAGCTGGGGGTAGGGCTCTGGTGGCCCCGCCCCTGACCGCAGGCCTGGGCCACAGATTCGGAGCTGGCGCTCATGTACAACGACGAGTCGGTGCTCGAGAACCACCACCTGGCCGTGGGCTTCAAGTTGCTGCAGAACGACAACTGCGACATCTTCCAGAACCTCAACAAGCGCCAGCGACAGAGCCTGCGCAAGATGGTCATCGACATGGTGGGCGGGCTGGGGGCGGGGCTGGCGGTGGGCGGGGGCAGCGGGCCAGAGCCTCACAGGAGTCCCCTGGAGGCTGGAGGACTGGTGGGCCTGGGTGGGAAGGTGGCCTTCGGCTGATGTGGGTTCTGGGCAGGGGCGGGGCCAGCTTCCACAGCCCCTGTGACCCCGCCCCCTTGCCCCTAGGTACTGGCCACCGACATGTCCAAGCACATGACCCTCCTGGCTGACCTGAAGACCATGGTGGAGACTAAGAAAGTGACCAGCTCGGGGGTCCTCCTGCTGGACAACTACTCAGACCGAATCCAGGTGGCACCCCTCCCCACAATAAAGAGAGAGACCCTTTGCATCTGAGCTGGTGCCCCTCCCCCAGTCTATCGTGGCTCATCCATCTCCCCATCCTCTCTGCTTTCCCATCTTCCACTCCTATCTCGTTTCTCTTTCCTGTCTTCTCCTGCCATATCCCTCATTTTCCCTCAGCTCCTCCTGCTCTCTCATCAACCCCTTCGCATCTCCCCCAACCTGCTCCCCACTTTTCTCCATCTCCGCCCACCCCACCTCTTCTCCCCGCGCCCTCTCCCCCAGTGGGAGGTAAAGAAGCCCAAGGCTCCAGACTGGACCAGGGACATGGCCTCTGAAGGCCTCCGGTCCACCCCTTGCAGGTCCTAAGGAACATGGTGCACTGTGCTGACCTCAGCAACCCAACCAAGCCGCTGGAGCTATACCGCCAGTGGACTGACCGCATCATGGCCGAGTTCTTCCAGCAAGGGGACCGGGAGCGAGAGCGCGGCATGGAAATCAGCCCCATGTGTGATAAGCACACGGCTTCCGTGGAGAAGTCCCAGGTATAGTACAGAGGTGGGGGGTGAGAGGGAGCAGAAAGGCCTCTCCACCCCAGTCTGTCCTGCAGAGCTCCGGGACCCAGGAGGTCCTGATCTGCCTGTCCACAGCATCAAGTCTTTCTCTTTTTTTCCCTCTTCTATCTTGTCAGATAATATGCCATGTTTTCTTTTCCACCGAATAACTAGGCTGAGCCTGAGGACTCAGGCTTACAGACCTGTTAGACAGTTCTAACTCATTGGCAGCAACTGCCATAACATCACCAGTGGTGCTGGCCTGACTCTTATTTACAGGCTTTATATCATTTTAGCCTCAGTGTCCTGGTAACATGGCCGTTGAGTCACCTCTGACTGATGGCAACCCCATGCACAGTGAGTGGGACTGCACCCTTGTGACACATGGGGTTTAAACTAGTTGATTTTTGGAAATAGACCGCCAAGCCTTTGTTCCTACTTCATCTTCCTCTGGAATGTCCGCTGAAACCTGTTCAGCATCATAGCAACATGCAACGCCTCCACTGACAGGTGGCAACTGCACTTGCCAGGAAAATCAAACCCGTTGCCATCAAGTTGATTTGAGTCATGGTGACCCCATGTGACTCAGAGATCCTGGCTGGATCTCTATGGTAGCTGATTTTCCAGAAGCAGATGGCCAGGATTTTCTTCTGAGGTGCCTCTGAGTGGACTCGAACCACCAATCTTTTGGTTAGCAGCCAAGTACATTAAGTGTTTGCAGCCCCCAGGGACTAATGCTGTCCTTGATTTGCAGTGGATTTCAAAGTGAGGTACTATGACTTGCCCTGTATCAAGAGCTACAGGAACACGATTTTGTTGTAGAAGACTCAGATCCAAAGTACGAATGTGACAGTTTCTCACCCTTCTCTCTTCCAGTCTCCTCCCTGGTGAGATCCATCCTTCTTGCTCTGGTGTGCTTGCTTGCCTGTCCAGTCCAGGATTTCCCAGCTTTGGCACTATAATTCTCTCTTGCAGGGCTGTCTTGTGCATTGTAGGGTGTCAAACAGCATCCCTGCCCTCCACCCACTAGAGTCCAGGAGCACTGCCCTTCCACTGCCCCCTGCTGTTGTGATAACCAGAATTATCTCCAGACTTGCCAAACGTCCCCTTTGTTTTCATCAGGTGCCTTCAAGTCCGTTCCAACCCACAGTGACCCTACATACGACAGAACAAAACACTGCCCAGTCCTGCTGTATCCTTACAATCATTGCTGTTTGAGCCCATTGTTGCAGCTATTGTAGCAGCCCATCTTGTTGAGGGTCTTGCTCTTTTTTACCGATTCTCTTCTTTACCAAATACGCTATCCTTCTCCAGGGCCTGGTCTCTCCTGATAACATATTCAAACTACGTGAGACATAGTTTCACTATCCTCAGTTCTAAGGAGCATTCTGGCTCTTCCAAGATGGAGTTGTTTGTGCAGGCAGTCCATGGTATATTCCGTGTTCTTCATTGTTTCGGTTCTCTTATGCCACTCCAACAGAAAATACCACACGTGAGTGGCTTTAACAAGGGTTTACTCTCTTACAGTTTTGGAGGCTAGAAGTCTGAGTTAAAAATATCAGTTCTAGGGGCTGGGTGAAGGCCCCTCAATCATGGGCTTCAGCTCTGCTTCTTGCTCCTGGCCCATTGGAGCTGGAGACTTCTCTTCACTCGGACAGCTGCTGACTGCTAAAGCTGACAAACCCAAGGTTGACAAGTAAAATGGCACAGTTGCAAGATTATCAAGTAGCACAGTAGGCCACTAGTTCAAGTCCAGGAACAATTCCAAGACTGGCAGACAACATGGCAAGCAGCTGAATGAAGACCTGGCTACATGCAGGGTCCAAGTATGCCTAAAAGCTAGAGACCTTCCTCAAAGCTGCTGCTTGTATACTAGAAGCAGACCCCATCCCTAAGGTAGCTACTCAGCCGCTCTAGTAGATTCCACCACGTAACTCATTACCAGTCTCATCATGGGGAATAACTACATCCAGCTGCCCAGCCACTCAAAACCAGGCCCAACCAAGTTGACACACAACCTTAACTACGACATCCACCAACACCCTAATTCAAAGACATTAATTTTTCAGTCTTATTATTCATTGTCCAGCTTTCTCATGCATATGAGTCAATGGAAGATACCGTGGGGAGGAATTACCCCATAATACCCACTCCCACCCCTTTGAGAACCACTGTTCTATATGTTTTATACAATTGTGTTGATATACAACTCAATAGCAATAGTTTGTGGGTTTAGCCTTTTTTTTTTTTTTTTGACTATCAATTATACCAATGTATACCTATTACACAGCTTGCTTTTATCTCCCAGCAATGACATCTTTTACTGCTATCTAGTATTTCAGTAGGAGCTCTGGTGGCACAGTGCCTAAGGCATTTGACTGCTGACCACAATGCTGGAGGTTCAAACCCACCAGCTACTCCTCAAAAGGAATCTACTTCTGTAGATTGGAAACCCATGGAGGGCTCGCTATGAGTTGAAATTGACTCAATGGCAGTGAGGTTTTTTTTTGTTTGTTTGTTTGTTTAATATTTCAGTAGATAGAGATTGATGATGACTTATTTAGTCATTCCCTTGTTGATGGACATTTAGGTTTTTAGCTGTTGGGAATGCATAGTGATTTACACAAGAGAAAGCTTTATTTTTTTATCTCATGTAAGAAAAGTCTATCGTTGCTGTCTTAGTTTGTTGCTGTCAAGTTGATACCAACTTATGGTGACCCCATGGGTGCAGAGTAGAACTACTCTATAGGGTTTTCAAGGCTATGACTTTTTTTTTTTTTTTTAATTTTTATTGTGATTTGGGTGAAAGTTTACAGAGCAAATTCATTTCCCATACAGCAGTTCATACACATTTTCCTTCATGACGTTAACTGCAATTCCCCACAATGTAACAGCTCTCTTCCCACTTCCTCCCCATAGTTACCTCTTCCCTGTGTCCTTCCCTCCTTTGCACTCCCACCCCCGAGCTGTCTCCTGGTGAAAACACTGCCTTTCTGTTCTCTCACGATTGATTGCTCCAAGGAGTCTATCTACCTGATGTAAATGTTCACCCCATATGCCTGTCCGTTGCTTGGTTGGAAGCCAAAGGAGTGAGTTCAATTCCAGAACTGAAGGGTAAGTAGGGGCCATAGTTTGAGGAGTCTCACCAGGTTTTATCAGACCAGCAAACCTGTTTTTGTTTTTTATGATTTTGAGTTTTGTTCCACATTGTTCTCTCACTCTACCCAGGATCTCCTGCACTGATCCCCCTCCGAGTGGTTGACAGTGGTAGTTGGGCACCATCTAGTTCTTCTGGTCTCATGACCATATAGGCTGAGGAGCATATGGTCTGCTAGTCCCTTGGACAAATTGTTTCCATGCGTCTTTGGTTTTCTTCACTCTTCTTTGCTCTGAACGAGGAGAGACCCATTGCTGTATCTAGTTGACCACTTGCAAGCTTTTAAGACCCCAGTCACCGCTCACCAAAGTAGGTTGTAGAACGGTGTTTTTGTCTAGTATATTATGCCAGTTGGGCTTGATGTCCCCGTGCCCATGGTGTCAAGTCCGTAGGTCCAGCAACTCACTTCCTTAGGGTGGTTGGCTGTGGCTAAGAAATCATCATTAACTTCGCCCTTTGTTAGCTCCATTATATGTATAGACATTCCTACAGCACATATGAGTGCATATGTAGAAATAGCATCTGCCAACCTATTGCCTAGACAGACCTGATCACTCAGCCTGTCTACCTAGGTATCTGCCCATAAATTAATACTTGTTATTACTGTTAATGCTGTGTTGCATATGTAAGAGTTTAGCTTTGTCCTCCGTGTCTCTTATGCACCTCTCTCATCTTCCTTTTCCTTAGTGTTATTGTATTGGTCACTTACTTTTGGTATATTGCCAGGGCTGAAATCTTGACAGAAGTAACTGCCAACATCTTCTTGTGGAACAGCTAGTGGGTTCAAACCACCAACCTTTTGGTTAGCAACCCAACATTAACCACTGTGCCACCAGGGGTCCTTCTCACAGGCACAGATGCTGTCGATTCTGGGTACACTTCAAGAAGGAAAAGCCAGTGCCGACTGAGGCAGCCCCCAGCACTTTCCATCTAGAGATGGTCACGTGGCCACATTTTCTTTGCAGAGGAGACTGGGAAAGACAGTTTCCAACTGAATGCATTGCCTCCCATGAGAACATCAGGTTTCTGTGAATAAGGAGGGAAAGGAGCAGAACAGAATCTCAAATTCTCACGGCATCCAGACTTTCTGGAGCCACGGAGACTGGAGAACCCCCAAAACCGTTGCCCTGAGATAATCTTTAAACCAAAAATGTCTGGTGAAGTCTTCTTAAAACCAAACGATAGTTTAGCTTAATTAGTAAACAACGCCTGCCTTGAGCATGGTGCTTTTTTAAGAACTGTCTATATAGGATCAAACTGGTTGCACTTCTCAAGGAATGTCATAAGCATCATTGAATTGTAGAAACTGTTGAATTGGTGTGTGTTCTGCTATATATATATTTTCAATAACAGCAAAATAAATGTAAAAAAAAAAAAAGGAAGGAAGGAGGGGGAAGTCAGGGCGTTAGCCAGCCATTTGCCATTTCATGGAGGTGGTTTCATTGTCACCATAACCTGCAGTGAACACCTGTAATGTACTATGATTAAAAAAAAAAAAAAAAAAAAACTAATCCTCCATGATGCACCAGCATGTTTCCAGTCTTTGTTCACATTCTCATATATGATTTTTTTTTTTTTTCTTTCTTTCTTGTGCAAGAGCTTTTCCAGGGTGGATCTGGAGAAGCAAAAATTGCTGGGTCAAGTGGTACAGACATCTTTATAGTTTTCATAGATTCCACAACATGGTGTGCCATCCGCAGGCCACCTGGTGATACTTCCTTTCTCCTCTCCTAGGTGGGCTTCATCGACTACATCGTGCATCCACTGTGGGAGACGTGGGCTGACCTGGTCCACCCAGATGCCCAGGAGATCCTGGATACACTGGAGGACAACCGGGACTGGTACTATAGCGCCATTCGGCAGAGTCCATCACCACCACCCGAGGAGGAGCCCGGGGGGCTAGGCCACCCACCCCCACCCGATAAGTTCCAGTTTGAGCTGACTCTGGAGGAGGAAGAAGAGGAAGAGGTGACAGCGGCCCAGCTAACAGCCGCGGCCCAAGAGGCATTCACAGTGCAAGAGCTGTCCTTGGCCCAGAAAGCATCCACCATGGCTGAAGACACATGTGCACTGGCTCCGGATGCGTCCCCAGCCAAGGAGCCCTTGGCGGCCAAGAGCCATGACACAAGCATAGAGGTAGAGCTAGAGGAAGTGCACTTGATGCAGCCCGCAGACCCAGCTGAGAACGGGTCTGGGACGCAGGACCAGTCTACATCCCGAGACGCATCCGTGGCTTTGAATGTCGTAAGCCACAGCAGCCCCCCTGCCCTGTCCCCTGAAAGCCCCACTTTGCCTGCCTTGAGGACCCCACCCCCTGAAGTGGCGGCCCCGGGCCTCCAGGGCCTCCCCTCCATGGCGGCCGAGGTGGGGGCCCAAAGGGAGCATCAGGTCGCCAAGAGAGCTTGCAGCACATGTACTGGAACATCTCGCAAGGACCCGGCCATACTTCCAGCTCCCAGCGGGTGGGGGTCAAGTGGAGGCCCAGCCTGAACCCCAGCACCCAGACCCCGTTGCCCTCCCTGCCCGCCTTCACCATCACTGCCCGACCACCTCCTTTGCTGCCTCAAAGACTCTTGGGCCTGAGAAAAAAGAAAACAGAAAAGTGTTTTTTTTTCTCTTTTCTTTTTTTCCCCTTTCCTCCCACCCCCACCCATGGGGCCTTTTATTGGAGGTGGGGGCTGAGGAATGAGGGGCTGAGGTCTGGGAAGGGATTTTATTTTTTGAATTTTAATTGTTACATTTTTAGAAAAAGAAAAAGAAAAAAAAAAAAAAAAAGAATGAAACACAGCAACTGTAGATGCTCCTATTCCCAGCTCCTTTTTCCGTATCCTCCCCACGTTCCTGGCTCAGTCTTCCGGCCTCTTAGCCCAGGCCCAAGCCCGGGTTGGGGAGCCCCTCCAGGCTTTTCTCCTGAATTTGGGAGGGTCTCTAGCACCCGGCCAGGAATAGCCATTCTGGGTAGGGCTGGGGGGTCACTGTGGGCGGCCCCAGTCCAGCCCTTCCCTGGATTCCTGCCCCCAGAAGTCTTCCGCTTCATTTTCCACAAACCTGGCAATACTGACTGGGGGAACGGGGTGTGGGGGAACTGTTCACTTTAGGGGTGAGGGGTCATTGGTACCACCAGCCTTGGGCCTGATTTGGTGAAGGCTTGACCCCCCCTCCACTTGCCACCCCCTTCCCCTTCCAGTTTATTTGGAAATTTTTCCGTTTTTGGGGGGCAACTCTGATGTGCACCCCCCTTACAGCTGCTTCTCCTCTTGTTTCTGCCTTAATGACCCCTGTGGCCATAGGAGAGGGGGTTGTAGTGGCTCCCACCTGCACCTGGAGTAGGGCGGGGCCAGACCAGAGCCCCCATCCTGGCCACACCCCCCATCCTTCTCCCAGCACCCTCCAGACTCTGACCAGAACCCATCCCTTTGCCCTAGGAGGAAGCAATAATGGTGTATACCCACATCCCCCTTCTTGGGCACTCCCTCCCCACCCCAGCACCAGAGTCATTTCTCCTTTGGCCCATCCCTGTGGACCCCCTTACCTACTTGCCCTCTCACCAGGCTGTTCCCCCAGCAATAGGACAGACAGATGCAAGACCACCTTCTCTAAGCCATGGGGGACTGCTTAGAAGGAAAGACCCCCCTCTTCTCCCCGCATGCCCCTCAGCCTGGCTCTGCAGCTTGGCAAGGCAGGGGCTGTCTCTTTCATTGCCCGCCCCCCAATTCCAAGCACACAGGTACTGTAGCCCCCAGTCCCTCCTGCCCCCACCCCAGCCTAGCCTTTGATCTGTCCATCCCAGAGGTGACTAGCCCTCGCTCCCAGCCCCATGATGCTGTACAGGGTTTATTTTTGTAGCAAAAGCAGTTTCTGTCTCAGCCGGCGAGCAGAGTGGCCCTTTTCTTTTTCCCTTTCCGTTTTCCTTCTTTTTATACATGCTCTAAGGTTGGTTTGTAAATTATTCTACAGAGGCAAAAAGGAAAAATAAAACTTGCCGTTCCCTGGCTGCCCTGGCAGGGGAAGGAGGGAGGGGGCCTCCCAAAGGAGAGTTTCCACTCCTGTTGTATTATATAAACTGTACCATAGACCTGGGAAGTCGTGTCACCAGAGGGTGAAGGGCTAGGCAGAGCCGGACCCCTCCCCCTTCCCGAGGAGCTGGGGTGACTGGCAAGACGGTCCCCCAACCCCAAGCAGGGCTCCTCTCCCCAGGGTGGGTGCAAGACCCCCATGAGCTTCTTGTGTGTTGTCCACTTGATGATCAATCGGTCTCTTGATCGATAATCAATCCTTCGATCACGTCTCCAATTAAACTGAGGCTTTCACTGATCTTCCTGACTTATGTGGCTTCATTCCCACCTTGTTTCTTGAGGGTTCTCCTGTACAACTGTGTGGTGGAAGGTGTCAATCCCTTCCCCTCCACAAGCAGTTGGAATTGTGACTAGAACTTGCAGGGCATAGAGAGCTCAGCTGGAGGCGGCCTCAGGCCTAGGGACCCAGGTAGCCTAGCCAAGCAAAGGTGCAGCCCATTCAAGCCTTTAGAGACCAACAGACACACAGAAGCCTTGCTGGCTGACACTGGTTTTTCTGGTACTAGGCTCCAGAAACCTTCAGGAGGCTGCATTGAGGATGCCCTCACCATCTGGCTACCTGGTTATGATAAGACTCCTTAAGCCAAGTTCTACCATGCAGACATTAAATTTGATGAAGGAGCACATAAGTATTTATACCTTTAAGTTCCACAGAGCATCAGGCAGTATTTTGTTCTGTTGTTACAGGGTCGCTGTGACTCAGAACCGACTCAGCATCTGACAACAAGTTCCGTCAGTTTCCAACATACATCTATCTGTTGTGGTGTTGCAATATTTCTTTTTTAAAAAAAGAAGAAGAAGAAGAAGAAGAAGACTATCCCAAAGACAGGATGTTTTCTCTCCTGCTCTCTTTTTTAAATTGTAAGGATTCTGGGTATTTTGGAGGGCGAGGGGCCAGCGTGGACGCAGAAGGGAGAGGCAATGCTAGAAAACTAGGTGGAAGTTTCTAGGGGATCTGAGCTTTGCACAAGAAGCAAAGAGGAGACTCAGACGTTTTCCCAAGGGTGTCTCACAGGGAGGCAGAACCAGGGCGAAGGGGCATCTACTGAGAAGCTGCAGGGAGTGGCTGTGTGTCCTTGGGCAAGGCTTCTTGCTCCTGGCCTCAGTTTCCCCAACTGTAAAAGGGCAGGCGTGATGTCCCAAACACCTCCTGTCTCAGATAATCTCCATGTTAGGGTATGGTGACAGACTGAGAAGGTAGGTCAAAGGGCAGGGACGGCATATGACCATCAGCTGGCTCTTTAAAATTCCCCTGGTGGGGAGTTCGTCTTTCTCCAGGCAAAGGTGACCAAGGGCAGTGGGGCGTAGCAAGGCCTTGAAATCTGAACAGACCAGGGGGACGGACCTGGTGGATTCGGTCCATTCTCTTAAGTTGATACCAGCCACTTGCAGGCTATGTGGTCTTGGACAAATGTCCCTTTAGAGGACTCAGCCTGTGCTGAACACTTTAGTAAGACTATCTCATTGACTTGCTAACTGTCCTTGAGATATGTTCTATCATCAGCTCCATTTTGCAGATAAGAACACTGAGGGCCAGGGAGAGATCTCACAGTGCTATTGGGAGAATTCAGGGACATGAAGTGGGGTCGCATATCATTCAGTCAGTGACAGCTCATAGTTAAGCCCTTGACAATGATAGTTACCATTATTACTTTAATGTCATCACTATTTTACTGGTACAGAACCTTGCTATGTGGGTAATATTCTTCCCTCCTTCTTGTTGGGTGCCATTGTGTTGCTTTTGACTCATAGCGACCCCTTGCGACAGAAAACTACCCCCATTGGGTTTCCTAGGCTATCATCTTTATGAGAGGTAGCCTAGTGTCAGAAGGAAGACTGGCCAATCTACTTCTGTAGAGAAAGCCAGAGAGGGGTCGTTATGAGTCAGGGGTCGCTATGAGTCAAATTGACTCGACAGCAGTAAGTTTGGTTTTGTGAGTGGCACCATAGCTAAAGCACTTAGCTGCTAACCAAACCCACAATCTGTTCTATGGGGAAATAAAGACCTAGCTATATGCCCCTGTAAAGATTTACAGCCTAGGAAGCCCTATGGAGCAGTTCTTATCTGTCCTAGAGTGTCACTATGCACCGATGATCTTTATAGGAGCAGATCACTAGATCTTTCTCCTGTGGATCTGATAGATGGATTCAAACCAGCAACCTTCCAGTCAGCAGCCACGCACTTAAACTATTGTGCCACCAGGGCGCCTTTCCCCCACCTTAACAGCATTAAAATACAAGGAAGTGAAATTAAAACAAGGAACTCATTTTTTTTTTTTTTTCCCCAGCTATTGGCAAAGAGTGAAAAAAATGGACCATGCACAAAAGGACAAATATTGTATTAGTCCGTTATTGTGAAAGTTAAGGAAAGGTTTATATATTGGAGGACATTTTCTTTGTTGGTTACCAGGGGT
>NW_006921989.1:1128730-1131171 GCF_000298275.1 Orycteropus afer afer
GATTCTACTGAAAAATACATGCATAGAAAAGGCAGCTTGTCTGTCAAATGTTAACAGTGCCTTTCTCCAGTGGGGAGATTAAAAGAGATTTGCATTTTCTGTTCTGTAGTCTTTGCTATTTCTGAATTTTTGCAGTATTTGCAGCAAGTATTACTTTTATAATTGGGGACAAGTTATCTTATAATCGGGAAAGAAATAATAAAGTGGCATTTATCATTTGGGAAGCACAAAAACAAAGTGGAGGAGCACACAGACTCTGGATTCAGTTTGCTTGGATTCTGGTTCAGACTCTGCGGGTTAACAGCTGTTTACTCTGAGCAGGTTATTTTACCCTCCCTGGGCCTTGGTTTTCCTCGCTGTAAAATGCAAATAATAGCTCAGGTTTACTAGGCAGTTACTATGTGCCAGGCACTAATGTCTTACATAAATTATCACACTTAATTCTCACAACATCCCTTTATGTTATGTACAATTTGTAAAATGGGTCATAGACTTAGGCTGGGAAGGCCATTGAGCTGGGAGCGCAAGTCCCCGAGTGCCCCCTAGAGTAGAGTTGAGGAAGTGCAGCAGGACCAGGAAGAAGCGCATGCGCAGACCAGATGGGCTGCGTGGCGAGGGCGCGAAGGTACGCGCGCGCGATTTTTTTTTTTCTCGCACAATCATTGGCTGTCAGAGCTGTCAGTAGCCGAGAAAGCAGCCAATGAAGGATGCGGTCACTTTGTCTTTAGAACCCGGGATCTGAGGGGGCGGAGACGCCGGAGAGCAGTAGGTAAGATGTTCCCTGGGGCAGCTGAGGAAACCTTTGCGTTACTTCTTTTCCTGAAGGCGACCTCAGCGCGTTATTTCTACTTTATTCGGGGACCCCGCCGTCGTCCGATCTTCCTGAGAGGATCATGACGTCATTCTCCTCTTCCAGAGGAGGACCTTGGCGTCCTCTCACCTTCCTGAGGTGGACCCCTGGAATCGTCTCTTTTTCCTGAGTAACACCAGAGTCGTTCCACTTCCTTAGGAGGATCCTGAAGTCGTTCCCCCTTCCTGAGAAGATCCTGGTGTCAGTCCCCTTTCCTGATAAAGCCCCAGCTCTCTCAGGATCCTCCTCAGGAAGGAAGGAGGACGTCAGGGAAGGAGGACGTCACCCTGGAAGGTGAGAGCACTTTCTAGAGCCCATATCTAGACCACACATTCTCTCTTGAGAAATGTCCTTTACCTGAGGAGACCCTAGAGTCGTTCTTCTTTTCTCAGGTGTACGCTGGGTGTTCTTCCTGAGAGGGCCCTGGCATCCTCTCCTCTTCCTGAGAAGGGACCCAGGCTTGATCTTCCCTTGATTCCCTCTTTCTGAGGGCAACCCTAATGCCCCATTTGAGACACACTCCTGCAAGAACTTTGGTTGTCCCAAAGCCCTCTCCTGTGCTTTGCTGCCTCTCAGTTGGAGAACCAGGAAGGCAGGACTCAGCTCCACACCCTCAAAGTGTAGAGAGTGTGAAACTAACTGGTAAAGGAACTTACCATGTCACATGAGAAATCATTTAAGGAACTGGGGTCATTTCTCCTAAAACAGGAGCTGCAGGAAAGGTCTAAGCTGCCTTAAAATATTCATCAAGTGCTTCTCACAGTTCTTGACATCCTCAGCAGCTGCTTATTGTGTGATGGCTGTCACATGGAAGAGGTGTTACTTTGTTCCATGAAGTCCCAAAAGATCTCTTGGTAACAGTTACAAGGAGAAAGAAGGGACTTCCTTGTGTTGAGCTGAAATCTTGACAAACTACTCTTCCACAGAGTTGGCAAATTCCACATCCTTGGAGAAGCATCTGGGAGAAGAGGCCAATTTAGTTCAATCCAGCAAGTGTTTATTGCATATCCATTGTGACCAAGAATTTGTCTACTCAACATTCAAATATGTGTGAAGCTCCTATTGTGTGCCAGAGCTCTAAGCATAGAAATATAATGCTGAACATGACAAAACAGAGTAGAAGAATAACTTATTAAGGCTGACAAAAACATTGCTTATGACCTTTGCAAATTACTTTTCCTAGCACACTTGTCAGGGTTTGTGGTTGTACATGAATGAATGATCATGCAAATATCTATCTCCCCTAGTGGATTATTAGCTCCAGGAGGGTAGAACCCATGTGTTCCACTCTCAGTTGTATCTGTACAGTGCCAGAAACATGGTACACACAGAAGTATTTGTTATTCCTGCCCCTGAGTAAGATATTACATCAGAATAGCTCTTGATCCTCTTCATATGGAGTTTAAAGTGATTCTTCTGGAAGCCCATGGTATATTTAATATTCTTCACCAACACCACAATTCAAATGCATCATTCTTCAGTCTTCCTTATCCACTGTCCAGTTTTTACATGTATGTGAGGTGATTAAAAATTCCATGGCTTGGGTCACTTAGTCCTTAAAGTGACATCTTTGCTTCTTAACACTTTATTT
>NW_006921989.1:1133741-1144448 GCF_000298275.1 Orycteropus afer afer
AAGCACTGTTAGGTTTTTGTGTTTATATTCAATTGGTGAGTGTATGTTGGAGTGACTTGCCCACAATTTCGTTTTCTTTGTTTGTTATCTACGTAAGTAAGGTACTGTGCTGTGTTCCTCTATTCACTAGTTGACAGCACTTATACACTCACCACCTGTCTCTTTTCCTTTGTCAGCCTCTTGTATGTCTTTGCTGACCTTGGCAAACAGTGTCTGTTCTTAGGTCCTGTTTTCGTTTAGGTTTTTCCACTAGTTGGTGCCTAATCCACTTCTGTATAGTTCCTTTCAAAGCTCGGGGTTCCGGGATTATCTTCTGTATCTCTGTCAATTGGTTTTTCTTTTCTTTGTTGAAGAGGGTCTGTGTTGCTTGTCTGCTTATTCTTCCATCTTACCAGAAGTCCGCTTCTTAACACTTTAAAGAGAACTTTTGCAGCTGATTTTGCCCAATGCAATACATTATTTGTTTTCTTCATTGTAGTTTCCATGGGCATTGATTGTGGATCAAAGTAAAATGAAATTCTTGACAACTTCAGTCTTTTCTCCATTTATCATGATGTTGCTTATTGTGCCAGTTGTGAGGATTTTTTTGGTTTCCTTTATGTTAAGGTATAATCCATACTGAAAGCTGTAGTCTTTGATCTTTATCAGTAAGTACTTCAAGTCCTTTTCACTTTCAGCATATCATGTGCATATCTGTGTCACCTGCCTATCACAGGTTGTTAATGAGTCCTCCTCCAATCTTTATGCTACATTCTTCATATAATACAACCAGAATGCTCCTTAGAAGTGAGGGTGGCAAGACTTCATCTCGCTTTGGACATAGTAACAGAAGGGACCACCTGGAGAAGGACATCAAGTTTGGTAGGATGTCTGTGAAAAAGAGGAAGACCCTCAATAAGATGGATTGACATAGTGACTTATAACAGTAGGTTCAAACATAGCAACTATTGTGAGGATGGCCCAGGACTGAGCAGCATTTTGTTCTGTTGTACATGGGGGTCACAATGAGTCAGAACTGACTTGACAATGCCTAACAAAAACAAAGGGATTCTAACTTTTTTTTAAAGGTTGCCTTGAATTTGTGGATGAATATGTACACACACAATGATTAGTGAGAAACCAGATATTCTGGTTACCTAATGCTGCTCTGACAAGAAATATACCACAAATGGGATGGCCTTAACAAACAGGAGTTTATTCTTACAATTGGGAGGTTTTAAGTCCAAGTTCAAAGTGCCAGGTTCTAGGGGCTGGTGAGAGCCCCTCAACCTTGGGGTCCAGTTTTGCCTCTTGCTCCCGGCCCACTGGAGCTAGTAGCATTTCTTCACTCAGACAGCTGCTGGCTGCTGAGGCTGAGAAGCTCTAAGGTTGACAAGTAAAAGGCACAGTCCCGATGTTACCAAATCACACAGCAGGCCATTAACTTAAGTCCATTGTAAGTCCCAAGGTCAGCAGAGCATAGCAGGCTGCTGAGCAATGACATGGCTACAGGCAGAGTCCAAGCATGCCACACACAGGCTAGAGACCATTCTCAAAGCTTCTCCTTATATACAGGAAGCAGACCACATACCCAAAGGCAGCTACTCACCTGCTCCCAGTAGCTTCCACCATGGAGTTGATTACCAGTCTCATCATGGGGAATACTACATCCATCTGCCCAGCCACTCAACCAGGCCTAGCCAAGTTGACATACAAACATAACCATCACACCAGATAAAGCTGACCAGTTCTAAATGGGGGAAAAAAAGAGGCAAACTCTTGTAGAAGGAATAAAAATTTACTTTCCTTATTTTTAAAGGTGTTTTCGATGGGCAGGGGCAATGGAGAAGAAACTGTAAATTTTTAATTCAACTAGGATAAAAATATCTAGCAGTTAACCACAAAACTGTGTGATTTATATATGTATGTGTATGTATGTGTGTGTGTGTGTATATATATATGAAAGGAACTCTGGTGGCATAGTGGATAAGGCATTTGACTGCTAACCAGGTCAGTGGTTCAAACCCACCACCTGCTTCACAGAAGGAAGATGAGGCAATCTAATTCTGTAAAGATTTTCAGCCTTGGAAACACAATGAGGGTCACTATGAGTTGTAATTGACTCGATGGCAGTGAGTTTTGGTTTTGGTATATACATATGTATATACTGAATTAAGGCAGACAAAACAAATCTTTGATGGTTTTGTTCCTTCAGCCAATATTTATTTAAAGGCTATTATAGTTTATGTCAAGGAGCTCTGGTAGAGCAGTGCCTAAGGCATGTGACTGCTAACCAGAACGTTAGCAGTTCAAACCCACCAGCCACTCCACAGAAGAAACACAGGCAATCTAGATCCGTAAAGATTTGCCACCTCTGAAACCCAGTGGGGTCACTATGAGTTGGAATCAACTCGATGGCAGTGGGTTTGGTTTTGGTTTTGGTTTATAGTTTATGTTAAGGAGCCTTGGTGGCATAATGGTTAAGCACTTGACTGCTAGCCAAAAGATTGGTGGTTGGAACCCACTCACCCATGCTGTAGGAAGAAAGACGTGGTGATCTGCTCCTGTGAAGATTACAACCTAGGAAGCCCTATAGGACACTTCTACTCTGTCACATTGGGTTACTATGAGTTGGAATCAAGTCATCAGCACCTTAACAACAACAACATGGTATATGCTGGTGGTGAACAAAACAGACATAATCTCTTCTTTCATGGAATTTAACATTATCTTGGGAGTCAAACATTATTAAACATGCCAGTGTGCAAAGTGATAAGTGCTATGAAGAATAATGGGGGGAGGGGCTGATTTAGGCTGGGAGTGGGCAACTGGACCAGGAAAGGATCTCTGAAGAGGTACTATTTAAATGGTAATCTAAAAGATTTATGAGAATTTTGCAAGTGAAGAATTGGGGAAAAGGTACATGAATTTCACAGCGTCTTTATTTGTAATGGCCAAGACAGGCAACAACCCAAATGTCCCTCAACTGATAAAGTGGATAAACATATGGTACTTCCATACCATGGAATGCTACTCAGCAATAAAAAAGGAGTGAACTGTTGATACAGGCAACAACATGGATGAGTCTCAAAATCATTATACTGAGTGAAATAAGCCGGACCAAAAAAAAGGGACATATTGCATTAGCAGTGATGTCACTAGGGTTGGGGTTACCCAGTATAGTAACTCATGGTGTCACTCCCCCATACCAGACCATAAAGAATCCTTAGTAACATTTATTATCAATTTTAATCATAGAAAAATATGTGGCAGGTATAGTTGTAAACTGCTTAAGTGTAATATTTCTTAGATTATGAGTACTGACAACAAAATTGTTTTGTAAAATGTTTCTACATTGATTTATAACTTTATTAATTACAACACTGTTAGTAACTGCTAAAACGGCAAGGAGGCCCCATGTTCTGATCTCCTCTAATCCCACCAGAGGAAGACAGGATTACCAGCAGTAACCCAAGGCCTATTACTGCAAGGCAAGACATGCTGCCTCCCTCCAGCCCTTTCACCAACCGTTCCTCCCAAAGTACCCACCACCTCTCTCCTGTGTTCGATAATTCGCTGCAGTGGCCACACAGAACTCACAGATTACGGGGTTTATTAGGGAAGCACCAGGCTACAATTCAAGTTCAGAAAAAAAAAACGCTCAGTCTCTCTCCCAGCCCACCATCTCTCAGCCAAGTCTCTCACAGTCTTTTTCCCAGCAGTGCTGGTCCCTCGGTGTCTCACTCAGTAATGTGTGTCTCTTAAGTCTCTTTCCCAGCAGTGCGTGTCTCTTGTAGCAGCACATCTCTCGCAGGAGTGCTTCCTTCCTCAGCCAGCAGTCAGAGAGAGTTCTGCCTCTAGGAGGCCTCCTTTTGAGCCCAGCAGGGTGGTCAAACTAGCCAATCACAGCATCAGAACTCTAAGCACTTGAGAGAGAGTGGGAACCTCCCAGAACATTGTATTGTGCCACACCCAACAGAAATTCTCCATGTGGATAACATTTACAATCAGGAGCTCCTCAGTTGCTCATAGAAAATCCCACCTTGGAGTTTACAAAGACTTATGGGTAGAAAACCCATACTATTTACTACACTGCAGTAACTAAGCAGAAACTTCTTTCACTTTTTCTTCTTTTCCTTTATTACTTCATTTCCAAAAAAGTTACTGATAGAGGTTCACAGATACTAATTTACCACAGTATTGTAGCTAAAACACCAGAAAATTTGACAAAAACAGCAACTATAAAAGTGCTAACAGCAACGAAAACAGCAGTGCACGCTTGTAGCACATGCAGAAGAAATCACATGATTTCTCTGTCAGTAAAATTGGGTAATAATGACAGCTCTGACCAAAGCACATTTTGTTGTTGTTGTTGTTATGTGCTGTTGAGTCGGACCGGACTCATAGTGACCTCTCCTTGGGTCTCTGAGGTGGTATCAGTACGGAAGTAGATTGCCCAGCTTTCCTTTCGAGGAGTGGCTGGTGGGTTTGAACCGCCAGCCTTCTGGTTAGCAGTCAAGTGCCTTAGGTAGTATGCTTCCAGAGTTTCTAGAGCACACTAGAAGGTTCTAGAAATAAATCAGCATAGAGTTTTAGCCTTGTAGGTATAGTGATGCACATAAGCTGGTTTTTTGGGAAAGTGTTTTTGTTGTTATAACTAACTGTGCAGGGATATTTTTATAAAACATAATAAATTTATGTTGAAACATTGCACAAAAACTTTATAGACAGTTATTTCGGTGTCATCCCCTCTGACAGTGTCACCTGATGTGGTCTACACCCCTGTAATGATGCCACTGTGGGTACCAAGTGTAAAATTCGGTATGAATCATGGGTCAAGAGCTTGGTCTCCTCCATCTCCTTAGTACCGAGCCCAGTGTTTGCCTGGCTTATGTGTGCTCCTCAAGAAATGAGGAATACTGGTTGGATGAAAGGTAAGTGAATGAGTGGGACACCAGGCAGGGAATCTGAACCACCCTGCCGTGGCCTCACCTGGTGCTTTCCTACCACAGGACAGTCTTGGGAATTTATAAGAATGAGAAATATCTGCCTCTTTCTAACAGACTCAGAATGTGTGTACATGGGCAGGGATTTGAAAAGTGAGATTTCACTTAGATGCTCCCATACCTTACTTTCCACTCCTTGCACATACAGCAATAGAAGAGATTCCCTCATATAATTACATCAGGACCCAATGTAAACCAGAGTGCATGGGTTACTCTAAAACCAGCCCCACCCCAGAAAGGCAAAGGAAAAAATGCTCAAAGTCTGCTCTGTGACAGACAGGGATACTTACCACTACACTAATGATGTATGAATCTGCCCTGTGAAACTCTGTAAAAATGGTGTGAGGGAGGCTTTATCTGACTTCCTCTAACTTGGTGAGGGGAAAAGAGAATTTCTATAAGCATCAATAGCCCAACGCTGATTCCTGTGAGGCAGAGGTAAGACATGTTGCTACCCTCTGTCCTTTTTTTACCAACTAACCTCAACCATCTCTTCCACACCCACTCTACTCTCTGCTGGGTTTGATAATTCATTGCAGTGACACACAGAACTCACACACAATACTCATGATTCTAAGGTTTATTAGGGAAGTAGCAGGTTACAATTCAGGTTTAGGAACACTCAGGATACAATTATTTGGTCAGGATAGTCTCCCTTCAGCCCAAAGGCAAGCCTCTCTGCCGCTTGGTCCCTCAGCCTAGACTCTGCCCGACTCGGGCATTTGTTGCAAAGCTCTTTTAGCTCAGCCAATCAGTGGACAGAGAAGCCCCTGACTCCACCAGCAAGACTGCTGCACAAAGGCACTCAGCTTTCTCACTCCACAGGCCAGCAAGCCCAGCACTCCTTCTCATGCATGTCTCTTGGTTCTGCTGCCTCTGCTGCTATGATTTCTCTGCCACTCTCACCACCTCAGCAAATTGCTCCAGTTCTCTATCACTCCCGGATCAAGGAAGTCCAGTGCAGAGATCTCAGGTCCAAAGGACATGGTCCACTCCTTGATTTTCGCTCTTGAAGATAGTGAGATCCCCCTTTCCACCTCTAAGATGGCTCATTTTAAGCCTAGTGAGATGGCAAAACTGACCAATCCCCACATTAGGGTTCCATTACCTTATTTACATGGTCCCACCCCACAAAACGTGATTTACTTTGCGGGGAATGACAAATTGAGGAATGGTGTAGCATTCATCATCACGAATGTTTCAAGATCTATTCTGAAGTACAGTGCTGTCATGTGATGTCACTAGAGTTGGGGTAACCCAGTATAGTAACTCATGGTGTCACTCCCTCCATACCAGACCATAAAGAATTCTTAGTAACGTTTATTATCAATTTTAATCATAGACCAGAAGAATTGTGGGATGACATCAAGAACATTATCCATGAAGAAAGCAAGAGATTACTAAAAAGACAGGAAAGGAAGAAAAGACTTGAAAGATCAGGTCAAGAAAACAAAGCCAGTTGTTATAATGAACTGTGCAAAGACCTGGAGTTAGAAAAACAAAAGGGAACACTTAGCATTTCTCAAGCTGAAAGAACTGAAGAAAAAATTCAAGCCTTGAGTTGCAGTATTGAAAGATTCTATGGGCAAAATATTGAATGATGTAGGGCATATCAAAGGAAGATGGAAAGAATACACAGAGTCACTGTACCATAAAGATTTGGTTGATGTTCATCCACTTCAGGAGGTGGCATATGATCAAGAACCAACAATATTAAAGGAAGAAGTTGAAGCTTCACGGCAGAAAACAAGCTTCCAGGAATTGGTAGAATACCCATTGAGATGTTTCAATAAGCAGATGCCATGCTGGAGGCACTTACTCATCTACGCTAAGAAATTTGGAAAACAGCTACCTGGACAACTGATTGGAAGAGATCCATATTTGTACCCATTCCAAAAGAAGGTGATCCCACAGAATGTGGAAATTATCAAGTAATATCATTAATATCACATGCAAGTAAAATTTTGCTGAAGCTAATTAAAAAATGGTTGCAGCAGTATATTGACAGAGAACTTCCAGAAATGCAAGCTGCATTCAGAAAAGGATATGGAACAAGGGATAACATTGCTGATCTCAGATGGATCTTGGCTGAAAGCAAAGAATACCAGAGAGATGTTTATGTGTGTTTTATCGACTATTCAAAAGCATTCAATTATGTGGATCATAACAAATTATGGGTAACATTGAGAAGAACTGGAATTTCAGAACACTTCATTATGCTCATGAGGAACATGTACAGAGACCAGAAGGTTGTCATTTCAACAGAAAAGGGGGATACTACATGGTTTAAAATCAGGAAGGGAGTGTGTCAGTGTTGTATCCTTTCACCAGGCTTATTCAATCTGTATGCTGAGCAAATAATCCAAGAAGCTAGACTGTATGAAGAAGAGCATGGCTTCAGGATTGGAGGGAGACTCATTAACAACCTGTGATATGCAAACGACACAACTTTGCTTGCGAAAAGTGAGGATGACTTGAAGCACTTACTGATGAAGATTAGCAGTCACAGTCTGCAGTATGTATTACACCTGAACATAAAGAAAACAAAAATCCTCACAACTGGACCAATGAGGAGCATCACGATAAATGGAGAAAAGACTGAAGTTGTCAAAGAGTTCATATTACTTGGTTGCACAGTCAACACCAATGGAAGCAGCAGTCAAGAAATCACTTGTATGTATTGCAATGGGATAATCTGCTACAAAAGACCCCTTTAAAGTGCTGAAGAGCAAAGATGTCTCTTTGAAGACTAAGGTGCACCTAACCCAAGCCTTGTATTTTCAGTCGCCTCATATGCATGTGAAAGCTGGACAATGAATAAGGAAGACAGAAGAAGAGTTGATGCTTTTGAGTTGTGGTGTTGGTGAAGAATACTGAAAGTACTATGGACTGCCAGAAAAACTAACAAATTTGTCCTGGAAAAAGTGCAGCCGGAATGGCGCTTGGAAGCGAGAGTGGCCAGACTTTGTCTCACCTACTTTGGTCCTGTTGTTAGAAGGGGCCATTTCCTGGAGAATGATACCATGCTTGGTAAAGTGGAAGTTCAGCGAAAAAGGGGAAGGCCCTCAACAAGATGGATTGACACAGTGACTGAAATGATGGGCTCAGGTATAGCAAGGATTGTGAGGCTGGGTCAGGACTTGAGCAGTGTCTTGTTCTGTTGTACATGGGGTCGCTATGAGTCAGAGCCGACTCAACAGCACCTAACAACAACAACAACACCCCCAGAAGGGTGCCATGTACCTTATTTACATTACTAGCAAGCTATCCAATCCACTTGTTGGCCCACAAATGCCTCACATTTGTGTCGTTCCACCCAGGCATGTAGTGGATGTCACAAAGACCGTGGCTGCTGTTGTTATGTGCCATCGAGTTAGACCCGACTCATAGCGACCCCTCCTTGGGTTTCTGAGGCAGTATCACTACGGAAGTAGATTGCCCAATCTTCCTTCCGAGGAGTGGCTGGTGGGTTTGAACTGCCAGCCTTCTGGTTAGCAGTCAAGTGCCTTAGGCACTGTGCTACCAGGGCTCCCATATTAAGTAATTCACTGCACCACAAACTCCTGCATCAGAATCACTTAAGACTACTGATACCCTACCCAGACCTACAGAATCAGAAGTGGAGCCTGAGAATCTGCATACAAACAAGCACCTCAGGCCACTACAATGCCCAAAGTCGGAGGGCTCCTTCAGTGGGTCAGAAGATATAGTGGCATCATTAGGGCTGATGTCACCCAGTGCAGTAACTCATGGTTACCTCCCCAGCCCCGCCCCTCTCTCTTATTGGCCAAGGAAGAGACACCCAGTGGCTAGAGCTGCAGGTGACTTGGGATGGGGTGTCAAATTACTGCACTGGATTATAGGTGACACCAATCCTAATGAGGCCATGGCCTTGGCAGCTCCTCTGCCTGCTGTGCAGGGGATGCTGCTCCTCTGCTGTGCAGAGCCTAGGGTCATCTTGGCATCACACCCCTCTGACAGTGTCCAGGGGGCAGTGTGCACTCCCTAGAAAATGCAGACTAATCTATAGTGACAGGAAACAGATGAACAGTTTGACAGAGATGGGGGCTGGGGAGAGGCAGGAGGGAGAGATTACAAAGGGGGCAGGAGGAGACTCCTTGGGGTGATAGATGGGTTCACTGTGGCAATGGTTTGACGTGTATATATATATGTCAAAACCTACCACATTGTACACTTCAAATACGTGCAGTTTATTGTTTGTCAGTTGTACCTCCATAAATCTGTTATTTTAAGAAAAGGAGCTGGGAGATAAACATTCTAGCCTTAGAGATCAGAAAGAATACTATTTTAGAGAACTTGCCAGGGAAGGTGAAGTGTCATGAGTCAGGGGAAGACAGGCTAGACATGAAAGAAGACCCTACTCACAATATCTGAGACTTGAGAAAAAAAAAAAAAACCTCCTTGACTAATGTTATTCATCTTTGCTGACCCTAAAGCTGAGAGTAAATGAAGGCAAAGAGGTAGCTGAAGTCAGTATCAAACTGCTCAAATTTCCCACCAGAGTTGTCTAGATCAGCTGATTAGACCCCAGGGGATTCTGGGATATGTAGTCTGAAAGCGTCCCTGGGTGCCCTGTTTAAAATGTGATGTAATAAAGTTCAGTTACAACTGTGAGCAATCAAAGGGTATGGATGAGGTCTAGGGCTTACAGGAGGGAGAGCCTCCTTACAGGAGCTACCTGATGTATGTGAAGTTTTATTTGATATATGAAAAATAGAATTCGCTCACAACTTTTGAAGAATGTTAATTTGAAAAAGAAATAAACCAAGGTCAGGGCATTCTGTTCTCTGGGGCCCTTCTGATCTTGCTCCTTTTCTAATTCTCCATCCCTGGGAATAGTTCCTGTTTTCACCCAGAGGCCCATAAGAGGCCCTGAAAGTCATCCTAGAGCTTCAAAACCATCAAATGGGGGTTGGTGGAAGCAGACTTTTCATAGGTAATGAGAGCCAGTGAGGAATTTTAAATAAGACAACACAGGTCAAGTACTCTGCTTTCATTAAATGTTATCATTATCATTCCAATTTTAACCATATCCTGTACCCATTGCCATCAAGAGTCAATTCTAACTCATAATGACCTTATAGGACAGAGGAGAACTGCCCCATAGGGTTTCCACGGTCGTAAGCTTTATGGAAGCAGACTGCTACATGTATCTCCTGCGGAGTGGCTGGTAGATTCGAACCATCAACTTTTCAGTTAGCAGCCAAGCTCTTAACCACTGCACTACCAGTGTTCCAGCCCTGGTTCTAACTTTAACAACCTTGATCATTCAGAATAATACTAGCATTTCAAGTTTCCAGTACTTACTCCACTTCTATTCAATAATACTAACATTTATTGTATTCTTACTGAGCACCAAGTGCTAGGTCTTGTTATCCCCATTTTACAGAGGAGGAAAGTAGACACAAGGAGGTTTTGCTCAGTGTTAACACACCAAGTAAGTGCCAGAGATGGGTTTCAGGCCTACAGCCTTAACCATTTTAATGTCTGTAAAGTACTCAAGGGCATTTTTTTCATTCTTCTTTTTTAAAAATTCTGTCTTCTGCAGAACATATTTCCACCAATATTTATACTTTAAAACCAGAAAACACCTTTTATTATTATTATTATTGTGATTTGGGTGAAGATTTACAGAGCAAATTCACTTTCCATACAGCAGTTCACATATACTTTGTCTCATGTCATTGACCACAGTTTACCA
>NW_006921989.1:1147828-1151239 GCF_000298275.1 Orycteropus afer afer
AGACAAAGTATATGTGAACTGCTGTATGAAAAGTGAATTTACTCTGTAAATCTTCACCCAAATCCTAATAAAAAAAAAAGAAAAAAGCAAAACCTCAAACCCTCCCTAAACCCTACTTTCCCCTCTATCTTTCCTTGGCCTTTTCCAGCCAAATGTCTCAAAAGAGAAGTTCCTTCCTCAGCCTGCCTCACTGCCTCAGTGTCTCCTCTGCAGCAGTGTCTGTTCCAAGGAGGCACTCAACACATATTTCTTGAAAAAACCTATTGCTTTATGCTCACGATTCTACTGAAATGATTCTCGATAAGGTTACTTCCCAGTCGTCCAATCCAGCGGGCACTGGAAAGCCTATCTTCCTGAAGCTCTTTGCATTTAATAATGTTGTTCCTTAAAACTTTTGGTGTTCCACTTTTTCTCCACTTGGCCTCTGTGACACTATTCTTAACTTTTGTTCATCATTTTTTGCTGCTTTTCTGTTGTCATTGGGACTCTCCATCTGCTCCTGTTAAGGGGTTCTCGGGTTTTGCCTTTCACCCACTGTTCTTATTCTCTACTAATGTGTCTCCAAGTGTGGTCCCTGGACCAGCAGCATCAAAATCACCTGAGAGCTTACTAGAAGTGCAATTTCTTGGGGCCTACCTACTGAATGCCACCAATAGGCTGTCAGTTTGTCATACTGTGGTGACCTTCATGTTGCTGTGATGCTGGAGGCTATGCCACTGGTATTTCAGATATCAGCAGGGTCACTGTAGTGGTTAATTTTGTGTGTCAACTTGGCTGGGCCTGGCTGAGTGGCTGGGCAGCTGAATGTAGTTATTCCCCGTGGTGAGATTGGTAATTAACTCCATGGTGGAATCTATTGCAGCAGTGAGTAGCTGCTTTGGGTATGTGGTCTGCTTCCCCTATATAAGAAACAGCTTTGGGAATGGTCTCCAGCTTATGGCACGCTTGAACCCTGTGTCTAGCTGTGTTGTACACCAGCGTGCCATGCTCTGCCGACCTTGGGACTTTCAATGGACTTGAATTAATGGCCTGCCGTGTGGTTTGGTAACATCGGGACTGTGCCTTTTTACTTGTCAACCTTGGGCTTGTCAGTTTCAGCAGCCAGCAGCTGTCTGAGTGAAGAAATGCCTCTAGCTTCAGTGGGTTGGGAGCAGGAGGCTCCCGGCCCAAGGTTGAGCCCAAAGTTGAGGGGCTTCCACCCAGCCCCTAGAGCCTGGCACTTTGAACTCAGACTTAAAGCCTCCAAACTGTAAGAGAATAAACTCCTGTCTGTTCAGGCATCCCATTTGTGGTATATTCCTGTCAGAGCAGCACTAGGTAACCAGAGCAGTCGCCCATGGTGGGCAGTTTTCAGTGGAGCTTCTAGACTAAGACAGACTAAGAAAACGGCCTGGCAATCTACTTCCAAACTTCAGCCAATGAAAACCTTATGACTTGCAACAGAGTATTATCGCATGTGCTTGCTTTGGACACGTCATCAGGAGGGCTCAATCGCTGAAGGACATCACTCCTGACAGAGGGAGGCCCTCGGTGAGGCAGATTGACATCACAGCCACAACAGTAGACTCAGACATCCAGTGACCATTAGAATGGCACGAGACCAGGGAGCGTTTCCTTCTGTTGCACATCAGGCCACCGAGAGTTGGAGTCGACTCAAAGGTCGCTCTGTTGTACATCAGGTCACCGAGAGTTGGAGTCGACTCAAAGGCAGCTATCTGTCTATAAGTTTCAACACCCATTCATGATTTAAAAACAAACGGACAATTAGGAACAGAAGGGAGCTTCCTGTACCTGATAAAAGTTTCTAGCAAAAGTTATGACATAAATTACAGAAAATCTTTTGACAAACATCAGATTTGATGATGGAATGTTACAAATAATCACCACTGTTACCACAAATAATCAACATTGTACGGGAGGTTCTAGTTAATGCTTATGGGGGGGGGTGACTGGAAAAGATGACATTACACTGTCCTGTTTGTAGGTACAGTGCAGTGAATTACTTAGCATGGCCCCTCTAGCCAGAGTCCTCCATGTTGTGATGTGTTGCAAATCCTGGCCTCTATGCCTATGGTTATGGTCCTATTTTTGGAGTGAATTATCCATTATGTTAATGAGGTAAGAGTAGGGTGGGATGGATCTTGAGTCCCACTTTATACAGGGTGTGACTCAATTCACCACTCTTAGTTTCCCTGAGGGTATTATATATGCATGCTGTGGGCTTGAGACTGCGGCTAGTCCTGTGACCAGCCAATTTGTTAGTTAGTCCCTCCAACCATGTGACTGAAGAGAATGCTCCAGATTGTTGCCTGACCCACGGATTTGGGACTTGTTAGCCTCCACAACTGTGTGAGCCATTTCGCGGCAGTCCATGAGTTCTGTGGGGTGTTACAGTGAAATACAGAACCCTAAGATGGGAGGGTGAGTGCTAAGGGAAGGAGGAGTAGTTGACATTAGAGATGATGGAGTGGTACAGCAATTTGGAAAAGTTGGATGTTTGTGGCATCTTTAACATTTACCTCATAGAAACCAGCCTTGTGCTGATCCTTCTAAAAGAAATCATTTGAGCAGCAGGTGATTTGCCCATGTGCTGACATCTCAACTAGTTAGACTAACCAAGAGAAGTCAGCAAACAACCTGTGGGCTCAGGACCATGGTCGCAGGCGACATCAAGCTCAATTGGTATAATGTACTACACAAAAACATTGTTCCACATCCTACTTTGGTGAGTAGCAACTGGGTTCTCAAAAGCTTGCAAGCGGCCATCTAGATGTAATGATGGGTCTCTCCTCATCCAGAGCAAAGAAGAATGAAAAAACCAAAGACCCGTGGAAATAATTAGTCCAAGGGACTAGTAGACCATGTGATCCTCAGCCTATATGATCATGAGACCAGAAGAACTAGATGGTGCCTGGCTACCACTGTCAACGACTTGGAGGGGGATTGCTGCAGGAGATCCTGGATAGAGTGGGAGAACAATGTGGAAAAAAATTCAATCATAAAAATAAAAATTAAAAAAAAAAAACAGGTTTGCTGGTCTGATAGAGCCTGGTGAGACCCTAAGACTATGGCCCCTAGTTCCTTTAGGTCTGGAATTGAACCCATTCCTGTGGCTTTCAGCCAAACAACAGACAGGCATCTGGGGTGAACATTTACATCAGGTAGATATACTTCTTGGAGCGATCAATCATGGGAAAACAGAAAGGTAGTGTCTGCAC
The DNA here is from genome assembly GCF_000298275.1 of Orycteropus afer afer. Taxonomy (NCBI): domain Eukaryota; kingdom Metazoa; phylum Chordata; class Mammalia; order Tubulidentata; family Orycteropodidae; genus Orycteropus; species Orycteropus afer. The sequence goes on from NW_006921989.1 coordinate 1,151,047, forward strand.
AGGGAGATAGCTTAGAAGGGTAGGAGTGCTTGGGAGGGAAGGACACAGGGAAGAGCTAACTACCGGGAGGAAGTGGGAAGAAAGCTGTTAAATTGTGAGGAATTGCAGTCAATGTCATGAAACAAAATGTGTATGAACTGCTGTATGGAAAATGAATGTGCTCTGTAAACTTTCACCAAAATCGCAATTAAAA
>NW_006921989.1:1152059-1178761 GCF_000298275.1 Orycteropus afer afer
GAGCCTGGCACTTTGAACTTGGACTTAAAGCCTCCAAATTGTAAGAATAAACTCCTGTTTGTTAAGGCCATCCCATTTGTGGTATGTTCTTGTCACAGTGGCACTAGGGAACCAGAACAAAGAGTATTTGGGGTGGGGGGTGGAGAGGGATTTGTTCTGTCTGACGTTAAGACATACTATAAAATTGTATGAATTAAAACAATTAAATTGGTGCAAAACTGGATAGATCAATAAAACAGAATAGAAAGTCAGTCAAATAGACTAGAGAGTCCCCTGCATATATGGGAATTTGGTGTATGACAGGGTGGCTTACCAAAACTATGGGTAAAGCAGGAACTATTCATTAAGAATTGGGTTGAAAGATAAAATGGTTGACATTGCTAAGTGAAAGAAGCCAGTCTGGACAGGCTACATGTTGTATGATTCCAACTCCATGACATTCTGGAAAAGGTGCAATTGTTGCTGTTAGGTGCCATCAGCTTGCTTCCAACACAGTGACCTGTGTACAAAAGAGCGAGACGCCGCCCAGTCCTGTGCTCACCTTCCAACCTGAGGGGCTCATCCTCTGGCACCGCATCAGTGTTTCACTGCTATTCACAAGGTTTTCAGTGGCCAATTTTTGTCAGAAGTGGGTCTGGCCGTGTCCTTCCTAGTCCATCTTAGTCTGGAAACTCCTTAAGCTGCAACCTGTCCACGCTGGGTGACCCTGCTGGTATTTGAAATATTGAAGGCATAGCTTCCAGCAGCACAGCAACATGTGAGCCACCACAGTAGGACAGACTGACAAAAGAGTGGTGGAGTGACAAACAAATGGTAAAACTATAGAGATAGTAAAACAGCTCAGGGGTTACGAGGGCTTGGGGCCGGGTAGGGATGAATGGGGGGAGTACTGGGCATTTATAGGGCAGTGAAACTATTCTGTATGATACTGTCATGGTGCACACATGACATTATGCATTTGTCAGAGCCCATAGAACTGTATACAGCACAAAAAGTAAGCTCTAATGTAACCCATGGCCTTTAATAACAATGTGTCAGTATTGGTTCATTTGTAACAAAGGTTACTAACACAATTTTTCTGTGAACCTACAACTGCTCTAAATAATAAAGACTATTATATTAAAGGGAGCTCTGGTAGCATAGTGGCTAAAAGCACTTGACTGCTAACCAGAAGACTGGCGGTTCAAACCCACCAACCACTCCTCGGAAGAAGGTTGGGCAATCCTACTTCTGTAGTGATACTGCCTCGGAAACCCAAGGAGGGGTCGCTATGAGTCGGGGCCGACTCAACGGCACATAACAACAACAACATTATATTAAAAAAAAAAAAAAGTCTATTAACATACAAGATAAATAAATAATTGGCTGGGCAGCCATCCATGTGAAAACAAATTAAAATCCCTATTTTATATCACACACAATATAAACTCCAGATACATTTTTAAATAGTGCTAAAACAGAACTTAAACACACTTGATGAAAACACATGTATTTTAAAATTTTTTGATGACTCTAGTAGTCAGGATTCTTGGTTCTAAACAACAGAAACCAGCTTCGGTTCATTTAGACAGAAATGGACTTCATTGGTGGGCAGGCAATCCAATAGCTGAATGAGTGGGTGGGAAGGCTCGAGAACCAGCTGCAGAAAATGGCAAAAACCTAAAGTTCACCTTAAATGGGACATGAAAGGGAAGCAGCATCACGGAAAAGAGTGACAAAGGAGCTGTGTCTAAGTTTATAAAAACCGAACTCGCTGCCCTCGAGTCGAATCCGACTCACAGCGACCCCTCCTTGGGTTTCCGAGGTGGTATCTCTATGGAAGTAGATTGCCCAGTCTTCCTTCCGAGGAGTGGCTGGTGGGTTTGAATTGTCGGCCTTCTGGTTAGCAGTCAAATGCCTTAGGTACGCCACCAGAGCTGCCAAGTTTATAAAGAAGTCCTAGAAAACGGCCGGAAAAAAATTTGTTACAAGCACGTTGGAAGGTGATTTTTGCCTACCCTCTGATCTGGTAAGGTCCACCTCTTACTAGATCCAGGAGAAATACTCACACTTGTGCCTAAGGAGATAGGACTAAGTGGGTGTTGCAATCTTGTCTGCAGTTCTGAGAACTTGCAGTCAACCTAAACATTCATCAAGAGTGGAAGAGATAAAATGGAACGTTGAATAGCTGGTGTAAAGAATGTGATACCGTAGATAGATCTCCAAGTCTTACTGACAGGGAGAAAGCGAACTGCACAACAGGATGTATGCTATTACGTCATTTCCATAAGGAGACACAGACCTTGCCTGCAAATTAATTTAAGATTTGGAGGGGCTGGAATGGAGAGAGAGAAAGATTTCAGTTTTATCTGGAATGTCCTTTTTTTTTTTTTTTAAGATAATACTTACGCATTTAAAAATAAAAAAGAGCATGTCCCACAGAGCCTTGCATGGTATGGCCCTCTGCCTGCCTCTTTGTTCATCCTTATCTGACATCACGTTCCTCCCAGCTCTGAGCTTTCAGCCAGACTTGCTTCTCTGTCCCACAGGACCTCTCCACAGGTTGCTCCCCCGTCTAGAATCTTGCCTCTCTCCTTCCCAGGTTTACATTACTTACCAATTCCTTTAGATCTCGGTCTCAAAGTCATTTCCTTAAGAAAGCCTTCTCAGGGCCTCTGGCCCATGCTTCAGAGAGCTTACCTTTGATTGTAATGACATATGATCCATGTGATTATTAATTCCTGCTCTATGAGAGAGCAATGGCATCACATTTGCCCCTCATTGTGTCTGGTCACCTCACTCCATGCCCAGCACAGAGCACACCCAGTAACTAGGTGATGGAAGCATTAGAGACTAAGGGTACACAAAGCTGACTCTGCCCTTTCCTAAAGCCAGTGAGTGCATCCTGGGTCCTCAAATTCCTCACACCTACAACTGAGCTCACTGTCAGGTCCCTACTACCTGCAGCCTCCTCCGAGGTCCCCTACTGGGCTCAAAACCCTGAGACTTTAATTCTCCAGTCTTCATATTCAACCCTTCTCTTAGCCTGCAGTCTCCTCTCCAGACCCACAGCCACCTGCCTAATCCAAACCACCAGCCTCCTCCCCTAGCCTGCTGCAAGAGCTGTTAACCTACCCGGTCTTCCCTGATCCGCTTTGGTGCCTGAGCAAGCCACTCTCCATCTACTTCCCAGGGCCACTGACTTCAAAGTAGGATGTGGCTGTGAAACACGATGGATCTGCCTGCCACTCAGCGTGCTGGTAGTTACTGCTCCAGCCTCTGGCTTGGCTGTCAAGGACCCAACTGTCCTGGTTTGTCCAGGGGTTGCTAGGATGCAGGGCTCTCAGTGCTCAGTTTGGGAGAGTCCTGGGCAAACTGGGATGACTCGGTCAGCCTTCCTCCCTCCCTGCTGGCCTGTGATTCCCATGAGGGCAGGAATCATGTTGGTCTTACTCACTGTCATAGGCCCAATGCCTAGCTGAGCAAAGACGCAAAAAGTTTTATTGTTATCTTGTGGAGTTTAAGTGCAGTGATGGTGTGGCACTCCCCTTTGTGGGCCCAGCAGCTCACACGGGGCCCAGCGCCCCATGGGTGTCCAAGTACCAGTTTTGCAGATAAGGAACTGTTCACCAGATTGCTGTTACCAAAACTGCTTTCCTGAGTCAGCTAAACCTGACCTCCAGCTGGGGCTCCAACCCCTCTGAAAGGAAACACTCCATATAGGCTGCAAGGCCTCTGGCAACTGAATGTGTGCAAATCCCTCGTCCTCTGGATGAGCTCACTGTTTCCAGAGCTTTCACAGCTATACACAGAGTCCACAAAACCTGACCCACTGCCAAGTCATTCCAACTCAGCAATTCTATAGGACAGAGCAGAACTACCCCACAGGGTTTTCAAGGCTGTAATCTTTATGGTAACAGACTGCCACATCGATCTTGTGCCAATCCACTATTGGGGTCAAACACCCGACCTCTCGGTTAGCAGCTGAGTGATTAACCACTGCACCACTAGGGTTCCTTGACTGACTCCACAAGCCATCTGTAATATCCCTTCCCTCAATGGAGCAGTGGTACCTGGCTATGCATGAAAACGTCTGCCTTGGAGTCAGACTCCCAAGGTCAAATGTGAACACCATCATGTACTGGCTGTGAGACATTGAACTAGTCACTGCTTTGAGCCTCTGCTTCTCTATCTGTGGAAAAAAAAAAAAAAAAAAAGAGTTCACTCCTGCTCTTCTAGCCCACACCACAGCTGTGAATGTCAAATAATATGTGCCAAAAAAAAAAAACCCAAAACTCACTGCCATCAAGTCAAATCTGACTCATAGCAGCCCCTCCTTGGGTTTCTCAGGTGGTATCTCTATGGAGGTAGATTGCCCAGTCTTCTTTCCAAGGGAGTGGCTGGTGGGTTTGAACCACTAGCCTTCTGGTTAGCAGTCAAATGCCTTAGGTATTACGCCACCAGAGCTCCCTATGTGCAGCACTGTGTAAATGTTAAAAGGCTGTCCCCAGATTTTATGCTTATAATCCCATCTTTCCTCACCCATGCAATGCAACCAACATAGATTTATTTTCCTGTTCCAAAGAAACCTAGGCTAAGGGCCAGAGACCTCTTGGAAGCAAAAGGAGATTGGAGTCTTCCAGAACTGAGTGAGGCTGCAGAGGTGGGAGGCACCAGGTTTTTCCTGGGACCCGAGGGAAGGATCAGTGTTTCCGCTGTAAGCTATTGGAAAACAACAAACTCAACTCACTGCCATCGAGTCGATGCCAACCCAGTGGGTTTCCGAGGCAGTAAATCTTTTCAGAAGTAGGTCGCCTCAGCTTCCTTCTGTGGAGCAGGCGGTGGGTTTGAACCACTGACCTTCTGGTTAGCAGCCAAGTGCCTTATCCACCACCCTACCAGAGCTCCTTACACTATTAGGAGAACCTGTGAATTCTCCAAGAGTTGGGACCCTATTTCGCCCATCTGTTATCCAGCCCCAGGATGTAGAGCTGATCGGTGGAAGATCTGGGCCATACCCTGTCTTTGCACAAATTGTTTCCAGCATCTGACCGCCTTCCACAAATAATTCCCAGGTGGCTCTATCTCCTGGGAACTCCTTTGTCCTTTTAATACTCAAGTGTCTACATGAAACAAAGGTTGTCTGTGTTACTGCAGCCCAGAAAAAAAAGAAAAAAAGTCTGGACAGATTTTTATCCGATTGGAAACGCATCATGGGGATGCCTGGCCTTAAACTGCCAACTATGTGGTACATACGAAATTAACCTTACATCTGGCAGTTTGCTTCCAAAAGGTCACAGCCATGAAAACGCTGTGGAACATAGTTCTACTCTGACACACACAGCGGTCACCTGAGGCAAGATCTTGACTGGACAGTAACTGAAAATACCGTTGTTACTTCCTTGAGGCATTTAACACCTGTGTCATCAGACCTTTAAAAAAAGGAAAGAAATGAACTTTAGAGGCCATAGGAGATGTGTCAAGGAGTTAGGTTGTGGCCTTCCAAGACGTGCACCTGACACTGTGAGTCCGTGTAGCTGCCTGTGGGGAGACAGGTGGCCTATATATGAGACCACAACGCCCAAAGATAACAAACTGGCTGCAAAGAGGAGCCGAAATCAGACACTCAGAGTGTTTCAAAAGAAGAGTCCTGTTTGTTCCCCGGGTTTATGGCCTCCAGCTGAGAGCTGGTGGAAGACACTAGTTAGTCTGTTCTTTATTTTCATTGGAAAGTTACAGGGTTACTTATCAACAAAAGACAGTCCAGGGCAGAGATATCCAGTGGTTTCTATGTACAGGCCCATCCCTGGGGTCCACACCCCCACAGGGGCCTCAGACTCTGAGGTCTCTCTGGACCCCCTTCCCAGGCCTCCAGGAGCCAAGCACACCGACACTGGGAACAAACACCAGCCTGACCTCAGCACCCGCCTTCACGTCAAAGGGCAGCAGCTGCTGGTGCGGAGCTTCTGGCCGGTGGGTTAGGGGCCTCTCTGCAGGCAGGCTCTCAGACACTCCTAGGACTTGTTCCTGCTCTGGCTTTCCTTTCTTCCAAATTGTCATTTTAACACTGAGGCGTCCCAGCCTCCCATCCCGGAGGGGAAGGGTTTGCTCTGTTGCCTTTTCTTGTGTCTTTGTTTCTGTATAAAAACAATACTCTTGATTGGACCATTTTTTGCCCAAGAAATAAAGATGGCTCAGCAGGTACAGTTCTCCTGGTCGATCTGCTTCCGGCAGGGTTCCATGGTGACAGCGACGCCCACCCCACTCCGGCCAGACGTCATGCGGGTCACCTCGCTCCAGGTGTCCGTGTCTGGGTCATAACACTCCACACTGTCCAGAAACGTGTGACCATCATAGCCTCCTGCAGGGAGAACAGGGGGACAGTGATGGGTCACATGCCCTCAGGGGACCAGCAAAGTGGAAAAGCGAGGCTGGCCCTGGAAGAGGGGGTGAATCAGGTGTCTCTGTCCCCCAGCCCCACCCCGGGCCTCACCGAGGACGTAGATCTTCCCCTGGTGCACGGTAATCCCTAGGGCACTCCGCCGATGCTTCATGGGGGCTGCAAAGGTCCACGTTTCTGTCTCCACGTCGTAGCGCTCCACACTGTTCAGCTGGTCCTGACCGTCGTAGCCCCCCGCGGCGTAGATACAGTTGTGCAGGACACAAACTCCTAAACCGCACCATGCAGAGAGGGTGACGCTGGGGCCTGGTCTGGGGCCATAGCCACCACCTCCCGGGGCGAGCCCTCCCCTCTCCTGAGGGACCCTTCAGAAGCAAAGCCAAGACAAAAGGAGCCTGGACTCTGTCAGAATCTAGCTCTCTGGTGTGGGTGACAGGGTTCAGGCCTCACCCAGTTTCACCTGAGGTGGGAGGCGTTCGAGGCCCCCCCCGCTGTTCCCTGCAGCACCCCCTGTACCTGCCCCACTTCGGATGGTGTTCATGGGTGTGATCATCCGCCACTCGTTCCTCTCTGGGTAATAACACTCGGCTGAATTGAGGCGGTTTGTCCCGTCAAATCCTCCAACAGCATAGAGCAGACGGTTGAGGACAGCCACTCCCACCCCAATCCTCCGCGTCAACATGGGGGCCACCAAGTGCCACTCATCTCGCTCCGGCTCATACCTGCAAGGGCAGAATGACAGCAACGAGGGTGAAGACCACAAGCATGAGCTGACCCTCCTGGGGCTCTTTATGCACTTGAATTCTTTTGTTTTTTAAATTTTTTAAATTGTGATTTGGGTGAAAATTTACAGAGCAAATTCACTTTCCATACAGCAGTTTACATACACTTTGCCTCATGACATTGACCACAGTTTACCACAATGCAACAACTCCCCTCCCACTTCCTCCTGATAGTTACCTCTTCCCTGTGTCCATCCCTCCATGCACTCCTGCCCCTTGAGCTGTCTCCCTGTGCAAAAACAGCCCTTGTATTCTCCCATGATTGATCTCTCCAAGGAGTGTATCTCCCTCAGGTAAATGTTTAACTCCTCTGCCTGTCTTTTGTTTGGCTGGAAGCCACAGGCATGGGTTCAATTCCAGACCTGAAGGGCAGCTAGGGACCATAGTCTCAGTGGTTCCACCAGGCTATATCAGACTTGCAAACCTGGTCCCCCCCCCTCTTTTTTTCCCCCAAAATGATTTTGAGTTTTGTTCCACATTGTTCTTTCTCTATATCCAGGATCTCCTACATAGATCCCCTTCCAAGTGGTTGACAGTGGTAGCCGGGCACCATCTAGATCTTCTGATCTCATGGCCGTATAGGCTGCAGATCGCATCGTGTACCAGTCAGTCTCTAGGACTAATTCTTTCCATGAATCTTTGGTTTTCTTCATTCTTCTTTGCTCTGGACGAGGAGAGACCCATCACTGCATCTAGATGGCTGCTTGCAAGCAAAGATCCCAGTCGCTACTCACCAAAGTAGGAGGTGGAACAATGTTTTGTGTACCGTTACGCCAATTGAGCTTGATGTCCCCTGTTTATGCACTTGAATTCTTTAATCCTCCTGACTTTCTACAAGGTAGAAGTGATCAGGGGCCCATTTTCTAGGTGGGAATACTGAAGTTCACAGCCATCATCTGTGCAAGGCCACACCCACATCTCTTGGGCCCCCAGGGACTCAATACCAACACTGCCAGCCCTGTGCTGAGTGTTATGGGCACGACCTCACAGCAGTCCACCCCCCACCAATGGAGTCACCGTGTAAATGGCAGAGCTGGGGTTCAACCCAGTGCTCTATGACTGCAGAACTTCCCAGTCTAATGAGCAGGGTTTGGCCCAGGGCAGCATCTCGATGTGATGCTCAATGATGCACAGCCCTGTTCACACCTGTGCTCTGGCGTAATTATTACCAGTGCTCGTCCTTCTCCTAAGTGGTCTGCTTACAGGGCTTTATCATCCATCATCCTCTTTATAGACCGCTTATGTTAGACGCCCCTGGGCACTTATTTAAAATTCCCCTTCCCCAGATCACTGGCACCCCTAGCAGTGGGCCAGGAATCTGCTTTGTTTTAACAAGTTCTCCAGGTAAGAACTATGTCCTCAGCCACACTTCAGGGAAAAGGAGAAGGCAGAAACTAAGCTACAAAGGGCCAAAGGCCCTACATGCCTGGCCTGTATAAATCCAGAGTTACCACGTACAGCTGTGCAGGTTGTGCAGTGCTCAATGTACCATGTCCAAAGGGACACTTACCACATCAAAGATCTCACATCTGCTTATTATGACAGCTTGAGGACAGAAAGCAGTGAAATGTCATGTTTCACCAAAATTCACATATTACTACACTATGGATGGGACTCTTCAAATCTGCACAAAGGAGCCATGTAAGTTTGTGACAGCCCTAGCCCTGAACACATCGTACAAAGTCACTGATCATAAATCTTCCATGAGTTCAATTTCCATCTTGAGGCTTCCACTCACCAAAGGCAGGGAGCAGAGATGAGCACTCGACAACAGCGAGAGTCCCTGGACCTCAACGGCTTGGGGCCTGCCACAGCGGAACCCTCAGAACCCCACCCCTACCACTCACCTCTCCACGCTGTTGTGGTGGATGCAGCCGTGGGAGCCGCCCACAGCATAGATGTGCCCATCAATGACGCCGACTCCAATGCGGTTGCGTGGCACAGTCATGGGGGCGCAAGGTGACCACTGGTTGGTCATGGGGTTGTAGCAGTCCAGGGCACTGGAGTCGGTGTTGCCGTCGGGTGAGTTGTTCCGGCCGCCCACAGCATACAACAGCCCGCCCACCACACAGCCTGCCAGGCCGCTCCGTGGCACCTGCAGGTCTGCCAACCGGAGCCACGTGCCATCACTGGGATTGTAGGCCTCCAGGTAGCTGAGTGACTGGCGGAAGTAGCCGCCGGCTGTGTAGATGAGCCGGCCTACCTTGGGCGCCCGGCAGGGCATCACTTGCGTGGGCTTGTGCAGCGTGAGCTCTTGGAAGATCTTGACCAGGTAGTCCTTGCAGCGGGAGTCTGACTGCAGGATCTCACATTTCTGCAGCTGCATCTGCAGGAAGTGGGGGGTGAGCGAGTGGCAGCGCACAGCCCGCAGCAGGGCCTGCACGTAGAAGCGCCGCTGCTCGCAGTCGTACTTGACCCAGTTGATGCAGGCGTGGAAGACCTCGGACTCGCAGCGCACGTTTAGATCGTCCCGGCTGATGAGTGTCACCAGCTGGCAGTGGGACAGGTTGAAGAACTCTTCTTGCTTGGCCACCTGCAGAGGGCATTAGTGAGACAAGCTGATTCCTGGTCCCTCCCCCACCCCTCAGCCATGTGTGAACAGTATGATCTTGGACGAGGCCCTCAACCTGCCTCTGACAGACTCAGTTTCCTCATCCGTAAAATGGAGATTCAAACAGTATGAAGATTCAAATGAGTCAATACTGTGTGCCAAGCACATAAGGTCCCTAAGTGGCACAAATGGTTTGCATTTGACTCTAACGGAGAGACCGGCAGTTCAAACCCCCCAGCAGTGCTGCAGAAGAAAGGCCCGGTGAAGGCTTCCTTAAAGATAACAACCAAGAAAACCCTTTGGAGCATTCTATTCTGTAACACAGGGGGTCACCATGCAAATCCACTCAAGGCAATGGGTTATTTTATTTTTATTTGCCAGGCATGTAGTAGAAGCTTTGGTGGCATAGTGCCTAGGCACGTGACTGCTAACCAGAAGCCTGGTGGTTCAAACCCACCAGTCACTCCTCGGAAGGAAGACTGGGCAACCTACTTCCATAGAGATACTGCCTTGGAAACCCAAGGAGGGGTCACTATGAGTCGGAATCAACTCAATGACAGTGAGTTTGGTTTTGGTTTAGGCCTGCGGTATGCACTCAGGTAAATGGGTGAAGACACAATGTACTGTGCACCTTTTTTTGTACATTTGGTTTTTGGACTATAAGAATACCTTGCTTTTTCTTATCTATTGATGAAATCACATTTTTAAAAAGAGCAGATTGACTAATAAGGAAAACGTAACAGCAATGGAAACCAGCCTAGGTTGCAATTGTAGCCCCACCACTTTCTAGGCGTGGGACTGTGAGCAAATTTCTGAAACTCTCTGGAATGAGGATATCATTGACCCCAGTGGGTCCCAGGCATTGGAAGAGGCCTTAGAAGGTTTAGAGGAAGGCACTGTAAAGCTTGGGACTTCCTGAAGCTTAGCACCTTGGGCCCTGGCCACCTGGCCCAGTCTCGGAGTGGTAATTCCTCATTGGATGTCTGGGAAGAGCCAATGAGTTAAAGGATGTACAAGGAGAGCTGGCACACAGCAAGTGCTGAACAAATACTTATTAACACTAGTATCTCAAGTGTGACACTGGTGGGTATTGTCACACAGGAATTGGAGCTCTTGTAAAAAGTGACTTTTTAAGATATTTCAGTTGACAACTTCCTCCACTTAAAAATGAAAACAAAAGACAACGTTAAGAATGGACTGAAGGAAAAAAAAAACAACCCACATCTACGGGTCAGACTTGCAGTCTGCAGCAGGTCAAGGGTGTTTAATAAAGATCTGCTGACAGAATGAATGGCCTGCCCTGCTCAGCACACCCCAGGGCTGGGCTGCTGTCACGTCCACTGCACTGACTCCACCCTTGACCTCTGAGAAACCACGGAGCCCAGGGACCTGTGTAGCTCTCCCTTTCCTCAGCCATTTCCCAGTCTCCCAGATGTGTGGACTAGACGCTCAGAACCCCATATCTCTCCAGTTGCATAATTCAACTCCTCATGTCCTAAGGGGAGACATGATGACCTCTCCACGGCCTGTCACTAGTCCTTCCCCTGCCACTGCCCCAGCCCTGGATCTATGCTCCCTCCTCCGTGCTCACCTCCCCGAAATGCATGTAGATGTACTCGCGGGCGCGTTGATGCAGCTCGGCACAGCCGATTTGCTCGGCAAAGTTGGCAATGCCAATGGCGTTGCTGGGGTCCAGCTGTTGCACCAGGAAGTCACTGCAGGCGCGGACAACGCTGTCGATCTGGTACATGACGGCCCCGTTCATGACGTGGAGCACGCACTTTTCGCCCATGGAGATAGAGGCCGTGTAGGCAAACTCGATGAGGCGCTCCATGACCTTGGGGTGGATGCCCTCGATGGATACCACTTCCATGCCCTGCTCTCGCAGCCCGTTGGTGAACATGGCCTTGAAGACAGGGCTGGACGAGGCCAGCACCACCTTGTGGGCCATGAATTGGGCGGCTGGTGCGTCCTCATACTTGACCTGCAGCGTGACATCACACAACTGCTGGCTGAGCCGCAGCTCGTTCATGATGCTGAAGGCCTGCTTGGTGTGGTCCTCCAGCGTGTAGCTGAAGGTGCGGTTGCCATGCTGGGAGGGCGTCACCTCGGCCTTACACTCGGTAGAGGCGTACATCACCACGTCCCCTGCCCCCTCAGGGCGCTGTGACTGCAGGGGCAGGAATCGACTAGGGGCCCCAGCCCTGCTAGGCCTGGGTGCTGGCTGCATGGGGCTCCAGACGACAAAGGACAGCACCACCACTGGCACTCAGGGGCCTGGAGGAGGAGAGCAGAGGGCTGGGGGCAGGGCCTGGGGCTGGGCCAACGCCTGCCAGGCCTCCCTTTGTAAGATAAAGCCATTCTCAGATTAGTTTTCCTTTCCAAACAAACAGGATAGAGGGGCATCTATTCCAGCTCCCTAACTGTCCCCAAACTTACCAGCCCAAGAGCCCACTTTAAAACACCAGTCAGGCCATGCCCCTCCCCTGCTCAGAATCCTTTAACAACTTCCAAGGCACTAAGAATGAAACCTAACTTCTCAGAGGCCTGTGAGGTCCTCCGCAGTCAGCCCTTGCCCCACTTCCCTTTGCTCACTCTTTTCCAGTCTTGCAGAATACCTTTCCTAGAGCATGCCAAGATCATTCCTTTCTTTATTCACCTCACAAACACTTATGGACCAGCTACTTTGGGCTGGGATGGTGTAGGCACTGGGGACATAGCAGTGAGCAAGACAGACAATGCCCTGCTGAGCTAACGTCTGGGGAGGAAAGAACCATAAACCCAGTAAGTAAAACCAGAGCAGAAACCTGGAGAATTGGGCAAGAAGAGCAGAGCCGCCCGGAGTGTGGTGGGAAACCAGGAGGGGGGTTTGCATAAAGCCTCAGGACCCATGGCACCAGGTGTGAGTGGCATTTTGAAACGTCCCCACACCTGGAGAAGTGGGGGATCAGATGGGCAAGGGGCTCCCAGGTTTCTCCTCCTCATGGACAACTCAGAGTCACCTCCTCCCTGATTCATTTTCATCGCAGCAATTGTCAGGAACAGAAAGGATCCCCTTGGCCTGTTGAAAAAGTGGCCATCCTTCTCACACAGCCTCAGGGCTCCACAGGCAGGGGGTCCCTGTCTAGGTCACGGCTGTGGCCCTCCACCCGCCTCCTTGCGCCTCCCCCACGTTCTGACCAGGGCCTGGCACCACGCAGGGCTCAGTAAACGTGGGGCTGGCTAGCTGCCCACCCTACTGCGCTCTCTTCCACCCGGACCCAAGGCGCGGCTTGGCTCCCTCTCCCGTGCCGAAGTCCCGAGCCTGCCTCTCTGCCTTTGACCAATTGGTCAACGGTGCCCCCAGGCCACCGAGCACTCCCCCAACGAAGCGACAAGTGGGGACTGCGCATGCCCCGCATGGGCCGTCACCACCGCTTGGAGAAGGCAGGAAGTGACCCCGCCGCGGACTCTCGCCTGCCAGCCCCAGAACGCTGACCAAGCCCCCCCAACGCCGCGGGGTCCCCGCGTCTTCGTGCGTGCTGCAGTCCTTGGGCCTCGCGTCCGGCTTCCGTCCCTCCTGGGCTACCCGCAGAATGCGCGGTCCAACAAAAGGATCCCACCCGGGGCGCGCCTCCTGGCGGTCCGGGACCTCGCAGAATTCCGAGGCGCCCGGGCCAGCGACACCCCGCTCCCTGGCCCTCAGGCACAGTTGCCAGGGCGCTCGCAGCCCGCTGGATCTGCAGCCTGGGCGCAGGCCGCCTCACTCACCCCGCCATGGCCGCGCTCGGGCTCCGCCTCCGCCGCCTGGGCCCGGGCGCCTCCATCGCCGCGCCGGGGGGGAGACGCGGAGCGCGCAGGTCACCATGACTAAGCAGAGCCGGGGCCCGCCCTGTCAGAATAAAAGTCCCCGCAGCCCGGGCCTCCGGCGGCGCCGCAGCAACGCCACAGGGGCCGCCCCCGCCCGCGGTCGCCAAGCTGCACCGCCCCTGCGCGGAAGCCACGGCGCCCGCCATTACGGTGTGCCGCAGCAGGGAGGGGTCCTTGCCGCCGCCACTCGCGCGGCCGGAGCCGCCAGGAATCACTGCCAGAGTTCGAGGCCCGGCGCGCCTCCGTCGGCACCAAGGACCCCGTGGTCACCTCTCCCCGCCGTAGTCACCTCGTTGCCTCCGTAGCTCTCGTTTAAGGGTGGGGATGCCTGGGTCCCCGCGGCAGTTCCGGGCACGTTGGTGCCACTCGCGTGCGGCGCTTCCGGGAAGCCGGAGGGGCAGCGGCCCAGCGGGGGCGGCTCCTACCTGGCCTCCGCCGTCGGGGATCCACGGGCGCCTCTGTCGTCGTGGATCCTCGGCTCCCGGGCAGCACGGCCTCGGGGTCGCGACACCCGGGAAGGAGGCGGAGAGAGGGCGGGGAGGGCGCGGCGGGGAAGGAGCCGCGATTCCCCGCCCTTCCCTCAGGTGCAGGGCGCCGGTCGGGGGGTAGTGGGGCTCCGGGCAGGCCAGGACCGATCCCCCTGCACGCTGTGCCTCCATCCTCCGGAGTTCGTCGCCAGAGCGTCTCAGCGCAGGGCTCCTCTCCACAACCCGCCCCTCTCCCTCTGCAAGCACTCTGCGCACACCTAGCGTTCTGGCGCACGCAGGATTCCGCTAGAATTCCTGCACAGTTCGGTTTTTGTTGTCTTTGTTATCTCCCATTAAGAGGCGCATGGAGCTCGCCTGTGGGAGTTCGAACCCCACCTCTGCCTCTTGCTAGAGTTTAATTTCCTCCCTTAAAAAGGTAAAATAAGGAGCTCTGGTGGCGCAGTGGTTAAGGTATTCGACTGCTAACCAAAAGGTCGGATTCCAACCAGTCAGCCACTTCCCCGGGCGGAAGATGAGGAAGATTTGTTATGTGCGGTGGAGTCGGACCGACTCACAGCGACCCCTCCCTTGGATTTCCGAGGCGGTATCTCTATGGAAATAGATTGTCCAACCTTCCTTCCCTGGAGTGGCTGGTGGGTTTGAACCTCTAGCCTCCTAGTTAGCAGTCAAGTGCCTTAGGCACTACGCTACCAGAGCTCCCTATAAAAATTTAAAGGCTTGGAAAACTCTACGGAATAATTCTACTCTGTCTTAGAGGGTTGAGATGTGTCCCAGTCTATGGCAGTGGATTTGTTTCGAGTGGGACCTGCTAGGTTGTAGCAAGAACTAAATGCAAGCCTAGCGCCTAATACAAAAGAACAATTGTTATTTTTCATGGCAGGAGTTACTGATTTGCCTTTTACGCCGTTTATGGTATACATTGTTAAATAAATGTATTTAAGTTTGATTTAAGAGGAGTCCATCTAAATGGGAAACTAAGTATTAGAAGGGGATGAAGGTTTGAGAGATTCTGGGCTGAAGACATACTGGTCTAAGAAAGAATTCTACAAGCCTTCAGAGGCTGGGATTAAACTGTCACTTTCTTTGTGTGAAACTGCCTCTCCTGACCTTTCAGAGGGGGTCTGTTTCATAGCCGGGGAATATTCTGAGTAGCCCAGGCTGTGAAGAAACTCACCCTCCTTGCACGTGCCCAAAGGCAGCCCTTCCTATCTCAAAATCAAACCTACACATCCTGTGACCTAGTGGTTCCACTTATAGGGATTTATCCAGGAAACAATGGCACTCTTGCAGGAAGATATATTGCAACACTGTGCAGAGTGAGGATTGGACTCATCCCAAACAGTGCCTCCATAGGGGCATGGCTTAGTAAGCGGTGGGATGCTGTGAAATACTATGTTGTTCTTATTTGCCATCGAGTCGGCCCCGACTCATAGCGACCCCTCCTTGGGTTTCCGAGGCAGTATCTACAGAAGTAGATTGCCCCATCTTCGTTCTGAGGAGTGGCTGGTGGGTTTGAACCGCCATCCTCCTGGTTAGCAGTCAAGTGCTTTAGGCACTATGCTACCAGAGCTCCTGTGAAATACTATACAACCCGTTAAAAGGACCAAGATATTTACTCTATGAATGACCTCAATTTAATAATAAGGATAAAGGAGTAAGACAGAACAAAATGTGCAGATGTGCAACAATTTCCAAGACATACTGTTAAGTGAGCAAAACTCATTTTAGCTCATGTATTCGGAGATAAAATTTGACAGCAGTGAGTTTGAGTTTTTTGGTTTAGTTGCAGATAGCCCTGGAAGTTTCCCAAGACTGCCTCCAGGAAAAAGAACTGGGTGTTAATATTATCTTCAGTTTTCTAAAATGTGAATAAATCAATAAATCCCCGACCATCACACCAACAAACAACCGAACAATGGGGTGAGGTGTCCAGGGAGGCCTCAGATTCCCTTAGAAGTTAAGAGGAGCTTCCAGGCTAGGGGTGCCAGGACAAGGCGGTAATTGAGTCCAATCCTGGAACCATCCTAGATCTGTGCCCCCAAGCGTCTGCGTGCTTAGGTGTTTTACGAAATAGGTAAGTTTTCTCAGGCGTGTAGCCTGCAGGGCCTGTCTGGGTATGGCCCGCGGAGCGGGCCTCCAAAGACACCGCCACCTGACTGCAGTTCTGAAGCCTCCCGCCAGGTGGTGCATCACAGTGCAAACCCGTCGCGTTCGCCCCCGCCCCCACCTCCGCGACAACTCTGGGGTCAGGAATGCGCCTTGGGACGTGCTGGGGCTGCGCGCCTGGAGCCTTTTATGGGCACAAAGGGGCCCAGCCACGAATGCAGACCCCTGTGTGTGAGGGGGCTGGTGTCCGTCTGGAAAGCATCCGGAGGAGCCAGACACTAGACCTGAGGCCCCCTGGTCCTGGGAGCTTGACAACCTGTGCCGGGATCCTGGCTCAAACACCAGGGCAACACACTCAACTGTTTGGAACCTCGGTTTTCTCATCTGTCAAAAGGAGGTGACAAAACCTACCTTGCAAGGTTGCCATAAAGGTGAGAAAAAATGTGTGTCCTCAGACCTAGGACTGTAGGATTGTAAGCTGGTACAATAAATTGTAATTGCTAATCATTTTAAATTTGTTTTTATTATTTCTTGTAATTAAGGATTGACACAGCACTCAAATAAATTTTGTGCTTAGGCAAGATTATCCCAAATTTGGGGTGCCCTGTCCCTGGCTTCCTTACTTCTAAACTAGGGGGTCATCCTTGACTTCTTTCTTTCCCTCACCCCACACACAGTTTCTCAGTAATTCAGTTCACTGACTCCATAATCTACCCAGCACCCACCTAGTCTGAATCTGCTTGGTGTCCCCATCATGGCTTCCATGGGCCAGTCCTATCACCTGGTCCCCCACAGTCTGCCCCCACAGCAGCCACAGGGAGCCCGTTAACACCTGAGTCAGAACCCTCTAGAGCTCCCATCTCACAGCAAAACCAGAGTTCTTCCCTCCCCCGCATGGTGCCCTAGCCAATCGGCTTGTCAGCTCCCCACCCATGTCTCCTCCTGGTCTCCCCCTTCATCACTCTGCTTCAGACACATCAGGATCCTTGCTTTTCATTGAACACACTAGCCCCAGGGCCTTTGCACCTGCAGCTCTGGCCTCCTGAAAATACTCCTCCTTCAGCTGACCACCATTCCTGACACCATCATTGTATTGTCATTGAAAATATCTCCTCTATTTTTTCACAATTACTGTCTGAGTCCCTGACCAGAACTTCAGTTCAACAAGGGCAGGTTGTTGTCTGTTCTGTTCACTGTTGTATCCTAGTGCCTAATATAGAGCTCAGCCCGCACTAGGCACTCAGTAAAAGGGATTTTGTTTCAATTAATGTATTAACCTTGTGTCTTCTCTTGGCTGCATGGCCTACAAATTGTTTTATTTAAAACAATCAAGTCTGTAAAACAGGTTTTGGGGAAGTCAAGGGTAGGCCCGTGTGCGTCAGTCAGCAGCAGGGGCAGGCACCAGGGCCTGGGCCGCCATGGGTGCACCGGGGCTGCCAGTGAAGCCGCTGGTGTCCAGTCCTTCCCGTCGGGGCGACAAGCGCTCAGAGCGGCTGGAGCTGCCATCCGTGCCTGGAGGTAGCCATTGGCGTAGGCCACCTGAAGCCTCAGCCTCGCTCCCAGGCGGCCTGGAACCGCCCTGGCCTAGGCCACATGGACGACGGCCGCAGCAGACGAGGCGCAGCAGTGCGTGGCGCAGGTCGCGGTTGGTGAGCGTGTAGATAATGGGGTTTAGAAGCGAATTGGCCATGGCCAAGCCTAGGAAGGGATCGGCCTGCAGGAGCACTGGGCAGGCGCGCGCCGGGCACGCCACGTCGAGCAGCAACAGCAGGAAGAGGGGACCCCAGCATGCCATGAAGGCCAGGAGCACCACGCTGAGTGTGCGTAAGAGTGCCAGTGTGCGCGACGTGCGGCGTGCCCGGTGCGAGCTGCCTCCTCCAGCCCCAGGCCGCACCCGCAAGCGCCGCGCGTTGTCGCGCACCTGGCAGTAAATGCGCGCGTAGAGCGCCCAGATGGCGGCCAGGATGCCAACGAAGGCGAGCACGCAGAAGAGTATGTAGGCCTTGGCGTAGAGCGGTAGTACGGTGGAGCAGGAGTCCAAGCGGCCCAGGCAGTTCCAGCCGAGGGCTGGCAGGAGCCCGATGAGGAGAGACACGCCCCAGGCAGCGGCCGCCAGCGCCAACGTGCGCCCCCGACGAGCGGCTGGCGCGGGTCCCCGGTGCGCCATGGTGAGGTGGCGCTCGAGTGCGATGGCCAAGAGACTTAGCACGGACGCGGCGAGCGCCACGAAGACGCCGCCCTCGCGCGCGAACCAAAGCGCGGGCGACAGACGTAGTGTGAGCGGCCCCGACAGCAAGATGTTTGCGGCGTAGGCGGCGCCCGCCAGCAAGTCAGATAGTGTGAGACTGCCCAGGAGCAGGAACATGGGCGCGTGGAAGCGCGGGTGGCGCCCGAGCACGAACAAGACTGCCAAGTTCTCGAGTACGATGAGCGCGCACACAGCCAGGCAGACGACGGCGTCGGCGCGCAGTCCCGCGCCGGGCTGGTAGCGAGCACCGCGGAGCTTGCCGGTGTAGTTATAATGTAGGACGATGACTTCGCTCACCGGCGCCGGCCGCAGCAGCACGGGCTCCATGGGCTGCCTGCCCCAAGGCTGCGGAGAGGCCGGGCGCAGGTCAGGCCGGTCGACCCCCGCGCGCACCGTGCCCGCGGCCTGCGGTAGCGGGCATGGGCGCGCCTTTGCAGCCCTTAGAAAAGGGGCCCTAACTCCTGCCCACCACCCCCCCACACGCACTGGAACCAAGAGGGAGCTGGGAGTGGAAGGCGGGTGCCCATGGAGACAGACATACACAAGGGGGATAGGGTGGCACACAAAAGGACCACTAATAATTCACACACAACCCAAGATATCCAGAGGCATATTCTGTAATTAACAGATGACACACAAATTCAAGGACTCACACGCACAATCCAAAACGCACAGTCACACACCAAGGAAGCACACAAATGCTTTCCCCACGGAAGGACAGAGCAGCACAGAGAAAGAGAGACACACTCAGCTACTTGCAGATGAGGACAGTCACACAGGCCACCATTTCACCACTGTCACCCGCACCATATCACCCAGGCTGGGGCCCAGAGCCCCCACACTCTACAGAGCTCTTTCCTGCTCAAACCCCTTCAACCACTCTAAACCGTGAGAATGCTGATCCTATGCACCCATTTTACAGAGCCGGAAGGCAACAGACAGGATTCACATCGCACAGCCGGAGTCTTGAGGAGGGACACACATGTCAATTAAGTATAATAACACCTCTTACCTGCGGCTGCACCCTTTAATCCCCTCTGTTATTGTTGTTAGGTGCCATCGAGTCGTCTCCGACTCATAGCGACCCTTCCTTCTTCCCTTATTACCAATTTACATATGAGGAGACCCAGGCGCGCAGAGAGCAGGCACAAAGGTTTTCACGCTCCCACACATACGCATCCACGCAGAAACGGTGGCACAGTCACGCGAGTTCCACTTAATAGATGTGGAAACCGAGACCTAAGGAGGGGACCATACTTATTTACACACGGCAAGGACAAATGCAACCCAGACGAATTCAGTCGCACACAGGGAACCGCAAGCGAATACAGACGGACTGTGAGTCCAGGGCTCAGCCACGCTGGGGGTGGGGAGGTGAGGCGCCAAATCACGCAGACCCGGGCTACACACGCTCTCAGGGGGACACCCGCGTGGAGGCGCACAGCTTCTGCACCAACTCCTCGCCCCACTAGCCTGGCGGCAGAACTGAGGGAGAGAAACTTGCCGTGACAAGACCCAGAGTGACCGAGACGGGAGGATTCTAGACGCCCCTCACACACACACTCGAGGGCCCAGCATCCGGCCCCAGCACCGCCGGCTTCTCGCTCCCTGGAGGCCTCTGGGAAAGGCCCGGGAAATCCAGCAAGGGACGCTGCCGTAGCAGACCGCGATGGGACCCAGGGAGACACCCTTCAGGCCAGGCCGAGCGCCTGAGGCTCGGTGCGGCACACTCACCCCTGAGCTCGGCTGCGCCCCCAGCCGCCGCGCTGCCCCGAGCGTTGTGAGCGGACACTGCGCGGGGCGGGGCTGGAGCAGGCAGGCGCGGGGCGGGCCCGCGAAACCGAGGGCCTCGCAGTCTGAAGCAATTGCCCCCTCCCCTTAGGGCCCGGGCAACCAGCCCGTGGCTGCCAGCCTGTGCCACCCGCCGCGGCACCGGGGCGCGCCCCGGCGGCGACTGGCACCGGCGAGCCCTCAGCTCCCCCTCTGATCCTGGGCTGTCCTCCCAGGGGGCCGTTGAGGTGGGAAACCTGGAGACTCAGAGGGCCTGGTTTCTCCAGCCCGGACTCATCCCCTTCCCTCCAGCGGAGGGGTCGCGGTGCTGTCCAGGGCGCGGCACAGGCCCTTTCCCATTGGACGCCCACCTCCTTCCCGAGCCTGGGTAGGCCCAGGGACTTCCCATTGCAGGAGGGCCCTGGGCAGCACAGTGACAAGGGATCTTCACCTGGAGCGGCGTGGCCTGTCCTCTCCCCGGGAGGCTGGGCCCTGACCTCGGCGCGTGGGGGAGGGGCAGGCGCAGGCAGGAGTTTGGTGGGAACTTCCTGCTCCAGAGATAAGGAGAGTCTGGTTCGTCTGAAGCCCTGGGGCCCAGGTTCCCCCTCCCCTGTCTTTCCCATCCTTGCCCCTCTGGACAAAGTGATTTACTCATTTATCGTGTTTCTGGGCTGCGTCCGCACCCGACTGTCACTCCACAGGGACAGGGGCTTGCATCTGTCGTGGGTACCGCAAGAAACACAGCCAATGCCTAACATTTGCCCGCGGAGTGAGTGAAAGAATGCCTGTCTCCCTCCCTGCCGCGTGCGTCCCTCTCCCATAGTCTTTCAGTCTCTCCCTCTCCTCATCTGATTCTCCCGACTCAGTGTCTTTCCGTGCTGTCGGTCCCTTCCGTTGGTGTCACTCTCCCACGCCTCTCCCAGGCCGCTGCTCTTCGAACTGGCCAGTCCCAGCTGGCGCTGCACAGCCCACCCCCAGGTCCCAAGAGCTTCTGGGCCAGACCCAGCTCCCCCACCCTCAGACCAGCGCCACAGGCTGGAAGTGGGGCTGGGCCTGGCCGCTGCGACCTTCACCGGGACAGTGCCCTTTGCCTTCGCAGATCCAGGCCATGCTGGCAGC
Source organism: Orycteropus afer afer (assembly GCF_000298275.1). Lineage (NCBI taxonomy): Eukaryota > Metazoa > Chordata > Mammalia > Tubulidentata > Orycteropodidae > Orycteropus > Orycteropus afer. The sequence continues at coordinate 1,173,352 of NW_006921989.1, forward strand.
GGGTGGGGTGAGGGCGCCCCAGGGGCGATGAACCTGAGAGGAATCTGGGGTTGGGGGTCGGGTCGGCAGGCGCGTCCGTGGGAGGGACCTTAAGGGACCTAAGCCTGGTCACATCCCAAGTAGTCCAGGGGTATCTCCCGTGGGCTGGGTGCCCGCTGCTCCCTTAGGGGAGGAGGGTATTGGATCACTCTGCCTGCCCTCCACCAATCAAAGACATGCGCGGGGGCAGCGCAGCCAATGAGGCTTAGCGGCGACACCCCTCCCCAGGGCGTGGGGGAGGGCGGAGTTAACAGATTGGTGCCTCTCAAGGTGCAGCGGGGAACACAAAGGCCCCGACCTCGCCTGCTGGGATGAACTGGTAGATCCTCAAGCGCTTGGGACCAAGCTGGCACACTGCAGGTCCATAAACGACCCTTTCTGCCAAGGGGAAGCCACACCCAGAGATGGGGAGGTGGCCGCTTCACACCTCCCAGGCGGCATTCTCACCTTCCTGCAGAGGAGGGGGGCTCATCCGGCCGCGGGTCCCAGGCCCACCGCCCCTCATTCCCCACCACCTCCCAGCGCTTCTTTTGCCCTCAACTGCACTCCTGGGGACCCAGGCTCCAGCGTCTTTTGCAGCTGTCAGGAACCTCCTGCACTCTCAGACCACCGCCCTCCCCGGCTGCAAACCCTCCCGTGGCTCCCTGCATTACTCGTTGTAAAAGCCAAAGTCCCCACCGTGTCCCATAAGGTCCTGCAAATCTGTTTCCTTCCTTCTAAGACCTTTTCTCCTCCAGCGCACTGGCCTTCACACGTTCCTCACATCTTTGCACTTACAGCTCGCTTTGCCTGTCATCCTTCCCCTGCCCAGCCACCTCCTTATAGAAGCCTACTCTAATCTGTCCTCCCCTACCCACCCCTCACATGGTAATTGGCATTATCGGAAATTGTCATGTTCGTTTATTCATTGTCTGGCCGATTTCGTGACTCTGCCCTAAACCCTCAGCTCCAGGAAGGCAGCGATTGTTGTTCCCCTGCCCAGAGCTGTGTAAGAGTTAAGGGCACAGAATCTAGAGCCAAGTGACCTGGGTTCAAATCCCTGCTCAGCCACCTTGTGATCTACAATCCCAGGGAAGTGATGTCCCACTCTGAGCCTCAACGGCCTTGTCATGGATTGAATTGTGTTCTCCTGAAATATGTGTCAACTTGTCGAGGCCATGATTCTCAGTGGTTATGTTGCTGCTGTTAGGTGCCGTCGGACTCATAATGACCCCGTGTGCACCATCCTCACAATCACTGCTGTGCCTGAGCTCATCATTGCAACCACTGTATCAATTCATCTCATTGACGGTCTTCTTCTTTTTCACTGACCTCTGCATGGTGTCCTTCTGTAGGGACTGGTCCCTCCTGATCAAAGCATGAAAGGTGAAGTCTCCCCATCTTTGCTTCTAAGGAGCATTCGGCTGTAACGTGGTAATTTGACAGTTATGCAATGATGTGATCATTCCCACGATGTGCTCGGATGTGATCATCCAGTCAGTTGTGAGGGGATTAGGGTGGGATGCAACACCCTTACTCAGGTCACAGGCTGGATCTGGTGTAAGGGAAGTTTCCTTGGGGTGTGGCCTGCATCACTGTTTATCTTACAAGAAATAAAAGGAGAGAGAATTGAGCAGAGGAGGCGGGGCCTCAGTAACAACCAAAAAAGAAGAGCCTGGAGCGGGTCTTTGGACCTGGGTTCCTGTGCTGAGGACCTTCTAGACCCAGGGGAACACTGATTCCAAGACACATGGAGATCTCCAAGGAACACTGGGCCACGGATGCTGAAAGGAGACAAAGACTTTCCTTCAGAGACCACGGAGAGAGAAAGCCTTCCTCTAGAGCTGGCACTCTGAGTTGAGACTTACAGCTTCCTAAACTGTGAGGGAATAAATTTCTGCTAAAGCCGTCCATTTGTGCTATTTCTGTTACAGCAGCAGTAGACAATTAAGACAGGCCTCATCTGTCAAACAGAGCTAAAGCCGTCTCCATTCCAAGGGCTCTTGCTGAGGATGGAAACAGCTGGAAGAGGGCATTGGTACACAGTGAGAGCTCAGAAAGTGTTAGCCATGGGAACTATTGGTCACCACAGTATCCCCCTGAGGGGTTAGGAGACGACTAGGCTCAGGCCTCACCAGCCCCAGTCCTACCCCCACCAGGCCTCATCCCACCCCTAGCCAAGCCTGGTTCCATCCCAGGCCAAGTGTGCCCCTGGCCTCCACACTCCTGCCATGACCCGCCCGCCAGACGCATGCCTGGGCCAGCACACTCACCCAGCAAGTTCTGCTGCCGAGGGCTCCCGCCCACAGAGGCTGTCCCACCCAGTGTTCACCCACCCTCACTGAGCTGGGTCTGCACTCTTGAGAGAGCAGAATGCTTCCCAGGGCCCCCTCAGACCCCAGCCTCACCCAGAGGGCTGTTACAGAGCCTCTCACCTGTCCCCCTCCCCATCCATCGGCCTGTACACAGGCCTGAGGCTCAAAGGTGCAGCAGAGAGCCCCGTAGGCACTGACACCTTTCCCCTGGCCAGAAACCACAGCAGTCATAGTCTGGGGGTCTCAAACTGGAGGCCCAAGGGCCAAATCTGACCCCCACTCACAAGCTTTCTTTGTTCAGCTCAATGTGAAGTTTCCTCCCTCCAAAATTGGTCTGAACTACAAAAACGTTTACTCCAGTGGGCAAATTTGCTTTTCGTAAGGATACAAGTTAACAACTCTGAAACTACTTATATGCTAGGATTGAACAAATAAGTAAATATAGTAAGTGTGTTGTAAATAAGTAAATATTTACTTAACAAAAACATATAAAAATAGTGACTGTTGATGGAGGAAGTTACAAATAAGCAAAGAGGGAATACTAGAATTAATCCCGTGATGTATGATGTGGAAGTAGGGTTATCAGTATGAACTCGTGTTTATTTTAATATATTGTATGCAGATAAAGGAGTGCTGATGACGAAGTGGTTAAGTGCTTGGCTGTTAACCAAAAAATCAGTGGTTTGAACCCACCAACCACTCCATGGGAATGAGATATAGCAGTCTGCTTCTATAAAGATTACAGCCTTGGAAACTATGGGACAGTTTTATTCCATCCTGCACGGTTGGTAAGGAGCTCTGGTAGTGTAGTGCCTAAGGTATTTGACTGCTAACCAGAAGGTTGGTGGTTCAAACCCACCAGCCACTCCATGGAAAGAAGACTGGGCACTCTACTTCTGTAAAGATTTACCTCCTCAGAACCCCAAAGAGGGTTGCTATGAGTTGGAATCGACTCAATGGCAGTGAGGTTTTTTTTTTTTTACAGATTGCTATGAGTTTGAATTGACTTGATGACAGTAGGTTGGTTTTGGTTTTGGTTTATTTATTTTACATGCAAGGAAGATGGGGTGATCTACTTCCATAAAGATTTATAGCCTCAGAAACCCAGTGGGGGTTACTATGAGTCAGAACCAACTCCATGCCAGTGAGTTTGGTTTTTTGGATGCAGGTAGAGTAAATTCTGCGAAAGCTAGAGCCTGTCAAAGCTGGAAACCTGTCAAAGAAGGAAAGTTCAAATATTTTCTCATAGAAAACAAGCAATGGAAAAGTAGTAAGACTGTACACTGTCAAAGGCAGAAAATCTGTTAGACGTGGAAAAACAAAGCAGTCTGTTGAGTTCCAGCTTTCACAGGTTTTACTGTAGATAGATACAGAAAATAAATAAAGGTTTATATGTATACATGGATTAAACCCAACCCAAACCCATTGCTGTGGAGTTGATTTCAACTCATAGCAACATCTCAGTTCTCTAGTGCTGCTATAACAGAAACACCACAAGTGGATGGCTTTAACAAAGAGGAATTCATTCTCTTACAGCTTAGGAGGCTAGAAGTCCTATTTTAGAGTATTGGGTCTAGTGGCTGGGTGAAGGCCCCTTGACCTCTTTTTCCAGGTCCACTGGAGCTGGAGATTGCTTCTAACCCCTGCAGCTGCTGACTGCTGAGGCTGGCGAATCCAAGGTTGACAGGTTAAATGGCACAATCCCAGGATAGGCAGGCCACATGACAGGCCAGCTGGGATGGCTTTAACCCAGGGCTTTGAACTAGTTCAGCCTGGTTCAGTCATGACTGATGAAGGAACATCAGAACAGAGCCAAATTTTTAAAATGTGGGTGAATCAGAATGCTAATGGAAAAATCACTGGTGAAAGCACTGCTAAAAACTTAATCTTCATCTCAGCCAACAAAGGCAGCCTGGGCATCGCATAGTGACCAAATCTCTTAATCAGCTGACTCAAAAGCAACAGCGCCCAGCTCCAAGATGGCCACCAACCACACTGCTTTAAGTACGTGTTGCTGTCCACAGACCTGGCAATAATCCAGTGTCACACGTCAGGCTCCTGAAAGGGCTCAGAATGCCTCTTTCAAGTCTCCATTCCAAGGCTTCAACCCATAATTTTTCCCATTCCTGTTAGCATTCTAGATCACACAAATTTGAAAAATTCAGGTCAGTTCTGGTTTTGCTTCACTGGCCACGACTGAACTAATTTGAAGCCTTGTTTTAACTTTTGTCCACAAATTCTTTGATACTTCTCTCTTCTTTCCCTTGAAGGTGGGCTGGGCTTAGTGGCTTGCTTTTGAAGGATAGAATATGGAAAGAGGAGTCACTTTGCAGTGGAGATCCCTAGCAGATACCACCTTAACCAAGAGGTCAAGGTCAATATCCCAGTAATAAATCATGTGGCTATCATGTACCCCCGACAGGATGTGAAGAGAAGAGCCTTTCACCTCTGTGATCCTCTTCCACCAAACCCATAATCATAATCTCATGATGAGAAAACATTAGACAGACCCAAACTGAGAATCATTCTACAAAATCCCTGAGCACCAAGGTCATGAAAAACAAGAACAGACTGAGGAACTGTCACAGACCAGAGGAGACTAAGAAGACATGATGACTAAATTCACTAAGGGGCCCTAGAAGGGATCCTGGCCCAGAAAAATGACAGTACGGAAAAACTGATGAAATCTGTGGTTTGGTTAACAGTAATGTACCAAGGTTAATTTCTTCATGATCATTGCTCAATGGTTAAGTGGTGGTGGTGGTATTGTTATATGCCTTCAAGTCATCTCCTACTCATAGTGACCTTACATGCAACAGAATGAAACACTGCCCGGTCCTGTGCTGGCCTCACAATCCCTACTATACCTGAGCCCATTGCTGCTGCCACATTGTCAATCCATCTTGTTGAGAGGCCGTCCTCATTTTCATTGACCCTCCTTTTTACCAAGCATGACATTCTTCTCCAGAGAATGGTCTCTTCTGACAACATGACCAAAGTAGGTGAGACAAAGTCTGGCCATTCTCACTTCCAAGGAGCATTCTGGCTGCACTTCTTCTAGGACAGATTTGTTAGTT
>NW_006921989.1:1185036-1187111 GCF_000298275.1 Orycteropus afer afer
GTGTTGTAAATAAAATATCATAGTGAGTTACAAGACTGACTGAGACTAATTTAGATTCGGTGAGCAGGGAAGGCTTCCTCCAGGAAGGAAGTGCGTTGAGGCCAGACTGCCAAACAAGTGGCGGGAAGAGTATTCCTGGCAGAGGAATCAGTGTAAGCAAAAATCTAGTGTACTTCCTATAGACTGTACAAGGCTCTGAGAAGAAGCTTTGAGCTGGGGAGGGAAAAGGAAGGAAAAGCAACAAGGAGGAGGGGCCAGCACCTGTCCTGAGGCTCTGGGTGGGATGGGGACAGGGCCACGCCTCTCTCCTCTCACCTGCTTACCCCTGAGCGGGTCAGCTCCCTGGGTAAATCTGACCTCACCCTTCTGGTGGCCCATTTACAGCTGGGTTTAAGCCTAGTCCAAAGAGCGATGGCTCAGCCCACTGTCTGGGTTGGTGGGAGGCCAACCCTCAGGGCGCTGATCTTTCCTCCAAGTAGTCCCTCAAGATGCCAATACCCTTCATCACCCAGGCTTGGAATCTTGGAGTCCTTACTTCCTCTTTCTGGCCCCCTCACACTTAGACATCCATTTCACAGGCCCAGCAGGGAGGAGAGGAAAGAATAGCCAAGGAGAGGGAGTAGCATGCTTAAGAGCCTGGCTCAAAAACTCACCATCATCAGTCGATCCGACTCATAGTGACCCCTCCTTGGGTTTCCGAGGCAGTATCACTATGGAAGTAGATTGCCCAACCTTCCTTCCAAGGAGTAAGCCTGGAGGCGGAAAACAATAGGTGCATTGAAGATCTGAAATCAGGTCATTCTGCAGGAGTTTGAATTAGAAAGAGGGAGGAGCAGGATAAGAGGTTGGTGGGCAAGGGGTCAGAGTTGGGCAAGGGCTGGTCTGGTGGAGCCTTGAATGCCAGGCCGCTGGAGTCTGGCCATCTCCTTGCTGTGTGACCATGGGCAGCTTGCTTATCCTGTCTGAGCCTGACTCTTCCTCCTTTTAAAATGGTAACATGCTAGCCTCTTTCTCACAACCATCTTAGGAGGATGGAATGAAGTCATTGGTATAAAGAGTTCAGTGGATGGCCTGACCCAGAGCTAACTGCTTGATAATGTTAGACATTTTAAAAAATATTTTGTTTTATTTTGTGGTTGTTGAGGATACCCGGCAGAATGTACGCCAATCTAACAATTTCTCCTTGTCCAGTTCAGTGACGTTGATTACATCTTTCACGTGTGCGACCATTCTCCCCCTCCTTTCCTGAATGGTTCCTTCTCGCTAACATAAACTCAATATCCCTTAAGTTTCCTAACTAATCTTCAAGCTGTGGTTGTCAGTTTGATCCTATGTAGGTAGCTCTTCAAAGAACACAATGTTTAAGGCAGACATTCTTTACTTGGTGAGCTAAGCTCTCATTTGGGTTTAAGAAGACTTCAGCGGATATTTTTGGTTGAAGGTTTACGGATTATGTCAGGGCAATTGTTTTAGGGGTTCATCCAGCCTCCATGGCTCTATAAAATTTGAGAATTTGAAATTCTGTTCTGCATTTTATTCCTTCAGATCAGTAGTCTTCAATAGAATCTTTGATCATGATGGTCAGTAATTGTAGCTGAATACCATCCAGTTCTTTTGGTCTCAAGGCAAAGGAGGGTGTGGCTCATGGAGGTGATTAGCCAGCCACACATTCCATTTCTCTTTCCTCCTCCTTATTCCTAATGCCTTCCTCTGTTGCTCCAGGTGCATAGAGATCAATTGGTGTACTTTGGGCCACTCACTTGCAAGCTTTTAAGACCTTTGGGTCTATTCAACAAACTAGGAGATAGAAACAAAGCACTAAACACTATATTGGGCCAATTAACTGGAATGCTATTATTATTTTTAATGGTTTTACTGAGATATAATTCACATACCATACAATTCACTCATTTGAAGTATATAATTCTATGGTTTTTAATGCATTGTCAAGCTATGCAACCATCACTACAGTGAGTTTTAGAACATTTTAATCACCTCTAAAAGAAACCCTGGTTCCTCTAAAAGTTAAACATAGAACTACCATATAATCCAGCAATCCCACTCCTAGGTATATA
>NW_006921989.1:1201788-1202299 GCF_000298275.1 Orycteropus afer afer
TATTTCCCCTTTTAATTTATCCAATCAAGTATTGGCTGAAGGCGGGCTTACGCACTGCTGTCCACATACCCCATAATTATTTCTAATGCACAAGCAGGTAAGAGAACATTCAATAGCCATAATACATTTAGATAAACACATAATCTGAAACACATAATCCTTTTAAAGACATTCCAGGTTCATCTCTTCACCTTGATTACTTTCCCATTCTATGCACATGGCCTTGGGCCTTTGGCTGGTTGTAACCAAAAGCCTAGCCTCTGGATCAATTATCTCCCTTAAAAGGTAACACCAAACAAAGTAACCATCTAAGAATCCAAAGTTTCATTTCCCAGGCCCCTTTGTTCTTTTTTTTACAAAGTCTCATGCTTCTATGAGTCTGGAGCCACTGCAATGAATCCCACCAATTCTGACAGCAACTGCAAAAAGGACAAGGAGGCCACATGTTCTGACATCCTCTAATCCCACAATAGGAAGACAGAATCACCATCAATAGCCCAAGGCCTATTCC
>NW_006921989.1:1205185-1206267 GCF_000298275.1 Orycteropus afer afer
TGAAGCAGCTGGCTTGATAGAATGATGGAATGACCTCTTAAAAACACAAATACAGTGCTAGCTAGGTGGGAATACCTTGAAGGGTTGGCAAGGTTCTCCAGGAGGCTGTATATGTTCTAAACCAGTGTCCAATATATGGTTCTGTTTCTCCAATAGCCAGGATTCATGTGTCCAGGAACCAAGGGGTGGAAACAGGAGTGGTACCACTCACTATTACCCCTAGTGACTCAAAAAATTTTTGCTTCCTGTCCCTGCTCAAAATTTTTTTGCTTCCTGTCCCTGCTATCCTATGCTCTACGGGTCTGGAGATCTTAGTCCCAAAGGGAGGAACACTCCCACCTGGAGACACAATACTGATTGCATTAAACTGGAAATTAAGAATGCTACCTGGACTTTTTGGCTTCCTCATGCCTCTGAAACATGAGACAAATAAGGGCATTATTTTACTATCTAGTGTGATAGATCCTGATTACCAAGGGGAAATTGAATTGGCTTTACATAATGGAGGTAAAGAAGAATATGTCTGGAATACAGGAGATTTTTTTAGGACGTCTCTTAGTACTACCATGCCCTGTGATTAAAGTCAATGGAAAATTACAGCAACCCAATTCTGTCTGATATGGCCTTCAGGAATGAAGGTTTGGGTCACCCACCAGGCAAAGAACCATGACCAGCTGAGGTGCTTGCTGAGGGCAAGGGAAATACAGAATGGGTTGTGGAAGAAGGTAGTTCTGAATATCATCTATGACCACGTGACCAGCTGCAGAAATGATGACTGTGATTGTTATATTTCTTCATTGTATATATGCATCAATATTTTTGTTTCCTTCTGTTATGAACGGTGAAATGTAAATAAAGTTAATGCATTTTGGTTGTACGTGTGTTAATGTATCATATTAGGTGCAAATATGACTTTATAATTGTCCTTATTTAGAAATTATATATGGTTAAGAAGATGTGTACAACTGCCAAGTTGACAAGGGGTGGACTGTGATAGTTGGAGCTGTGTGTCAACTTGGCTGGACCACAATTCTGTGTGGTTTAAGCTGTTGTGATGTGGTTATTTCCATGATGGGATCAGA
>NW_006921989.1:1208472-1211728 GCF_000298275.1 Orycteropus afer afer
GGTGGTTCAAACCTACCAGCCAGATGTGACAATCTGCTTCAAGAAAGATTGTTGTTGTTGGGTGCTATCAGATTGGTTCTGACTCATAGTGACCCAACATACAGCAGAATGAAACATGGGTCCTGCACCATCCTCACGATCATTGGTATATTTGAGCCCATTGTTGCAGACATTGTGTCAATCCATATCATGGGGGTCTTTCTCTTTGAAATGGACCCTCTACTTTACCAAGCATGATGTCCTTCTCCAGGGACTGGGCCCTCCTGATAACATGTCCAAAATACATGAGATGGAGTCCCACCATCCTCACTTCTAAGTAGATTGTGGTTATACTTCTTCCAGGACAGATTTGTTTGTTCTTCTGGCAGTCCAGGGTATATTAAAGGTTCTTCACCAACACCATAATTCAAAGGCATCAATTCTTCTTAGTTTTCTTTATTCATTGTCCAGCTTTTGCATGCATATGAGGCTATTGAAAATACATGACTTGGGTCAGGAGCACCTCAGTCCTCAAAGTGACATCTTTACTCTTTGTGTTAGGCTGGGTTCTCTAGAGAAGCAAAACCAGTAAAGCTTATATATACATATAAAGAAAGAGAAATGTATCTTAGGAAAATGGCTCACACACTTATAGAACCTGGCAAGTCCCAAGTTCTTGGATCAAACATCAAGCTGGAGGCTTTTCCTGACTCACGCAGCTGCGGGGGCTGATGAGCTCAAGTTTGGCAGGCAGTATACTGGCTGTTGACTCCAAGATCTCCAGTCCGAATGGTGGACTTTTCACTCATGGACAGTTGTAGGCAGCACAACAGGATCTGGATCCACAGAAGAGTGTCTCTTTTCCCAGGATGTCCATAAATATATTGGAAGTAGGCCACACCCCTAGGGAAACTCCCTTTGAATGGATTGGCTGCTCAAAACATATATATCCAATCCCATATGGGAATACCTACATCACAACTGCTTAAACCACACAGAATTGTGGTCCAGCCAAGTTGACACACAGCAGCAGCTATTACACTCTTTAACACTTCAAGGAGGTCTTTTGCAGCAGATTTGCCAATGCAATACATTGCTTCATTTTTTGACTGCTGCTTCCATGGGCTTTGATTGTGGATCTAAGTAAAATGAAATCCTTGACAACTTCAATATTTTCTCCATTTGTTATGATGTTGCTTATTGATCCAGTTGTGAGGACTTTTTGTTTTCTTTATGTCAAATGTAATCTATACTGAATCCTGTAGTCTTTAATCTTCATCAATAAGTGTTTCAAGTCCTCTTCATTTTCAGCAAGCCAAGTTGTATCATCTGCATGTCACAGGTTGTAAACGGGTTTTCCTCCAATTCTGATGCTGTACTCTTCTTCATACAGTCCAGCTTCTTAGATTATTTTCTCAGCACATAGATAGAATAAAATCTGGTGGTAAAAGAATGCAAAGCTGATGAACACCTTTCGTGATCTTAAACCAGGCAGTATCCCTTATTCTGTTCAAATGACTATCTCTTGGTCTATATCTAGGTTCCTCATGAGCACAATTAAGTGTTCTGGAAGTCCCATTCTTCACAATGTTATCCACACTTTATTATGATCTACACAGTCAAATATCTTTGCAAAGTCAATGAAACACAGGTAAACATCTTTCTGGTATTCTCGGCTTTCAGCCAAGATCCATCTGACACCAGCAATGATACCCCTCGTTCCATGTGCTCTTCTGAGTTTGGCTTGAATTTCTGGCAGTTTTCTGTCCATTTACTGCTGCAACTGTTTTTGAATTATCTTCAGTAAAATTTTACTTGCATGCGATATTAATGATATTGGTTGATAATTTCCTCATTCTATTGTATTATTTTTCTTTGGGATGGGTACAAACATGGATGTATTCCAGTCAGTTGGCCAGGTAGCTGTCCTCCCAATTTCCTGGCTACCAGCATTGCATCCGTGTGTTGAAACATCTCAATTGTTATTCCATCAATTCCTGGAGCATTGTTTTTCACCAGTGCCTTCAGTGCAGCCTGGATTTCTTCCTTTGGTACCATAAGTTCTTGATCATATGCTCCCTTCTGAAATGGTTGAATGTCAACCAATTCTTTTTGGTACAGTAAAGATTACAGCTTTGGAAACCCTATGGGCCCTGTAGGGTCACTATGAGTTGAATTAACTCAATGGCAATGGGTTGTTTTCATTTCTTTTCTTTTTTTTTGGGGGGGGGGCCTTGACTAATAGTGGTGGTATGCCTAAGGCATTTGACTGCTAACCAGAAGGGTGGCAGTTCAAATCCACCAGCCACTGCTTGGAAGGAAGTTAGGGCAATCTACTTCTGTAGAGATCCCACTTCAGAAACCCAAGGAGGGGTTGCTATGAGTCTAATTGACTCGAAGGCAGTGAGTTTGTTTTTGGTTTAAGTACTATATTCCATTTCTCCAGCCAATTTCCTTAGCTGACCCAATAGAGACCTTGTGTTGCCTCAGAAGTGGGTAGCGGAAGTTGCCTGTCATTGTAGCTGTCTGTCTCTGGGGATATTACCTTTGCCTGGGAGCCTGGGTCTCCCTGACAGATGGCCGGATATGTCTGTGGCCTTGACATCACCCCCACCCCCCAGGTCCCTAGGGAGACAGTAAATTATCGAGGCAGCCAAGGCACGTTGTCTGTGGCCACTTCCTCCCTAGCTTTCTGGTCCCCATAGAGCATTGAGATTTCCGCTCTGATAGCTTCTCAGCCCATGAAAGCAGCAGTCAGGAAATCAAAAGATGTATTGCATTGGACAAATCTGCTGCAAAAGACATCCTTAACAATGTACCAAATGTGAGTGATCAATATGGCAGCATTGAGGATGAGAAAGACATAGAGATGTACATGGGAGGTATAGACAACAAATATGAACCCTTTTGCATATACAGTACTGCGTTGTCAGTGAAGGCAAACATGGGTATATGGATGGATAGATATGTGGACAGGCTAAACGATTAGGTATGTCTATGAAATGGGGAGTGTATCCAAGAACATATATAGGGTTGGCAGACAATGGTCCTATAAGTTTATGTGAATGATCAGAATTCCCAGGTGTATAGTAGAGCTGACAAGGGGCAAGGTTGTGGTCACTGCTTGGCCACAGCCAGCTGGGACCAAGTAGTTGAACATGTGGGCTTAGGACCATAGTCGCAGGAGACATCAAGCTCAATTGGCATAACATACTATACAAAACATTGTTCCACCTCCTACTTTGGCGAGTAGTGACTGGGATCTTAAAAGCTAGCA
>NW_006921989.1:1213098-1213685 GCF_000298275.1 Orycteropus afer afer
ATGTACCACGGACTGCTAGGAGAACAAACAAGCCTGTCTTAGAAGTACAGCCAGAGTGTTCCTTAGGAGATAGGATGGTGGGACTTCGTCTTATGTACTTTGGACATGTCATCAGAAGGGCCCAGTCCCTGGAGAAGGACATCTTGCTTGGTAAAGTAGAGGGTCAGCGAAAAAGAGGAAGACCCTCAATGAGATGGACTGACACAGTGGCTAAAACAATAAGCTCAAACATAGCAATGACTGTGAGGATGGGGCAGGACTGGGCAGTGATTTGTTTTGTCGCACATGAAGTTGCTACCAGTCAGAACCAACTCCAGGGCACCTAACAAGAACAATAGTAACAATATTCCATTTTCTGCATGTATCACCTTTTCTTCATCCATTCTTCCGTTGATGGACATTTGGATTCTTTCTTCTTTTTGGCTATTTTGAATAATATTGCTTTGAATATTAATGTACAAGTTTTTATGGTGGCAAATGCTTTCATTTGTATTAGGTAAATACCTAGGAATGGATTTGCCAGGTCATATGGTAAGCATAGTAGTGCCTCAGGCACTTGACTGCTAACCAGAAGGCTGGTGGTTCAA
>NW_006921989.1:1215103-1216680 GCF_000298275.1 Orycteropus afer afer
TGAAAGAAATTAGAGAAGATCTAACTAAATGGGCAAATATCCCATGTGCAAGGATTGGCAGAACGAAGATTACTAAGATGACAATATTTCCTAAACTGATGTACAGGGGCAAAGTAATCCCTGCCAGAATCCTAGCTGACTGCTTTGTAGAAACTAATAAGCTAATTCTAAAATTTGTATGGAATTTCAAGGGGCCCAGAATAGCCGAAACCATCTAGAAAAAGAATAGATTAGTGGGACTTATAGTTCTAGACTGCAAACATAATACAAAGCTACAGTAACCAAGGCAGAGTGCCCCTCCACAAGGACAGATATATAGAACACAACGGAAAAAAATTAGGACTCCAGAAATAAACTCATATATTTATGGTCAAGTGATTTTCCACAAGGGTACAAAGACCACTCAGTTGAAAAAAAATCTTTTCAACAAATGGTGCTGGGTCAATCAGGTTTCCACACAAACATAGAAAAAAACAAAATGTGCCAAAGGCCTAAATGTGAGGACAAAACCTATAAAATTCTTAGAAGAAAATATAGAGGTAAATCTTCATAACCTTGGATTTGACAAAGAATTCATAGATATGATACCAAACACAAGAGCAACAAAAGCAATGTGAGTGGAATCTTATAAAAACCTAAACTGTTATGAGTCAAAGGACATCTTGAAAAATGAAAAGAACACAAGCAAAAAATAGGAGAAAATATCTGCAAATCATGTATCTAATAATGGATTTGTGTCTAGAATATATAAAGAAAACTTATAACTTAATAATAAAATGACAACCCACTTAAAAAATGGGCAAAGGAGCTGAATATATATTTCTCCAAAGAAGACATACAAATCCCAATACACACATGAAAAGATTATCAACATCATTTGTTGGCAAGGAAGTGCAAATTAAAAGCACTATGAAAAACAGGTCCACTTACTTTAGCATCTAAGAGAATAAAACACCTAGGAGTAAATCTAACCAGGGATGTGAAGGATTTATACAATGAAAACTAAAAACACTGCTGAAAGATAATAAAGAAGATGCAAATAAATGGAAAGATGTCCCATGTTCATGAATTGAAAGACTTAGTATGGTTAAGAAGTCAATACTATCCAAAGAAATTTATAGATTCAATGTAATCCCAATCAAAATTCCAACAGCCTTCTTTACAGAAATAGAAAAACTAATTCTTAACTTTATATGGAAAACCAAGAGGCCCAGAGTAGCTAACATAATACTGGAAGAGAAGAACAAAGTAGGAACATTCATATTTCCTGATTTTAAAGCATACTATTCAGCTATAGCCTGGTACTGATACAACAATAGACATTGCGGTGGTTATGTTTGTGTGTCAACTTGGCTGGGCCTGGTTGAGTGACTGCACAGCTGGATGTAGTATTCCCCATGATGAGACGGGTAATCAACTCCACGGTGGAATCTACTGTGAGCAGCTGAGTAGCTCCCTTAGGGAATGTGGTCTGCTTCCTGTAGATAAGGAGAAGCCTTGGAAATGGTCCCTAGGTTATGGCATGTTTGGACTGTGCATGTAGCAGTGTTGTTGTTCAGCAGCCTGCCATGCTCTGC
>NW_006921989.1:1217305-1218232 GCF_000298275.1 Orycteropus afer afer
GTGGTTTGGTAACATTGGGACTGTGCCTTTTTACTTGTCAACCTTGGGCTTATCAGTCTCAGCAGCCAGCAGCTGTCTGAGTGAAGAAAAGCGTCTAGCTCCAGTGGGCTGGGAACAGGAGGCAGAGCTGAAGCCCAAGATTGAGGGGCTTTCAGCCAGCCCCTAGAGCCTGGCACTTTGAACTCGGACTTAAAGCCTCCAAATTGTAAGAGAATAAATTCCTGTTGCTTCAAGCCATCCCATTTGTGGTATATTTCTGTCAGAGCAGCACTTGGTAACCAGAACGGGTATTAAGTTCATTCAGACAAGAAAGAAGAGTCTCTTCAATAAATGGTGGTGGGAAAATTGGATTTCCATGTGTGGAAAAATGAAACAGGATCCTTGCCTTAGGCCATACAAAAAGCAAATTCAAAATGGATTAAGGACCTAAATGTGCAATCTAAAACCATAAAATTCTTAGAAGAACAAGCAGGGGCAACATCGTCAGTCCTAGCTTTCAGTAACGGATTATCTAATATAATAACAAAAGCATGGACAGCAAAAGACAAAATAGAAATAAAAAATTTTATTCATGGAAAGACTTTACCCAAAAAGTGAAAAGACAAGTTACTGACTGGGAGAATAACTTCAGAAACTATATAACCAACAAAAATCTAATATTCAAAATATATATAAAGTGTTGACAACTTAACAAAACAAAACAAAAAGACAAATAACCCAATCATAAAATGGGCAAAGGACTAGAATAGACATTTCAACAAAGAGGACATTCAAATGGCCACCAAATACATGAGAAGATGCTCAGTGCCATTGTTGTTGTCATGTGCCGTCGAGTCGCCCCGACTCATAGCGACCCCTCCTTGGGTTTCCAAGGCAGTATCACTACGGAAGTAGATTGCCCAACCTTCCTTCTGAGGAGTGGCTGGT
>NW_006921989.1:1243271-1250972 GCF_000298275.1 Orycteropus afer afer
TGCCTAGTCCGCCATCTTGCCCCGCCTCCTACTTTCTACATTTAACTTTTTAAAGAACTGACAAATTGTTTTCCACAGTGGCTGTACAATTTTACAGGTAAAGTCAATGGGACAAAGGGAAGGATCTAGGTAGGAAAACTTGAAGGAATTGATCTGGAGGCCTGGCGAAGGCAGATGCAGAGACCCTCAGAAACTGCCAAGGGAGGCTTTGAGGGTGGTTAAGTTCCACAATCATTCATTTAGTCATTCAACAAACACTTACCGTGTAACTATCTTGTTCTAACACAAGGGGCACAAGAGCAGAGATGGCTGGTGAGATGCAGGTGACCGGTAGGTGCTCTGGAAATCCTTCTAGCCTTTAACTTCATGGGGCTTATATCCTTATGGGGGGCACTGGAAGGGATTAAAAAGCAATGACACTGTTGTTTAGGAATTATTATATTTGTGTTCACTGGGAGTCTGGGCACTCATGATAAAGGAGCTGCTGAGCAGGAAGGACAAAAATTTGAACCATGACAATCATTATTATTTGAGATCCAAGGTGGATGCTAGTACCAAGCCTAACATTGAAAGGATACAATTGCATGAGTTCTCACACCCATGAGACCCCACAATTCAAGATCCTAATATATCCACCCCAAGCTTCCTCATGCGCTTTCTAGATTGGGCACCTGGTATCAGATGAGCCTAGGGTGGCCCCGTGGGGTGTACCTGGTATGGGGTTGCTTGGAGGCTGGTTTGCTGAAGGGGGTGGGGAGAGGAAGGAGGAAGAAAAAGAAGAGCAGGAGGAGAAAAAGAGGTGGAAAGAGCAGGGTCAGCCCCGACTGACATAAGCCATCAAGCCTGTCCCTGAAGTCTTCCAGCCCCACACCAGGCTCAAAATGGTCAGCCCAGCTCAGGGCTGGAGTTGTCTGCAGGTGGGGAGGGTGGGGACCCAGGAAAGCCAGCTGCAGCCCAGATGTCTGATGTCTTAACCTGAGTGGTGGTTATGTTACCTGATCTGCTGGTGCAGTGGTTAAAGGATTGGGCTGCTAACCAAAAGGTGGGTGGTTTGAATCCACCAGTCACTCCGTGGGAGAAAGATGAGGCAATTGGCTCATGCAAAGATTACAGCTTTGGAAACTCTATGGGGCAGTTCTACTCTGTCCCGTACGGTCACTGTGTGTCAGAATCTTCTTGATGGCAACAGGTAGATCCAATGCGGTAGGCACTGACCACAGATGACTACTGATCCCTTGAAATGTTGCTGTCTAAATTAAGATGTGGTGTCAATGTAAAATGCACACTGGATTTTGAAGACTTAGTATTTAAAAAATAAATTTCCATAAATTTTTATTACATGTTGAAATGATAATATTTTGCATATGTTGATTAAATAAATGCACTACTAAAATTAATTTCATCGATTTCTTTTTACCTTTTTTAATGTGGCTACTTGAATAGTAAAAATTACATCTATGGCTCCAATTACGTTCCTACTAGACAGCACTGCTCTAGGTTTTTTTGGTGTGTGGATTTCCTTTGGCAGCTTTTCCTCCTCCATGCAGCCACAACTGAGGTCTTCTAGGGCCCAGTGTCCCCTGGAGCCTCGAGAGCTGTCCTGGGGGCCTTTCCAAGTTCTCCTTCCATTCAACACATTGTTAATTAAGCCTCTACTGTGTGCTAGGCCCCATGCAAGAGAGGATGTGGATAAATGTTCCAGACAGAGGAAACAACAAGTGCAAAGGCCCTGAGGTCTTTCACTGTGCCTGGTGAGTTGGAGAAAGGAGGCCAGTGTGACTGGTGGTAAGAGAGGGTAGAATGAAAGGAGGCAAAATCAGGGTGATGACTAGCCATTGAGTATGGAGACTTGGTAGAGACTCCATTAAATCAAAAACCAAACCAGTTGCCATCTAGTTGTTTCCAGCTCATAGCAATCTCATGTGTGTCAGGGTAGAACTGTGCTCCGTAAGGTTTTCAGTGGCTGACTTTTCAGAAGTTCATTACCAGGCCTTTCATCCATAGCACCTCTGAGAAGACTTGAACCTCCACCCTTTTGGTTGGCAGCTGAGTGTTAACCTTTGCACAACTCACACCCTCATCCAAATCCTTATTGGATTTCCTTCAGCAGGCTGAGGACAGAGCCCTTGGGTTGACCACAAAAAAACAGCCTCCTCAACCTTTATAGGATCATGACATTGTCATTAGGACTCTGAGGTCATGGTTAGCTTTTGCTGAGCCCTGTGTCTCAAGGAACTTTGGTGACAGGAGTGGTTTTCAGTTTGCTTCTAACTGAAAGCTGGTGGTTTGAACCCACCCAGTGGTGCTGCAGAAGAAAGGCCTGGTGACCTGCTTCCATAAAGTTGTAGCCAAGCAATCCCTATGGAACAGTTCCACTCTAACATGTAGGGCCATTGGAAGAAAGACCTGGGTAAGTGCTTCATAAAGACCATGTTGCTGTTGTTAATTGCCTTTGGTTCTGATTCATGGTGAACTTACAGTGTGCAGACCACAACTGCTCCATAGGGTTTTTAAGGCCTTCTGGAAGCAAATCTCCAGGTCTGTATTCCAAGGTACCTCTGTTGTTGTTATGTGCCATCGAGTCGGACCCAACTCATAGCGAGCCCTCCTTGGGTTTCTGAGGCGGTATCACTATGGAAGTCGATTGCCCAACCTTCCTTCCAAGGAGTGGCTGGTGGGTTTGAACCACCAGCCTTCTGGTTAGCAGTCAAGTGCCTTAGGCACTACGCTACCAGAGGTCCTAAGGTGCCTCTGGGTGAGTTCAAATCACCTTTTCCACTAGCAGCTGAGCACTTAACTGTGCACCACACAGGGACTCCTCCCTAAAGATTGTTGTTATGTGCCGTCGAGTCAGACCCTAAAGATTATAGCCAAAAAAACCCTATGGAGTAATTCCACTCCATAACATTGAATCCCGGAGAGTTGGGGCACGCTCCAAGACAGTTTACAACAACTGTGTCTCAAACCATCCATACTTTACACCCATGAACTCACCTCACCCTCCCAGCATCCCTATGAGTTAGATGCATGTAATTTATTTTTAAAGCTTTATTGAGGTATAATTGACATATAATAAACCACACACATTTAAAGTGTACAACTGGATGAGTTTTCCCATCCGTGAAATTACCGTAGTTCAAGTCATTACACATAGCCACCACACCCACAAATTTCCTCAGGCACTTTCCAGAATTTTTATAAGTGGAACAGTACAGTATAGTATGCTCTTTTTTGTCTAGTTTCTTTCCCTCAACAGAAGTAGTACGAGATTCATCCATGCTGCTGTGCGGTGCGTGTTTGGGCCTCATTTTTCACATGAGAAAAGTGAGGCACGGAGGAGCGTGGCTTGCCCGGGGTCACACAGCTGAGAAGGTTCCTGCCTGGATCTGGCCCTTGGTCCGGGCAGGCTCTGGGTCGCAGCCCGCGAGGGGCGCCCTGATACGGCCGCGTGCGCCCCTGCCGGGGATGCCTGGTATTGCATTGGGCCGACGCGGGCAGGTACGAACGCAGCTTGGGCCGAACGACTGGCGCCTCAGCGCCCAGAAGGGGGCAGTTCCAGGGGTGGGGCCCGGGGCGGGGCCTTCCTGCTTCTGGAGCTTCCGATAAAGGCCTGCAGGCGGTGCGCCTGGGCGGGGCGATAAGGCAGGGCGGGCGCAGGGGGCGTGGGGATGCCGCAGGAAAGCACCACAACCTGGGCCCCAGAGGACCACGACCCCCGACCCAGAGCAGGGTAACCCAGCTTGGGGCCAGGCTGGGGCGGGGCAGCGGCCTTGCCACGCCCACCTGCATCCGGGGCCCTTGGCCGCTCAAATGGCGGCCACAGCAGCCGCGTCCCGGGTCGGGACGGGACGCCTGGCAGCTGGGTGGCAGGCGAAGTAACGCCGTGGCCTCCGCGTCGGCGGGGAGCCCTGCGGCGCGGCGGGCAGGGCGGGAGTGGCGGCCGCAGCCCCCACCTGGGCCTCGGTCCGCCCTCCTGGCGCGTCCATGAACTCGGTGTCGCCGGCCGCCGGGCAGTACCGGAGCGGGAGCCCAGAGGACGCGCGTCGTCCCGAGGGCCGCAGGCCGCGGGCCCCCCGACTCCCGGATCCCAACGGCCTGGGCCGCCCCGGAACCAGCGCCCCCGCCCTTGGCTCGCCCAGGACTGCCTCCGGGGAGCCGGACGAGGTGGACAAGTTTAAGGCGAAGTTCCTGACGGCTTGGAACAACGTCAAGTACGGTGAGGAGGGGCAGCTGGGGAGGCTTTGGGCCGGGCCGGCCTGGGGGCAGGGTCCTGAGGTGCGAGAGAGCTGAGGCTTCAGCCAGGGAGGGGGTCCAGAGGTGGGTGGGGGTCCAGGAGAACCAGCCGGTTATAATACCATTTTTTCTCCCGTGAGTCACCTGTGGGTTCCCCACCCTGCCCAGCCCAGGGCGGACCTGTGTCAAATCCAAGACAGAGTGTATTTTCAAGTGACCTCTAATTCCCCTTGTGACCTTGGCCGAGCTCTTTTGCTTCCATTTTTTTCTTCTGTAAAATGGGTACAATAAAAACAACAGCATTAATTCATCCAGGATTAATAACGGATACTCATGTGGCTGTTACTAGGGGCCTGGCCTTTGCCTAAGAGGAATATTGCATGGGTTCCCCAGAGCCACCCTGGATTTAGAAGCTGGGATCACCCCTGTGTCCTAGATGGATGGGGGACTGGATGTGCTATGGCTGTCTTAACTTATGGTGGGTGTCTGTCAAGCAAGTGCATCATCTCGCTGGACACTGCCCCACGTCTCCCCAGGTTGGGCCGTCAAAAGCCGGACCAGCTTTAGCAAAATCTCCAGTGTCTACCTCTGTGGCCGCCGCTACCGCTTAGAGGGCGAGGGTGAGCTGGTGATTGGGGCTGGAGTTGAGGGAGGCCTCCAGGGGTATCTCTGGCTGCAACTGACAGGTTGGCTCTCATAGGTGACATCCAGCGTTTCCAGCGGGACTTCATGTCCCGCCTGTGGCTCACATATCGCCGGGACTTCCCACCACTTGCTGGGGGCTGCCTGACCTCAGACTGCGGCTGGGGATGCATGTTACGCAGCGGGCAGATGATGCTGGCCCAGGGCCTGCTGCTGCACTTTCTGCCCAGAGGTGAGTGATGCCAGGGAGTGGAGGGGCACCATGAACACAGCGCCAGTTGCACGTGTCAGGGGGTTTGCACTAGTAGTAAACCACAAGCCTGAAGTCATGTTCAAATTGCATGCACTGAAGTTTGGCAGGAGTGAGGGTTGTTTATAAAGTCAGAGTTTTCAGCAATGTGTGAATTATAGTTAAATATGGGGAGCCAGGAGCACTGGAATTGTGTATAAGGTGTGAGTAAGTGGGAACTGCCCCCACACACCTTAGCACTGTTTGACTGTGTCCCCACTCCCACCAGACTGGACATGGGCCGAGGGCCCAGGCCTGGTCCCGCCTGAGCTGTCTGCATTGGCTTCTCCCAGTCGGCCCCGCAGTCCTGCCCGCTGGGGGCCCCCCCGCTGGACCCACAGCACCCCTGAGCTGGAGCAGGAGCACCGGCACCGGCAGATTGTTTCTTGGTTTGCTGACCATCCCCGAGCCCCCTTTGGTCTACATCGGCTGGTCGAGCTCGGGCAGAGCTCAGACAAGAAGGCGGGTGACTGGTATGGGCCATCACTGGTCGCGCACATCCTCAGGTGAGGGCTGCTACAGGGAATGGGAGTGGCTGGGGACCCCCAGGAACTTAGGCCACCTTTCTCACCCTCAGGAAAGCTGTGGAGAGCTGCTCAGAGGTCACTCACCTGGTGGTGTACGTTTCTCAGGACTGCACAGGTAAGGGACTGGGAACCAGAGTCCTGGGGGGGGGTCTCACCCTGACCCAATCACTACCTCAGAGGGTGAAATAACTTCTAGGGCAGAGAGACACTCAGAAAGGATTCAGGGTCATCCAGTAGGGGGTGCCAGGGGTCTCTACACTGTCCTTCCCCTTGCAGAACCAGGAGAGGAAACTTAAAGGGCTTCTCCCTGAGTGATAAAGGACACAAGGACTCCATTCTCCTCCTCTAAGAACAGTTCTAACATGTATGGAAGACTGGGCATTTCCACCTCGTCCTAAAGATGAGTCCATAATAACGAGTCCATGATAAAAGTAAACTCTTAGTGTAGTCACATAAGAAGTGTGCATGAGATGTCAGCTGTGATTGGTTACTCCCTAGTGGTTCGCCACTTGGCTGCTAACCAGAAAGATGGTGGTTTGAGCCCACAGGCCTCCATGGAGAAAGATGTGGCAGTCTGCTTCTATAAATATTTACAGTCTTGGAAACCCTATGAGGCAGTTCTACTCTGTCCTAAAAAGGATCAACTCAACAGCAGTGGGTTTTGTGTTTGGTTTTTAGCCTCCTCCAGGTGAACTCTGGTGGCACAGTGGTTAAGCGCTTGGCTGCTAACTAAAAGGTTGGCATTTTGAACCCACCATCTGCTCTTCAAGGCAAAGATGTGGCAGTCTGCTTCCCATGGCCATTGAGTAGATTCCAACTCATAGCAACCCCATAGAACAAGATAGAATTGCCCCCGTAGTTTCCAAGGCTGCATTTGTAAAGCAGAGTGGCATATCTTTCACCCATGGAGTGGCTTTTGGTCAGCAGTCAAATGCTTACCCACTGTGCCAGTGGGGCTCCTCCATAGAGATTGTTGTTAGGTACCATCAGTCGGCCCCAACTCAGCGATCCTACATACAGCAGAGCCAAACATTGCCTGGTCCTGCACCATCCTCAGTCCTTGCTGTGCTTGAGCCTGTCGTTGCATCGGATGGGTGCGTCGGTCCATGTTGTTGAGGGCCTTCCCCTTTTTCACGGACCCTCCACTTTACCAAGCATGATATCCTTCTTCAGGGACTGGTCCCTTCTTATAACATGACCAAAGTAGGTGAGACAAAGTCTGGCCATTCTCATGTCTAAGCAGCGTTCCGGCTGCACTTCTTCCTGGACAGATTTGTTTGTTCTTCTGACAGTCCATTGTACTTCTAGTATTTTACACCAACATCATAACTCAAAAGCATCATCTCTTCTTTGATCTTCCTTATTCGTCCTCCACATTTCACATGCATATGAGGTGACCGAAAAGACCATGACTTGGGTTAAATGCACCTTAGTCTTCAACGAGGAGCTCTGGGGTGTAGTGCCTAAGGCATTTGACTGCTAACCAGAGGCTGGTGATTCAAACCCATCAGCCACTCCTCGGAAGGAAGGTTGGGCAATCTACTTCTGTAGTGATACTACTTCAGAAACCCAAGAAGGGGTCACTATGGGTAGGATCCAACTTGATGGCAGTGAGTTTGGTTTTTTTGGTTAGTCTTCAAAGTGACATCTTTGGTCTTTAGAAGTTTAAAGAGGTCCCTTGCAACAAATTTGGCCAGTGCAGTATGATGTCTGATTTCGTCTCTGCTGCTTCCATGTGTGTTGATTATAGATCCATGCAAAATGAAATCATTGACGACTTCAGTCTTTTCTCTGTTTATCGTGATGTGGCTCATTGGTCCAGTTATGAGGATTTTTTTTCTTTATGTGAGATGTAATCCATACTGAAGATTGTAGTCTTTGATCTTCGTCAGTAAGTGCTTCAAGTCATCTTCACTTTCAGCAAGCAGAGTTGTGTCATCTGCATATCACAGGTTGTTACTGATTTTTCCTCCAATCCAATGCCACGTTCCTCTTCATGTGGTACAGCTT
>NW_006921989.1:1252907-1253530 GCF_000298275.1 Orycteropus afer afer
GAAGGGTCTCTGCCTCCTCCTTGGTCTAAATTTCAGGGCTTCAGTTTCTCTGTTTGTAAAATGGGTTTGTTCATAGCTGCCTGGAGTTACCAGGATTGGGAGAGTGTTTTGCACACTGGAAAGATGTTCTTTTCTGCTGACACCAGCAGTGTTGTCCATGTGCAAGAGCTTAGGTCCCTGGGGTTAGAGGGCACTGCTCTGGGGCTTGAAGGGACGGTGAGAAGGTGACCTCCCCTGTCTCTCCAGTGTACAAGGCGGATGTGGCACGCCTGGTGGCCAGGCCAGACCCCACAGCCGAGTGGAAGTCTGTGGTCATCCTGGTGCCAGTGCGGCTGGGTGGCGAGACTCTCAACCCCGTGTACGTGCCCTGTGTGAAGGTGGGTGCAGCCAGGTTCTCCATTGACTCCATCCGGGAGCCCTACATATATGTTCATCTTGGGTTAGGGTCCATTTGTACTCCTTCAGTCCCATCATCTGTTAATTCAGTAGCTGTGGGGTACCTATTGCCATGCATTCTCCTGGGTGCTGGGGAGACAGCCAGTGGTAAACAGAACAGGGAGAAATCTCTGCCCACTAGGAGCAAAAATTCTGGTAGTCCAGTTAGAGGCAGTGAGTGTAAACCA
>NW_006921989.1:1254605-1267770 GCF_000298275.1 Orycteropus afer afer
CATGGGGAGAGCTGAGGTGCCCTGAGCCCCCCTTGTTTGTCTGCCCTAGTCCTTTCATTGCACCTCACCACGCAAGATGGCCTTTGCCAAGATGGACCCAAGCTGTACTGTGGGGTTTTATGCTGGAAACAGGAAGGAGTTTGAGACACTGTGCTCAGAGCTGAACAGGGTAAGCAAGGAAGGTGGAGATTAGGGTCAAAGGGTCAGACTGGGGGAGGGAGAACAGAAGTCCAGAATCCTGCAGACCTGGGATATTGCTTCCAGGTGGGACCTGGGGCTCTGAAGCCCTGTGCTGCTCTGGAAAGTGATCCAATACCCACCTCTAAAGCCCAGGAGGCGGCCAAGACAGACTGGTCCTATCGAGACTGTTTAGCCTGCAAGTCCCCAAAATCCCAGCTCTAATTAGAGCAAAAGAGGGGGGCATTGTTGTCTTGAGGTACATCTTCATGCAGGGGTTCAAGTAGTGGGACCCCTCACTCCCTTTTGGCTCTGCTGTCCTATCTGGGCTTCATCCTTGTGGCAGAGATGACTGCCAACCCTCTTGGCCAGCTATTCTAGTTCGGTGGAAAGAATTTTGTTGTCTAATAGCTGCACCAAAAATCCCAGGGTTGCCATTCATTGGCTGACTTGGGTCACATATTCACCATTGGCCAAGGGATGGAATGTGTTGACTGGCTGGCCTGGGTCACTGCTTTAGAGGGATGGGGCCAAGGGAAGACTGGGGTGACTGCCAAGTCCACCCAAGTGCTTTACAGAGTTGTGTTAGCATTGTTACAGGTGGCTACCATGTTTGAGGCTGAGCCACTGCTTTCTCCCTCCCATCAGGTCTTAAGCTCCTCCTCGGCCACAGAGAGATACCCCATGTTCACCCTGGCTGAGGGCCACGCTCAGGACCACAGCCTGGATGACCTCTGCTCTCAGCTCTCGCAGCCAACGCTGAGGCTCCCTCGCTCAGGGCGCCTCCTCAAGGCCAAACGCCCTAGCTCTGAGGACTTTGTGTTTTTATAAGGGGAGGGAAAGGGGGAGAAGATGCGACACTTTATTTTTTTATTTATGTCACACTGGGTGTGGGAGCTTGAACTCTGGTGGTGATGGGACATCTCTCAGTCCCTTGACAAGCTGAGACTAGTCCAGGAAACAGCCAGGCTGGGGCTGTGCAACCAAGGGACAGAGCCCAGAAGCCTGCCCTCACCGGCCAGTCCCTCCTCACAGGGAAGGAAGGAGGCTCCCGGACACCCACTCAGGGCCTGACTCAAGTACTGTAGTTTGCACTGGACTGTCTGTACCCCTCACCAGTCCTGAAGCCCCTGTCCTGCCAAGATCTGGGGGTTGGGGGGGGACTGTGGCTGCTAGAGGCTAATAAAGCTATTTGACTTGAACATGGGCTGTGGCTGGGCTCAGTGATTGATGGATCAAGTCTAGGGTGCATCTCAAGGTGGGGACACTCGTTAAGTCAGATGGAAAGAGTCCCTCACCCACTGACAGCAGTGAGGGTTCTGTACAGCAGACTCAAAAGTACCCAAAGTCCCTGTCAGCAGGAGGAAGTACGGGGGGCTTGATTTGAGGAGAAGCCCCCTAGGGCCCTGCCCACCTGCCCTGGGGCAAGCTCAGGGACCACTCTTGGGCTCTCGCTGCTTCCTCCGTTGTCGGCCCAGTTGACGGAAGTGCAGGCGTTTGGGGTTGAGGCCAAAGGCCCGCAGTCTCTGGCGGCTGAACTCACGCCCTCCAAGTGTCACCGTGGGACCCAGGAGACGTGCCTTCTTGCCCCGCCTCCGCCTCTGAGGGGCTGGCTTCTCAGGGGCCACCTCTTCCTGTGCTGGGGGGCTCTGGGGTTGGGGCCGTTTCCCACGGGCCCCATCAGGCACTGGCAGCTGGCCCTGTGGACTGGTTTTGTCTCTCTGTGGCTTCCTTGTGGCTTCCGTGGGCATTTCCATCCTGGGAGAGAGGAGTCAGGGCTCAGCCCAGGCTGATCACAGTGAGACCAAGCACATCCCCCATTGTACAGGTGAGGAAAAGTGAGGCTGAGAGAGGCGGCAACACAGCGATAGAGAAGCCTTCCTGGAATTCAAACTCGGGTCTTGCACTAAAGCCAGCGGTGGCGCTGCAATGCTGATAACTTGTATTTGGGCCTGTGCCTCCACTAAGCTACTCCACAAATGAAGCCATTTTGGTTTCAGATTAACTGGAGCTTCTATAGAACAGGAAACAATTACCGTAACAATGACAGAATAGCTAACACCTACAAGGTCTTTCCTGTATTTCAATTTGTATAACTTTACACAATTTAACTCATTTAATCTTCAAACCACCAAATAAGATAGGAACTATCTTCATCTCCATTCTACAGATGAGGAATTGAGGCACAGAGAAGGGTTGCAACTTGCCTAAATCACAAAGCTATAGCCCCACCAGGAGTTGAACACAAGTCTCAGAATAAGCCTCGGGGGGCTTCCAAGCCCACCTCCCCCTGCCAGTGACACTTACTCTTCTGAGCAGAGAGATTTGAAGATCTGCCTCTTTTTCCACAAGTTCTGGGCTTTCTGGCTGTATGCTCGCTTGTCCTGCAGCTCTTCCTGCTCCGACCTGAGGGCACCCAGTGGACATGCCTATATGGATGTTCTGGGCAGGCCTGCACCCACCAGCCCCTCTGGGCCCCAGCCACTCCAGTCACCTGTACATGCAGGTCTTCTTCAACGAGCACCACCTGTTCAGCTCCTTGTCGTCAGCAGCCAGGATCTGCACAGGAAGGGAAGATAGGAGTCCTCTGCATGAGTGTGGGGACCGCCTCTCGGCCACAGGTGCCTCATTGGTGGAAATGGGAACGCTGGTGCCAGCTGGTGGGTCCAACGTAATAATGGGGAGAACTGACTTCTGGGACAGCTGCTCCTTTATTTTTTTTGGAGGGCTATCAAATAGGGAAACTGAGGCTGGGAAGGGACCTTTATTCCAGATCACCCGGCCAGGAAGTGGCCAACTTCATATTCCAGTTCAGCCCTGGGGGCTTTAGAACTCTCACCCACCTACCACTGTCCACACAGCCTCAGAACAGGGCAGGGCTCCATGCCCGTGACTAGTGTGCTGACTGGAGACAAGGCCCAGCTTCTCAACCCCAGCACTGCCACCAGCCCACGCTAGCAGCTTCCTACTTCCAGGCCCACCTCCTCGTTTATGAGTGAGCATCCCCCTGAGAACCTACTGGAAGGTCATTGGGAGGACTGAGTGCACGCAGATGGTCAAAGTGCAATAAACATGAGCTGCTTTACTGACCACTGACAGCCGTATGCTCTCAGCCACTATCACTGCAGTACAGTGGGCACCCTTCAGAGGGCCACACACCCATGAAAAAAAAAAAAAATGAAACTCACTGCCATGGAGTCGGATCTGACTCATAGCGACCCCTCCTTGGGTTTCTGAGGCGCTATCTCTACGGAAGTAGATCACCCAACATTCCTTCCGAGAAGCGGCTAGTGGGTTTGAACCACCAGCCTTCTGGTTAGCAGTCAAATGTCTTAGGCAGCACTACACTACCAGAGCTCCCACATACCCATGAGGTGGGGGCCATTATTATGCCTGTTTTACAGATGGGGAAACTGAGGCACAGGGTTAAATTCCTTGTCCTAGGCCATGCAGCTGGTGAGCAGCTGAGTCAGGATTTGAACCTGGGCCATCTGGCTTCAGAGCCCACCAAGGCTTAACCACTACCCTGACACTGATCTACAATAATGTAATAGTTATGGGGTACGAAGCCCTGGCTGCATAGGAGCCCTTTGAGGCAGGTCATGTTAGTACTGTTAATAGTACTATCGTTACTACCGTCTTTGAAACGAGGGAACAGGCTGTGTCATAGCATCTCCAGGTCATGGAGACAGCCTCCCTTTTGCATGCTGAGTGTTCTCAGGGTTCCCTCGCCTTCCCAGAGCCCTGACCTCCTCAGTGCTGAGCCCAAAGTCGCAGGGCACCACAGTGCGGTACTTGAAGCGACAGGGCAGGTCATCAACAATGTCCTCGTAGTCCAGCCGGTAATACTCGTCCAGATACTCCTCAAATGTCTTGTCCCCTGCCCGGGGGAAAAAGAGGCTGCTGGGGGGGCTGCCAGGCCCTGGGGAGCCCCGCCTGCCAGTGCCCACCCAGCCAGGCCTCACTGGGGTCAAACGCCGGCTTTTCCTGCCCCACAGCCGTGGCGAAGGGGGACTTGCGCTGCTTCCTGCCCACCGAGGGGGCCGCACGCTGCTTCTTGTGCGGCTGGCTAGGGTCATAGTCAGCGTCCATCTGTTGGGATGCACAGGTTAGCTCCGTCTCTCAGGAGCCCCCTGGGACCTTGAGGACCCCACACACACCTTCCCAGGCCCATGGCACCCACATTGAAGTCAGGGTCCTCACAGTGTAGCTCTTGCTGGCTCCAATCACCGTCCTGCTCCGGGCCATCCCATGAGTCCCAGTTCCAGTCGTCTGACCCCAAGAGAGGGCAGTTATCGGTTAGGATGAGACCTCAGGCTCCAGGCCCAGCGCCCATCACCTCCCAGTGCCCTGCTGCCCTTACCTTCAAGCCCTTCCTCTTCCTCAAACTGTGGCTTCTCTTCCTCCATGGTGCCGTAGTACTCATCACCAAAGCACTTCTGTACGGTTAGGGGGACAGGTAGGTTGGCAGGCCACGCTCAGGGCAGAGGAACTCAGCAAAGCCTTGGACCCAGCCCCACCCCCGACAGTTCCTCTCAGACTGCTTCACTCCTGCACCTTCTGTGGCTCCCTGGCACCCTCCTGACTTAGCTCCTGATATGGGGGGGTGTCCTGTGTGTCACCACCCCTTCTTGGACTCATCTTACCACACCTACCCACCTGCTCTCTATACCCTCTGCTATGCTAATTACCATTTGGTTCCACAGACCCACAGTTCCTTTCCTCCCATCAGGCCTCTGCCCATGCAGTACCCCCGCCTGGTGTACACATCCCCCCGTCTGGCTAACTGCTTCTCAGGCCTCTGCTCTTATTGGAGCTGCCCGTCCTTTCCTCCCAGTCTCCCCTAATCCCACTCCATCACCCCTGACAAAGCCTGGTCACAGCCTGTATGTTCCCCATCACCACCACACAGATGCCTCTGGTAGTAACTATAGTAACGTGCCTGTCACTGTGAGTACCGGAAGGCAGGGACCACTGTGCTACACGCTGCCTGGCAGAGAGTAAAGCTCAGTGAATGTTAAGACTAGTACTTGCCATTCTTCAGACTGTGCCTGGGCCCCTGCTGGACCCCCAGCCCCTACTATAAGCCCAGCTAGGCTGCATCTCCCTGCATTTTTACCGCCACCACAAGAGGAAGGAACTATTCTGCTAAGAAACTGAAGCTCAGGGCAAGGAGCTCCTAGAAAGCGAAGGCTGAGTGCTCAACTACATTCCCCAATCCCTGTTCTCACCTTCGGTTTCCTCCTCTGACCCCCCAGGCTGGGTCGAGCATCTCTTTTGGGCTCCTACTGCCCCCACTGCTTCTCCATCAGAGCCCTCATCACCCTGTGCTTTCGTGGCCTGATGACTGTGTTCCCTCAACTACAACAATTTAATGTTAACAGGTGAAAAAATGTTTAAAGGGGACATACCAACCCACTGCTTCTCCAGCACTTACCACTTACTTATCCCAATCTAGTTTTACCACTGCCCCGAGGTACACGCCACACTTAGACTCACTTTACAGACAAACTAGCTCAGAGAGATCAAGTCATTTCTCTGAAGTCACACAGGAAAACACCGATCCCCGAGCCATTCCTGAGAACTGGCTGTGCAGCTGGGCTGGGGTGCAGGGGCCGCACCTGCATGAGCTGGTCATGCCGGGTGGGGTCAAAGTCATCCTCCAGGTCCTGCTCCTCCAGGCCCAGCGTCTTGTTGCCTGTGACCTGCCGCAACTTCTCCAGCTTGGCCACTATCTCCTTCCTCTTCAGGTTCTTCAGCTGTTTGAGCTCCTCCCGTTTCTTGGCTTTCTCCTGCAGGTAGCAGGTGGGGGACACAGGGAGGATGTGGGCTTTCCCAGCCGGCCAGCCAGTGCACACCAGCCCAGCGCCCCCACACTCACCCTCCTCTTTCGCTCCCGCGTCTCTTCCCTTTTCTCCTTCCTGCGCTCATCCTTACGGCGCACAGAGGACACGATGCTACGTGGGTAGCTCTTGACCTGGGGGTGGCAGAGAGGCCAGAACAGCCAGAGATGAGCCCCAGGTTCTGAGGCCTGCACCCCCACGCACCAGGTCCTCCCCCAGCCCAGCCCCGGCCACACACCGCAGCTGAGTCTGGCTCCTCGAAGCGGAAGTTGTACTTGTGCTCAAAGTCCTCCTGCTTCTTCAGAAACAGCTCACCCTCGTCCGAAGAGTCATCCACAGCCAGCTGTACCAGCGGGCCAGCAGGCCTGAGGGATGAGGGCAGGACCTGGGGGTCAGCTTAACGAGGTGGGGTGGGTCTCCCACTCATGTCGTTATGTGCCCTCGAGTCGGCCCCGACTCATGGCGACCCCTCCTTGGGTTTCCGATGTGGTATCACTACGGAAGTAGATTGCCCAACCTTCTTTCCGAGGAGTGGCTGGTGGGTTTGAACCACCACTGGTCAGCAGTCAAGTGACTTAGGCACTGTGCTACCAGAGCTCCCCTCATGTGTATATCAGATGATATTTTAAGTGCTTTACAGAGATTAACTCATTTATCCTTGCAAGAACCTTAAGAACAGTTGTTGTTAGGTGCCGTCGAGTCATCTCTGACTCATAGCAACCCTATGCACAGCAGAATGAAACACTGCCCAGTCCCACGCCAGTGCCGCGATCCTTGCCTCATATTTTGAGAGCCTTCCAAACTAAGGGGCTCATCCCCATGCACTGTATCAGACAGTGTTTCCAGGCTATTCATAAAGTTGTGCAGTAACAGACAGTGTTTTCCTGCTATTTGTAAGGTTTTCCCTGGCCAATTCTTTGAGAAGGCCTCTTCCTTCTTCCTAGTCTGTCTCAGTCTGTAAGCTGCGTTGAAACCTGTGCACCATGTGCAACCCTGCTTGTTTTTGAAACACTGGTGGCACAGCCTGAAGCCTCACAGCAACACGCAAGCCACCACAGTATGACAAACTGACAGACAAGTTTGTCTCCTTAAGAACAGTGGGGTACTATTATCCTTGTTTACAGATGGAGAAACTGAGGCATGGGTGTCTACAGCAGGGCCAGGATTTGCACTAATCCCACCCGGCCCTAGGAGCCATGCTCCAAGGTTCTCCCTCGGGTCTCCCCTGCTCCCATCTGTGTGGGACGATGAACTCACGCTCCTCTTGCCTCCTGCCCTGCACCTGCTGGGAGTATCTTGGGACTGGAGATCCAGGACCCTACGGCACCCTTGGGGAGGAGCTATGGTCAGACTAAGAGGGAGATGGACTTAGGCTGCCCACCCTTTTGAACTGTTTTTTAGTCACATAACTATATGTAAAACCCTCTTTGGGCCCTCAGGCCTTGGTGAGGCAATGGGGGCTCACCCTTCCTCTTCCTCTTCGTCGTCCTCTTCATCCTCCTCTCCCTCCTCCTCATAGCATTTGTTGAGGATGTAATCCCGCAGGAATCGCTCCCCTTCCTCCAGCTCAGGGTTGTTCCAGTAGTCCTTGAGGTGGGTCTAGGGGTGCAGGATGCAGGACACAGGTTAGGACGTGGGGCTGTGTTGTCCCTACCAGTGGGGGGGGGTGGCAAACAAGGGCACCACGAGGGTTCAGGTAACCCAAGCATCACAGCCAGCCTATGAAGTAGATGGGATGTCTCCCATTTTATAGGTGTAGAAACTGAGACTCAGATGGGCTGACCCAACTAGGGCTGACTCTAGAATCTGAGCCTCAGAATATGTGCTCTTGGCTACTGCCTCAGGGCTGGTTTCCAGCTGGCGGCTCACGGAGGATGGAATGGCAGTAGAGCAAGCCCTTCAGTCCCTCAGGACTGGGTGTGACAACTCACCAGTTCTTTCAGGGTCTCGGGGTTCTCAATCTCCTTTTGGCCCTTCAGCCACTCAAGGTAGTCGGCCTCCTCCTGGGCCTGGGGGAAGGCCAGGGCTGAGGGTCTGCACAAACCCCAGTCCCGCCTAGGCCCAGCCCACTCTCAGCACCCACCTTCTCCTCCCCGGTTCTAGCACGTTTCTGCAACAAGCCAGAGCCACCATCCCTGGCGCTATCCTCATCCTCACTGTCCTCCACGAATGTCCGGAAGCTGTCCAAGAAAGACCACAAGGCTCAGGGTAGGCAGGCTAGACGCCAGCCACTGCCCGCGGGTGAAGTCGGTTTATTAGGCCCTGATCTAACCTCCTGACAGACTCAAGGCGCTGCTGCGACACAGAAAGTATTAACCCCACTTAATAGAGTAGGAAACTAAGACACAGAGAACACAAGGTCACACAGTCGATAAGTGTCAGAGGGGGATTTGAACCCAGACCCATCCAAGTCCAGAGCCTTCTCAATTCTTACCCACTTGGCCGCCTCACCCGGCCGAGGCTCACCTTTCCTTGAGCTGTTTCTGTTCCTCCACGTAACTCTGGGACAGAGTTTGCTGCAGATGAGAGTGATGTAAGCTTCAGGCCTGGCCCTGGGCCCCACATCTCCCTGCCCAGGCTCTACCTTCTCTACCTGATGCCTCTGATCAGAAGCTTCTCCGTCTGAGTTCTCCTCATCGACATATTTGCTGTGCAGAGAGGGGTGGGGGCTTCAGAATACACTCTCCATGGCCCACCTGTCCCCGGGGAGTGGGGAGTTGTTACAGCAGCTGGGGGACCAACACGAGTGTGGATGCATCACTGAGGGTCTTACTCTTAGGTGCTTCCTGAATTTGGGGGGCTGCCCCTAAGACCCCTGTGTGTCCATCTGCCCCAGGAAAGTAGGCATGTCAAGCCTGCTTCTCACCCTTCTTTCTCCAAGATAACTTTCCTCTCGTAGTCCTTCAGGTACATGGGCTGCACCTTCTTCCGCTTCTCTGCAACTGCTGACTCCTCTTCACTCTCCGAGGATGGTGCTGTGGGCCCCCCAACATACTTGCGATCACACTCCACACCCCATTGCTTTCCAGTAGAGGATCCCCCAGGGCAAGGGCCAAACAGTGGCCCAACAAAGCCACCAATTCCTTGGGGTAAAACTGCTATCCCAACTGCTAGTCCCTCATGGCTTCCTTGTGATCATTCAACAGCTAATTTATACTTCGAGCGACACTTAATGCATAGTAAATGCTGTATGAATGTCAGCCACTGTTGTCATTAACTACAGACACTACTCTAAGACATTCTGCTAAGCACTTCTGACTTGAAATGACTCATTAAACAGTCACATCCATCTATAAGGGGATGAGAACCTGTTTGCTGGTAGAAGGTGGCATCCTTTTGATAAATGCGGGGATCCTTCTTCTTCAACAAGGAGAGAGTCCTATAAAAGTCTCGCTCCTGCTGGGGGTCAAATTCCTAGAACAGGAAAAAGGGCAGAAGATAGACTTCAGAAGCGAGGTGGTGAAAGTCCTAGGGTGGCAGCTAGCCATGGGGGTGGTAAGCAGCAGGTGGGCTGAGAGGGTGTGGGAGGGGCGTGCATTACAGGAGAGAAGAGGGAGTGAGTCACTTTGGGGAATGGCAAGGGGGGTGGGTCATTCCTGGGGCTGGAGGGCTGGGTCTGAGGAAGGGGGCAGAGGTCAGACCACTAGGAGAGAGAGGGCCCCTCTTGGGAGTGATACGTGGGGGCATAGGAAATGGGACAGAGGAAGGTGGGAGGGCAAGAAGAGGGTGCTTTCTAGGAAAGAGGAGGGATTGACAAAGGGGTGGGTGGGTGGGGATGGCGTATGGGGTTGGGGGAGGTGGGGGAGGCTGCTCAGTGAGGCTAGGAAGAAAACTGGGGTTGATGTAGGGAAAGCTGGGTGGCCCATGTGACAGAGAGGTGCCACACTTCGGGGACAGAGTCAGACACTGAGAAATGGAAAAGTGGTGAGACGGTCCTGGGAGAAAGGAGGGTGGCACCCCACACATCAGTGGACAGGTGAATCTGTGGCGGGGAGAGTAGGAGGCTATTTGGGTATCCCACCGAGATGGCGAGGGCGCAGTCTGTTCCTTGTGGAATTGAGGGTGGGGTGGGGTCCGGATACGGCGGGGGCACGTAACAACAACACAACCATAGTGAACAGATCCGGATGAGGTAGGGGTTGGACGCTTTCCGCACGCCTGTGATGGGCTCGAGGAGACTCACTACGCGTTCGTCGCTGGAGTCGGACTCGGAGCTGGAATCGCTGCCACTGTCTCGGTCCCCGTAGCGATCCTTCACTGAGGAACACAGGCCGGATCACGGCAGGTCAGTCCCGATGGACCAAATCAACCTCCCCACGTACATTCACACGGTGCCCGAAGGCCCTGCACGCGCCAGTAGCCCGCGCGCACGCGCCTCGCACTCACAGCGCTGCAGCTCCTCACGTTCCCGGTAGCGGCTGTACCTCGCGGCAAATGCCGCGTTCACCCGCAGCTGCGACTGCCCGCGCGGTTCCGGCATGGCGGCTCTTCGGCCCTACAGCACTCTGCGCACGCGCGAGGCGGACACCCGGAAAGGGGTGGAGCCGCGTTCTGCCCACCCTAGGTTTTAAGGGCTAGAGCCCGCCTGATCCCGCCCCCGGCCTTCCGGGATCCCGTCCGCCCGGTGACGAAGTCGCCACCTACGGGTCACGCCCCTGCGGGGAAGGCCGCGGCCACCGCCCATTCCTCCCACCGCCGCAGCTCCGGGCATCCAGCTGACATCTGGGGGCCCTTTCTCCACTCGGCGGTTTCCTGCCTCTCTTCCGTTCCGACAGCGCAAACCGCTGCCCCACCCAGCTCACCCACCCCTGCCGCCCTGGGAATTACTGTTTTCTCCCTCCCCCACCATATCAGCGCTCCGCAACTCCCCATGGCCACCTCCACAAACATCCCCATCCCAGACTCAGAAATCTGAAGCCACCCGAACCGTGGTCATGCTTAAGTCTTAATTTAATGAATAAAAACATTTAACTTATCACACACAAGTTTTTTGATAAAGCTTAATAAATAGAATCTATTTTTTTCAACACTGTACAAGAAACTGGAAAACAAGCTTTCAACAAAATATAAATGAATTCATGCCACCCTTTTATGTTTTTGGAACACTGCCCCCACCCCATGCCCGAAGCAGTGCGCCCCCTTCAGGTCTCTGGGCGCAGATGGCCGAGGTCACCAGGTGCCAGGAGACTTGAGGGTCATGACCTCACTCCATGGCTGGGGCTTTAACGCTCTGCCCAGGGCCTGGTCCACAGCTCCAGCAGCCTGGGGCACAGAGGAAACTGAACCGTTTAGGTGGCTGTTGCATGCAGGAGTCCCTCTCTGTCCAACACACCAAAAGGGGTGAGAAAAACAAATGAGAAACGCCCCCCAAACACACACACCCCAGAAATCAACACCAACAAGCCACAAACTGGCGCCCCACCCCCACAGCACTGGGCAGTAGTAGTGAAGGGAGAAAGTGTTTCTTCCCTCCTCTTCAGAGATGTGCCCAGTGAAATCCTGGTCACAGTGGGGCCACCATGTGGCCCTGCAGGATGTCCATGAGGTCTCGGGCCCCTCTCTGCTGCGCCAGCTCCAAAGGTGTGAGCCCCCTGGCATCCCGGTGATGGAGATCAGACTCAGCAGCCAGGAAGCTGACCACCGCAGTGTGGCCCTCCCGCACGGCTAGATGGATGGGGAGTGCACCGGTACCATCAGGTGCGTTGACATCGGCGCCATGCTCCACCAGGATCTTCAGGGTGTCCAGGAATCCAGTGCGAGCTGCGTCGTGGGCCGGAGTGGTGCCGGAGTTGTCCTGGACGTTGGGGCTGGCACCTTGCTTCAGCAGCTCCAAGGCAATGGTGGGGCTACCAAACATCATGACCTGTGTGGGGGCAGAAGGTGAGGGGTTCCCCAAGGAAGGGGGCCCAGAAAAGAGGTTCCAAGGGAGAGAAGGATCTTCCAGGAAGAGGTAAGATCCATTTCTAGAAAAGGAGTCCTTAGGGAACAGGAAAACCCTAGGGAATACAACCCCTAGGAACCCCAGAGGACAAGGTCTCCTGGGAAGAGGACCCCAAGAGGCTCAGCACTGCCCTAAGGATAAGATGGGAACCCTCCAGGGAATAACCCCTATGGCAACTTTTAAGAAACCTAAACTTCTCCCCAAGGAACCAGAGACCCCCCACCATCACCCCATCCCGGAAATAGGACAGTATCAGGAAATATGAAACCTCTTCCAAAAATAGTCCCCAAAGGATTTGAGAGCCCTCTCTGGGAAAGGGGATGACTAGTTAATTTGAAACGCCTTCTCCAGGAAATACTCCCTGCAATATAATGTGGATGCTCTCCAGATTACCTCAAGAAATGGGATCCCCCTTAAATCGTCCGACAGAGAATAGAGGCACAATGTGAAGCCATTCCCCTATTGAGGGAATCTGCAACCCCCCCAGGAGTGGGTACACCTCCCAAAAAAAACAGATAAGAACCTCCTAGGAATGGAGATGGTTCAAGTAACTGAATACCTCTCACAAGAAACCCCCAGAAAACGGGACGCCCTGGAAACCTGAAACCTCCTCGCATAAATCGGAGAGTCCCAGGAAACTGAGGCCGTCCCTATGAAACTGTCACCCAAAGAAGTTGAACTGCCATCTATGGAATAAAGACCTCCTCAGGAAAAGTGAATCCCCCTCAGCCAGGGAACAAGGTTCCAGAGAAGATGGAGAGCCCAACCCCCTCCCGCAACCTAACCCTACCCACCCACGAAAGGGGAACTCAGGGAGCAGCGCCAGCCCAGTGAAGGAAGACAATCCCCCAGTGGGTCCCCTCCAGGGCGAAGGGACGACAATGGGCAGGGATCTGGGCTCGGCGTCCTCGCCCCAACCTCCATCACGCCACGGGCCGGCCCGGCCTCACCTGCAGCGCCGTCTTGCCGAAGCGGTTCAGGGCGTCAGGGTGCATCAACTCGCGGTGCAGAAGGCGGCGCACCTCCTGCACGTCGCCTCGGGCCGCGGCCCCACTCAGCCGGTCGCCGGCACGGACCTCCTCCAGCAGCATGTCGACACTGGCTGCCTGCGAAGACCCCAGCCCCACCAAAGTGGCCAGTCAGTGCGCGAGACGCGGCCGGCCCCGGCCAAGCAGCCCTCCCAGGGCCTGGCCGCAATGCGCTC
>NW_006921989.1:1270559-1281156 GCF_000298275.1 Orycteropus afer afer
AACCTTTCCTTAACTTTTACAATCTACATTATTCTTTAGTGTTGCATCATATTCCATTGTGTGTATGTACCATAGCTCAAAAACTCACTGCAGTCAAGTTGGATCTGACTCATAGCAACCCCTCCTTGGGTTTCCAAGATGGTAACACTACAAAAGTAGATTGCCCAATCTTCCTTCTGAGGAGTGGCTAGTGGGTTGGAACTGCCAGCCTTCTGGTTAGCAGTCAAATGCCTTAGGGTACCATAGTTTGTTAATAATTAGTTCTTTACAGTGTGTAAACGCTATGAACCTGGTTGTGGTATCTGTCTGGTTTTGGTGTCAGAGTTCTGTTTGCTTAATAAAACAACTTAGGGAATATTCCTTCTCTATCTTTTGAAAGACGTTTGGAAAATGAAACAAAAATTCTCACAACTAGACCAATAAGATTGGAAGAAAGATTGAATGATCCAGAGATTTCACTTTACTTGGATCTACAATCAATACCCATGGAAGCAGCAAAAAATCAGACATAGTATTGCAGTGGGTGAATCTGCTGCAAAGGACCTCTTTAAAATGTAAGGAGCAAAGGTGTCACTTTGAAGATTAATGTGCCCCTGACCCAAGCCATGGTATTTTCTATCACCTCATGCGTGTGAAAACTAGACAATAAGGAAGACCAAAGAAGAGTTGAAGCCTTTGAATTAAGGTGTTGGCGAAGAATACTGAAAATACCATGGACTGCCAGAAGAACTAACAAACCTGTCCTGGAAGAAGTACAACCTGTATGCTCTTTGGAAATGAGAATGGCCTGATTTTGTCTCACCTACTTTGATCATGTTGTCAGAAGGGACCACTCCCTGGCGAAGGACATCATGCTTGGTAGAGGGTCAGTAAAAAAAGGGAAGACCTTCAAAGAGATACACTGGCACTGTGGCTGTGATGATGGGCTTAAGTATAGTAAGGATAGTGAGGCTGGCACAGGACAGGGCAGTGTTTCATTCTGTTGTACAAAGGGTCGCTATGAGTCAGAGCCAACTCGACAGCCTAACACCAAACAACAAATAGTATTGGTGTCAGTTCTCTACATGTTTGGTAATATTCCCCAGTGATGCAATCTGGTTCAGGACTGTTGTCGGGAGGTTTTTTATCACAGATTCAAACTCTTCACTTGCTATGGGACTGTTGAGACTTTCGAACTCTTTTTGAGTCAGTTTGGGTAGGTTGTTTGCTTCTAAGAATTTGTCTATTTCATTTAAGTTACCCAGGTTCTTGCCATACAGGTGTTCATAATATTCTGTCATAATGCTCTTTATTTCTATTAGGTCTGTAGAATTGGTGTATGTTTTGCTGTGTATACTCTCAACAACAAAAATATTAAAAAAAAAAAAAAAAGCAAGGGGTTGGGCGAGGGGCTGACCAGGCCTTGTGGGCTGCACTGAGGACTTGGCTTTTACTTCTCCCTCCCAGCAGGGGAACCTTGGAAGGGTTCTGAGCAGGGGAGCATGAGCTGACTTGAGCGTTAACAGGCGCCCTCTGGCGGCTGGGGATGGGAAGGACAGATTGTGGCGAAGGAACAAAGAGAATGGGGGACCAGGGAGCAAGCGACTGCCAGGGCTCACCACTCAGGATAAGCTGAGGAGGGACGTGATTGCCCACTCCCATTTCAGCACCCCAGGGGTGCATACACACAGCCAAAGAAGCACATACACAGTGGCTAGACTCCTCTTTAATGACATCCTAACACTGGGAGGAATGGGCAGTGGGGCTAATGGGCTCAGCAGCTGCATTGGAGGAGGGGCCCCAACACCCCCTAAGGCAGGTCACTGCAAGAAGGCACTCACGAGGGAACTTCAAGCCCTTCCCTTATTTCTTCATATAAAATCAGAGGAAGCCCCAAGGGTGAGGGAGGCAGGGAGACCATCCCTTCCAACCTGTGGGTAGGAAAAGGCAAGCAGGGGGCCCGATGCTGGGAACTGGCAGGTCAGGGGCCTGCCTCATCTCCCGAGAACCTACAGCTGGGGCCTGGGGAGATGGAGGCCCCGCACTCTCTGACATCCACGCCCTCGTCTCTTCTGCCTTCTAACTGGTACGAAGCTGATAATCTGCAGTAAAACAATAGGCAGGCACAAAGCACCAAATCCATCACCTGCCCCGTGCTCATGATCAGCCCCAGGAGTAAGTAACAAGGCTGAGGACGGGGTTCACACGGGGCAGTAAACTTATCAACAGGCCGCTTTCTGGCAGCAGATGGGGGTGCTGCATGTCCCTCTTCCAAATCCCAAGGCCACCCTAGAGCTGACTACCTCCATTTTAAAGATAGATGCAAACAAAAGACATTAACCATGAGTACCATGCTCCATTAAAAAACCATCAGGATGAGACCAAAAGGTCAACAATTACTCTCAAGCAAAGATAAGATAAGCGGGCAGGGAAACTAGAGCGTTGGAAGCAGAACCACCAGAATGCAATTCAAGAGCATGTTCACACATTGTGAAAAACGTATCTCATGTCACTGAGCAATGTGTAGAAATTGTTCAATGGGACCTAAAAACAAAATAAAGATAGGGAAACCAAGACCCGGGGTGACACAGTGACAAAGAGGCTGGCCTGGGCCCATGCTTGTTGAGTTTTGGAACCAGAATGTCGTCAAAACCCTGAGACCCCATCTCCCTCATCTCCCTGACCCTGTCCCAGGGAGCAGGCTGCCTTACCGCCACTCTGAGTGATATAGCGAACCCAGGGCAAGGCCTGATAGCCACTTTTCTCAATGATCTTCATGTATCGGACCTGGAATGGAATGAAAAGAGAGGTAGCCCTGGCTGGGGACATGAGGTGACCTGGGCCAGATAAAGGTATCTGATATCAGGGAGACAGCTCAGGGGGCAGGAATGCATAGGAAAGAAGGACACAGGGAAGAGGTAACTACAGGGAGGAAGTGGGAAGAGAGCTGTTACATTGTTGGGAATTGCAATCAATGTCATGAAACAAAATGTATATGAACTGCTGTATGGAAAATGAATTTGCTCTGTAAACTTTCACCCAAATCACAATAAAAATTTAAATATATATATATGTGATACATCTTGGAGGGGGAGTAAGATGGCACAGGCTTAGAGTAACGAGGTGACATACCTTGGGGGGAAAGGCAGCATAGGTGGGGGAGGTGGGTCTGGATAAAGAGGTGGCACAGGTCAGGGCAGTGGGGGGGTGGCTTGCAGGCAGTGGGGGGAAAGAAGTGAACAGGCTAAGTGGGCAGGAGGCAGCACAGGCCAGTGTGGGAGGCAGGGGAAGGGACCCAGGCTGAGCGCAGAAGAGGCACCACTGCCCAAGGGAGGGCAAGGGAGAGCGCAGAGCAGACGTGATGCAGCCAGGGGACACGGAGGAGACCCAGGGCGCGGGGAAGGAAAGAGCGGAGCCTGCTAGGGTCGAGGAGGGGAGCCTCCCTGCGCCCTTCCCTCACCTGGATCCCGGAGACGGTGAAATAGGGAATCTCAAACTTGACCCCGATGGGAGGCCGGCCCTCCACCTCCTCCTTCTCCACGCTGGGGAGGCCAAAGTGGGCACGCATCAGGTACTCCTTGCCCCCCTGAAGGCACATGGGGGCATTAGATACAGCAGGCACCCGCATGCCCCAGACCATCCTCACGGCAACCCCCAGAGCGGGTTCTGCTCTCGGCCCGTTTTACAGACAAGGAGCTAACGGCTCCTGCCCGAGGCTCATAGCCCAAGCTTCTAACTCCAAAGCCCACTGGGGGTCTTCTAATCACCATCTCCCATGTCTCAGATCCCAGGGACGAGGGCACGGAGGCTGCATGGGGGAAATTGGTTTCCTGAGACCACTCAGCTCGAAAGTCAGGGGTCAGGGTGTGAATCCAGGGAGGGGGATGCCTAACCACCATGTGGCCTGATTTTCACCTTCAGCATCCTCCAAGGATGACCATGTGTGTATGGGTCTCTAGTTCCCTGCCTTGTGCCCACGTGGTCAGGGCAGGTCAGGCCTCCACACGGTCCCGGCACCCCCAGACTCCCCATCCGCCCTCCCCACTGCTCACCGGGAAGGACTTGATACTCCAGATGACAACATTCCTCTCTGGCATGTACTTGGCACTGCCCACACTGGTCTTAAAGCGGGGCGAGTCAGCATCGCTGGGGACGGGTACAGAGATCTCCACGCTGTTGGCAACAGACTGCTTCTTAAACTGCCCCTTAGCCTGTTGAGGGAGAGCGTGGGGCACCAAGAAGTCACGCATGCATTCTGCAGATATCCACCAAGCCCCGCAAGGCGTCGTCTCACTGAGGGCCTCTGTAATCCCGAGGTGGGGACCACTGTCCTGCCCGTTCACAGATGACGACACTCCAGCCCTGAGATGCTAAGCGTTTGCCTGAAGACACTGCCCAAGAGTGGCAGGGCCAGGCTGCTCCCTCGGGGGCTCCGGAGGCCCTGCTCTTTGTGCCTTCTGTTTGGGCAGCGCCAACCACCTCTGCCCCAGGTTCACAACCATGCCCACCCCATGGCAGCAGGAGTTTTCATCTGATGGTTGGCAGTTACCAAGCCCCTCCCATGTGCTGGGCCTGGTGCCCAGCACTTAGCCCCTCATCAACCCTCTAAAATCAGAACCATTCCGAGATGAAGTTGCTTTGTAAACTTCCACCTAAATAATAATAATAATAATGATAATAAATAAAATAAAGTCAGAACCATTCCGAAGGTCCATTTCACAGATGAAGAAACAGAGGCACAGAGAGAACTTTGCTCGAGTCACACAGTGGGTAACTGGCACAGGAGAGATTCGAACGGAGCCTTCAGTTTAACCATCACATGCTCTCCTTACAAATGAATGACTGACTGAATTACAACATTCTGTTTACAGCCAGGGCTGGTGAGACGGGACAAGTTTTTAGCACAGGGTGTCAAATGTTCCATGGTCATTCTTTCTTGAACACCACCCTTATCTATTAATTCAGGGAGGGGTGTTTGGGGAGGCAGGATCGGGGCAGAGACCCAGAGGTAAAGCTGGGGAGCTTCTTTTTGGAAGCCGTGGCTTTCAGGGCTCCATCCCTTTTGCCTGCAGAAGAACAGAGGCAGGAACACTAAGGGGCACTGAGAGTCTCCCTGGTGACCACACACCCCACAGCACAGTTCTGCCAGGGCCCTGAGACAGGGGAACAAAGTCAAGTCTAAGAACACAGGTTCTGGGGCAAGGTAATCACAATTCAATTCAAAGCAGGGCTCCCCTCCTCCAAGCTGAGGACCTCTTAATGCCTCTGGACCTCAGTTTCCTCATCTGTAAAAAAGGGCTGACTATAAGCTCCTGCTTTGGGCACCAGGAGACATGCACAGGGCTATTCACAACAGTAGCCAAGAGCTGAAAAGGACCCACACAGGAGAATAGTAAATTCCCACTGTGGAATATTATATAGCTGTTAAAATGGATGGCCTAGAAATCACTCAAAATCAATGATGTGTGTAAAAGGCAGGTCCAACAAAAAACTGTACAGTGTGACTCCATTCACACAAAGGTCAGACACAGGCAGAGTGAAATATTTATGGGGCAAATGTGGATGGCAAAATTATCAAGAAAAGCAAAGAAGTAATTCACATCAAATTTGAGATTCTAGTTTTCCCCCCACTGGATGGGGTGGGAGGAGCAGTAATTGGGGGAGATGCACAGGGGTTCAGAGGCTCTGGTCAAGCACATTCATATCACTGGATGGTTTATCACTATCCTTTAAACCACATAAAAAAACTACACATTTTTTTTTTTTTTTGCAAATCATTTGACATGAAAGTCAAATAATTAAAATAGATCATATGTCAGATGGTGATAAAAGTATGATGGAAAATGGAACAAAGGAAGAAGGTGAGGAGTTCTAGGGGATTACAATTTTAAATAGGGGGATCAGGCAAGGGGTCTCTGAGGAAGTGACACTTAAGTGCAAAGAACTGAAGGAGATGGGGGAGGGAACCATATGGTTACTGGGAGCAGGGTTGTCCAGGGAGAGGGAACAGCCAGTGAGAAGGCCCTACAGCAGGCCCTTGCTTGGTGCTCTCCAGGAACGTGGAGAAGATGGGTGTGCTGTGATGGGGTAAGCAAGAGGAGAGGAGGTGAGGGTGGGCAGGTGACAGGCAGGCCGCGCGGGGCCTTGCAGCCACAGTGAGGACTGGGGCTTTTGCTCTGACTGAGGTGGGAGCCATGGAGGGTCCTGAGCAGAGGGACTGGACCGGACTCAGGTGCTCACAGGAGCCCTCTGTGGGGGAAACGGATTGTGGAGTACGGGATGGGAGCCAGGAAGTAACTGCACTGGTCCAGATGAGTTAAGGTAGAAGTTGGCCCAGGGTGGAGGCAGAGCAGGGAGTGAAAAATTGATCCCAGTGACAGAGCCAATATTTGCTGACAGCTTCTCCAACCGGCCGGCAAGCTCCCTGAGAGCAGCAACCCTGTCTTTTGTCTTCTTCCCTCCTTGCCCCTTAGTTTCCTGGACACAACTGTGCTCGGGTAAATCATGACATGAATCAAACCTAACCTGTTGCCGTCAAATCCGCCCCATGTGTGTCTGAGCAGAACTGAGCTCCAGGAGGTTTTCAGAGGCTGCTCTTTCAGAAGGAGATTCCCAGGCCTCTCTCCCAAGGTGCCTCTGGGTGGACTCGAACCCCCAGCCTTCTGGTTGGCAACAGAGTACATGAACCATTTGCATCACCCAGGGACTATGATATGAACACTTGCTGCTGTCAAGTTGGTTCTGACACACAGTGACCCTATAGGACAGAGTAGAACTGTCCCATAAGGTTTATAAAACAGTAATATTTACAGAAGCAGACTGCCACATCTTTCTCCCATGGAGCGGCTGGTGAGTTCAAATCACCAACCTTTCATTTAGCAGCTAGCACTTTACCATTGTGCCACCAGGGCTCCTTATAATATGAAAAGCTAATACTTATTCCGTGATGCAGACATCACTGAGAACAAACACACTGTGTGCCTGAGGCTGGGGAAAAGGCACTGTCTGAAGGGAAGCAGATACAATGGCCTGTTGAACAGACCTAAAGAAGTTGAGGGAGGGAAGATGGGAGCCATGGACAAAGCTGGAGGAAGAGCAGTCAAGGCAGAGGGAATAGCAGAAGCCAAGGCCCTGAAGGGGACCGTGCCTGTTATGTTTGAGAACCAGCCAAGAGCCCAGTGTGTCTGGAGGGAAGAAGTCTAGGTGCAGGGGGAGTGGGAGGAGGTCACACAGGTGTAGGATAGGAGGGGGCAGGTCATGCACTGGCAACCATCATTATCCTGGCCCACCTTGACCATGATCTCCACGCGGCTGTGGGAGAACTTCTCAATGACAGACTCGATCCAGATCAGTGGCTTGACCTGTGGACAGAGGCAGGGGGGTTCTCAGGGGCTGCTTATCAATTGCCTCCTGCCTTGGGCCTTGAGGCAGCCTCACCTGAGTGCTGAGGCGGTAGGACATGAGCTCGAAGTCACCATCAGGCGGGATGAAGGAGATGGTGCGGTCGCTGTCGAAGCGTGAGAGCCGCACACACTGGTGGAACTTCACATCTTCTAGCTCCACAGACTTGTTCTTGCTGCCTGAAACTCGGAGTGCAGCACACGGGGTCACACCCTGGGGGCAGGGACCAGGACTGGGTCTCTACTCACTCAGCCGGCCAGCCAACAAGCATTCATCAAGCACCTACTGTAAGCCTGTGCTGGGAAATCAATGGTGAATAAAGCAGACGGTGGCCTTTTCTCTGCCACCCACCACTGCCACTCTACAAATAAGGAAACGGAGGCCCAGAGAAGGCCCCCCCCCCCAGGGAGTCTCACTGTTGCAGTTAGGCTTTTAAATATGAAGCTATATTATTCCATCCTCTCCCTAGAACGTCAGTTCTAGGAGGGCAAGGATTTGTTAGCTTTCTTCACTGCTGTGTCCCCAGAGCCTAGAGCTAGGCCTGGCACAAAGCAGGAGCTAAATAAATGTTTGCTGAATAAGTGAAGAGACAGTGGTTGCCCAGTGAATCAGCAGCTGCAGTATTAGCCATGACCAGCAGAGGGCGCACAAGTGCTTATTTCAGAACAAGCTGCAATTTCCCCTGAGG
Source organism: Orycteropus afer afer (assembly GCF_000298275.1). NCBI lineage: Eukaryota > Metazoa > Chordata > Mammalia > Tubulidentata > Orycteropodidae > Orycteropus > Orycteropus afer. The sequence goes on from NW_006921989.1 coordinate 1,278,628, forward strand.
CTCCAAGAGGAATGGGCTCTCAGACTCCTCCATTAGTCGAGAGTGGTGAGGGGGCCCACATACTTACGGCCAGTGAGCTCAAAGAGCACGCGGTCATTGAGGCCTAGCCGCAGCTCCGGCATTCCTGACAGAAACACCTTGAGCTTGATGGTGCCCACAATCTCGCTCAGTAGGACGCTACCATTGGCGTTGACCTGGGGATGTAAACCTAGGGAGGTTAACAGGTGTTGGGCCCTCTCCCCTACCCCAGGCCCCGGCGAAGGTGGGGACTCACCAGCAGATTGACAGACTCTATGACATCAATGAAGACTTCATTTTTCTTATATTTGATGCCCTCAGAGCGCCAGGACACTGCATTGGTGACGGTGGGTGGCACTCGAGACTTGCCTGTCTCCAGCTTGTTACCCTGCTGGGTGATGTACCTGGCGGGAGGGCAGCAGGGACAAGCAGCTGGACCCAAGGACATCTCCCTGGCCCTCCCTGACTTCCCTCTGCCGGTGGTCCAGTGGCTGCCCCCATGACCCACTCACTCCTGCAGGATCTTGCTGTCAGTGGTCTGTGGGAAGCCAAAGTCCATGAGCTCATCCAATAGCTCATAGACAATGACAAAGTTGTCTCGAATACTCTCCTCCTCCAGCTCCTTGAAGTATTCTGAGAATACCTACAGCAGGGGAGGGGAGAGACAGACACTCATAGAGGTGTGACTGGTACAGCTATGGCCATGGGCTGGGTGTCCTCCACTCTTTCAATCAGCCAAGAAGCATTTATTGAGCACCTACTATATGCCTATGCAGGGAAATTAATGGTGAATAAGGTAGACAGGGGTCCTGCCCTCATGGAACAGTCTAGTAGGGGAGAATGAATGGGTATTAGGATCAATATAATGCACTATGTAGGGTGCAGTGAGGGGGAAACAGGCAGCTGTGGGAGCTCAGAGGTGAGAAAACCAGGGCCCACTTCCTGAAAGAGGGATTAGAAGGGCTTGGAACCATTTTTTTGTGGGCCAAGGACCCCTATGTATTTGGTGATGTCTGTGCTGCACTGAGCAAATAATCCAAGAACCTGCACTATGTGAAGAATGCGACATCAGGATTGGAGGAAGACTCATTAACAACCTGCGACATGCAGACAATACAACTTTACTTTCTGAAAATGAAGATGACTTGAAGCACTTACTGATGAAGACCAAAGACTACAGTCTTCAGCATTGACCAATAAACAACATCACGATAAATGGAGAAAAGATGGAAGGTGTTAAAGATTTCATTTTACTTGGATCCACCATCAATGCCCACGAAAGCAGCAGTCAATAAATCAGATGGCGTATTGCACTGGGAAAATGTGCTGCAAAAGACCTCTCTAAAGTGTTAAAGAGCAAAGATGTCACTTTGAAGACTAAGGTGCACCTGATCCCAGCCATTGTCTTTTGAATAGTTTCATATGCATGTGAAATCTGGACAAGGAATCAGAAAGACCAAAGAAAAAATTGATGCCTTTGAACTGTGGTGGTAGTGAAGAATATTGAATGAACCATGGGCTGCTGCAAGAATGAACGAGTCTGTCTTGGCAGAAGTACAGCCGGAATGTTCCTTAAAAGAAGAGCTAGACTTCATCTCACCTCTTTTGGTCATGTTGTCAGAAGGGACCAGTCCCTGGAGAAGGATATCATGCTTGGTAAACTAGAGGGTCAGCAAAAACAGGAGAAGACCCTCAACAAGATGGACTGAAACTGGCTACAATACTGGGCTCAAACATGGCGGGGATTCTGAGGATGATGCAGGACCAGTCGATGTTTTGTTCTATTGTATATAGGGTCATTACGCATTGAAATCAACTCAGTGTCACCTAACAAACAACAGCGGACTCAACGCAGAATAAAGTTGTTGTTGTTGTTGTTGTGCCATTGAGTGGGTCCCGACTCATAACGACCCCTCCTTGGGTTTCCAAGGCAGTATCACTACAGAAATAGATTGCCCAACCTTCCTTCCGAAGAGTGGCTGATGGGTTTGAACCGCCCACCTTCTGGTTAGCAGTCAAGTGCCTTAGCCACTATGCTACCAGAGCTCCTTGAATAACGTTAGTAAGGGCATAAAATACAATACACGGCAAAGGAAACCTGGTATATAGAAACACATCCACGTTCATAGACTTCTAGAATACTACCCAAAGGCCCTTGGGGACCTAGGAATCTGGATTAAGGACCCCTAGGAAAATGGTACAGCCAGTGTGGGAGACAATTTGGTTGCTCCTTAAAAAGTTAAATATGGAATTATCCTATGACCCAGCAATCCCAGTCCTGGGTATATACCTAACACAGGTCAAAGCAGGAACACAAACAGGAACCTGCCCACCAGTGCGCACTGCAGCACTACTCACAATAGCCAAAAGGTGGAAATGACCAAAGTGCCTGTCAGCAGATGAATGGCTACACAGTGTGGTCCATACATGCACTGCACAGTACTCAGCCATAAAGAAAAGAGAAGTCCTGGCATGGCGTGTGCCACACTCGTGGAACCTTGAAAACATGCC
>NW_006921989.1:1281256-1282170 GCF_000298275.1 Orycteropus afer afer
CGCCGCCGCCGCCGCCGAGCCAGCCCCCCGGGGCGGAGACGCCGCCGCCGCGGCCCCGCCCCCGAACGCCACCGTTTTGTTTTCTTACGAACTCGCTACTTCGTAGCCAGGCCGCGCTGTCCAGCGCGCGACCCCGCGGCGCCCCGCCCACGTGGCCCGCGAAACCAATGGCCGTGCGTTGCCGGGGTGGTTTCGAGCGCTGGCGTGGGCGGTGTCGCTTCTGATTGGCCTGGGCGTAGCGTCCGGTGGGCGGCTGGCAATGGCGGGGTTTTCGGTTTTCAAACGCGCCAGACGGGCGGGAAAGAGAGCCGGTTTAACTGACCTGGTAGAGAGAGGTCTGGGACTGGGAAGCGCGGGCTGCGCCGGGACTTCAGCACCTGGGGGAAACGAAAGGGAGTCAGGGCTGGGGCTACTGGGACTGGGATTCTACTTTTCGGTCACGCAATTTATTAACCTTTACTATGTTCTGAGCCCTTTATTTTATTCATTCCTCCCTATGCACAGAACTGTTCTGGGCGCTGAGGAGCGCACACAAGCAATGAAATTCAGTAATTTTAGGTAGCGTTGAGCACCGTGAAGGAAGTAAAACGGGGAAATGGGGTGAGTGAGGAAGGAATCACTTTCTGGCTTCAGGAGCCCGTGAGCGGGGGCGGGAAGTGTCTTGGTTAAACACCGCTAAAGGCCTCCTCTTAAAGATTTACTGAGAACCTACTACATATATGGGAGAGCTCTGGTGGTGGCATAGTGCTTAAGGCATTTGACTGCTTACCAGAAGGCTGGCGGTTCAAAACCTCCATCCACTCCTCAGAAGGAAGATTGGGCCATCTGCTTCCGTAGTGGTACTGCCTGGGAAACCCAAGGAGGGGTCGCTATGAGTCGGATCCGACTGGACGGCAGTGAGTTTGTTTTTTTTT
>NW_006921989.1:1287025-1288451 GCF_000298275.1 Orycteropus afer afer
GCTGGGATGCTCTTCCCCCAGCCCACCTCATGGCAGGCTCCTTGTCATTCAGGCCCCAGCTTGAATGTGGGGGCTCCTCAGGGTAACCCTCCCCATGAACATCCTGGTGAGAATAACACCCCAACCCAGGCACTGGTTATCGTATGGCAATGTTCTATTTAACCTCCTTCCTGTCCTTTAACTCTGCAAGACCGTCTCACTCCCCTGCTGAATGTCAGAGAGCCAAGAGGGCAGGACCGTGCCTATCTCCTCCAGAGCTGCAGCCCCTCTGCCTGGCAGGAAATCGATAAACATAATTCCTAAGCACCTCCTCAGTCACTGAGGATGGCATGTTGAAAGCACTCAATAAAGCATTCTTGTTAGACGAGAACACTAACAATAATAGCAAACATTTAATGAGCACTTACTGTCTACTGAAGACTGTTCTAGGCACTTTGCAGGTATTGGTTAATTTGCACAACAACCCTGAGGCAGGACTTTTCATCACCCCATTTTTGAGGACCAGAGAAAAATGACTTGTTCAAGGTCACACACCCAAGAAGTGGTGAGCTGGGATGGAAGCCATGCCCTGTGGCCCAGGCCTTCTGGGAGACCTCGTGGTGCCTGCCCTACTGGGAGAGATGTCCCATAAGCAGCCAATGAGAACGCAGAGTGATGGCGTTTTGATGGGGGAAGCACAGGCAGCTGGTGCCCCCAGGGAGATCAGACAAGGCTTCCCAGAAAGTGGGATCCTGAAAGAGCTGGGCAGGGCAGGCCAACAGACAGACTGACCAGCCAATATGAGGCCCGCACGTACCTCCACCGTCTTGTAGAGGAAGGAGTATACCAGGGAGGCGTTGGAGTTCTTCAGCGTGGTGGCCACCACTGTGGGCAATGAAGTCAAGGAAAAGGTGCACAGACCCTGAACCCCCTCCCCATCCTCTGCCATCACCTTTTGCCTCTGCCCACCGCCCCCTCCCCAGCCTGAGGCATAGAGGTGCTTCCGGTGTTCAGTGCACCCTCTTTGGGCAGAGCCCACCACCTCCGACCTCAGGGACACCCCCCCACCGGGCGGGTACAGTAGAGGTTGCTGTGCTTGATCCACAGGAAGTGCACCCTGCCGTGGCTCAGTAGTGGGGCCAGCGCCCCCTCCTCCTCCCGCTGCATGAGCAGCGGCATGAAATGCTCAATCTCGCTCATGGCCACATCGCCCTTATAGTTCCGGCTGATCAGGGGCTGCGGGGTTAGAGACGGCCTGGTGAGGGTCACTGCCAGGATCGCCCTGGACATCAGACTAGCAAGTTTGGACCCTCTTCCTGCCTGAGGGGCCTGGACCAGGCTCTGGCTCTCCATGCCTCAGTTTCCTACTCTGTAAACTAGGCTCATGATACGAACAACTACTGTGCATAGAGCTACAGAACCTTCACTGTGCCCAGACCACGTGCTA
>NW_006921989.1:1289586-1290295 GCF_000298275.1 Orycteropus afer afer
GATCAGAGTTGGCGGGGAGGGGGTGTGGGTTTCCAGGCCCCAAGGGCTTTCTGGAGTCTTCCTGATTTGCACGGAGAGGCAGGTCCTGGCTCCGGGGAGGCGCAACCCCACCTGTCTGCCCCCCACGCCTGTGCTTAGTCTCACCTTGCCCTTGACGTCGAGGATGAAGACGGCCGAGGCGGACATAGTGGCGGCCGGCGGTTCTGGGAGGCGGAGAGGGAACGCCAGGAGGCTAAGGCGCCGCCGCTTCCTTCTTCCTGCGGAAGCACCCGCGCCCAGGTGAGCACCCAGGTGAGCGCTCTTAAAGGGGAGGCGGCCAGGTGAGCGGTGCGGTCGGCCCATTGGGGCTGGGAGGGGGAGGTGCTTCGGTTGAGGCTACGGCCCCGCCTCCCTTTTTCTTTTCACCAGGGTGTGCTGGTGGGTTCCAACAACCGGCAGACAGACCATCTGTCAGTCTCCTTCTGTCCTCCCTCCACTCATTCGTTCTGCGTCCTCGTCTCTCCCGCAACTATGCAAGCCTCAATTGGGTAGAAACTTTGTCCTGTTTGTAGCCATGTCCCCTGTGCCCAACACAGAGCCTGGCACACAGTGTTAATTACCTGTTTAATTCATTTATTCATACAATAAATATTTACTAACTAATTTATTCTTTTACTCAAATATTTACTCTCTGGTAAATTCTTTCACTCAATGGCCAGAAGCTTGAGTC
>NW_006921989.1:1290760-1340645 GCF_000298275.1 Orycteropus afer afer
TGAATGGCCACCCTCATTGTCATTATGAGTCATTGTGTCTGAGTGCATTGGTACAGCTGTTGTGTCCGTCTGTCCACTGCATTGAGGAGTCCCCTCTTTTTCGCTGACCCTCTACCAACCATCATTTCCTTTTTCTAATGATTGTGTCCGAAGTAACTGAGCCAAAGTCTCACTGACTTTGCTCCTACAGAACATTCCGGTTGCGTTTCTTCTGAGACTGGTTTGTCCCTTCTTCCGGGAGGCCACAGCACGTGGTTCAGTATATGGTACTCACTATGAAGAGAATTCACTTCACACACTTTGGGCATGTTATCAGGAGAGACCAGTCCCTGGAGGACATCATGCTTCATAAAGTGGAGGGTCAGCGAAAGAGAGGAAGGCCCTCCATGAGACGGACTGGCACAGCAGCTGCGGCGGCGGGCTCAAGCAGAGCAACAATGGTGAGGCTGGTGCAGGGACGGCAGTGTTGGGGTCACTAGGAGTTGGAACCAACTCAACAGCAGCTGACACACACACACGTTATCTCCATATGACAGGTGGGGACACTGAGGCTCGGAGAGGGCGAGTGACTTACACTAGATCACCCAGCCAGACAGGGACTGGAACCCTGCAAAGCTCAGGATTTCATGCTGCCTCTGCCCAGAGAAGGAACCCTGGTCACGTAGTGTTAAAGCACTCGGCTGCTAACGGAAGTGTCAGTGGTTTGAACCCACCACTACTCCATAGTAGAAAGATGAAGCAGTGAGCTTCCATAACGACTGACAGCTTTAGAAACCCTATGGGGCAGTTCTACCCTTTCCTAGAGGTTGCTAGGACTTAAAATTGACTCAGTGGCAGTGGGTTTTTTTGGTTCTGCTCAAAGGAGGAGGGGTCTTCAATGATCCTACCAGAGAAGGCTGAGAAGGCTTGGGGATGCAGGCCCTCATCTAGCTCAGGCATCCCTGAGACTCACAAGGACCCCTCTCCTAGGACCCTCAGTGAGATGTTTTCAGGCAGTAAACAGAACCTAAAAGCCAGGGCCCAAAGCCCTGGAATCTGAAACTCGAGGCCTGTTTTTGCTGAAAAATTCATGAACCCCAAAGCTGCAATACGATCAGAGAACAGAGTGGTTCTGTCTGCCCTGGCCCTGCCCAGCCTGGCCGCTTCACCTGCAGCCTCCCCTGTCCTCTGGGAGCTGTGGCTTTGCCCAACTTCTCCTAGACACCTGCCGCCCCCACCAGCCTCCTCTCAGTGACTCTGCCTCTAGACACCCTCCTTCTAGCCCATTTTTATACCGTGAAAGGGATCTGTGAACACGGCTACTCTAGCCCTTGCCTACTCTCACATCCCCCATGGCTCCCCATTGCCCTCGAGCTGCCCCGGCTGGCACAGTCAGACGCCAGCAGACCTCTGCCACGGAGCACACTGAAACCGCTGTCCCAACAACTGACTTCATCATTTCAGTTCCGCTGTCTCCCTTTCCTCTGGCACCTGAGCCCTGTGTGCAGAATGCCCACTCCCTTTTGTTCCCACCACCTGGTTTTCTGTTCCCACTCAGCTCTCAGGTCTCCTCCTTTGAGAAGCCCTCTCTGACCTCCCACCTCGTGTCTAGGTCAGGTTCCTCTCCAGGGCTTTCCCAGTGCCCCTTGCTCCCCCATCACAGCTTTATTGTGCCATAATTATTTAAAGTCAATTCTTATTAGGGGGTGAAATTCACATAACATTAAATTAACCATTTCATGTGACAGTGGCACTTAGTATATTCACAGTGTTATGCAACCACCATCTCTGTCTCAAAAAAAAACAACTCACTGCTGTCGAGTCAATCCCAACTCATAGCAACTCACTCTTGGGTTTCTGAGGCGGTATCTCTATGGAAGCAGATTGCCCAGTCTTCCTCCTGAGGAGTGGCTGGTGTGTATGAACCACCAGCCTGCTGGTTATCAGTCAAGTGCCTAAGGCACTATGCTACCAGAGGATCTCTGTCTCATTCTGAAATATTTGTATCACCTCAAAGGAGAACCCATGTCCATTAAGTAGTCACTCCCTGCTCCTACCTCATCCTGGCTCCTAGCAACCACTTGAGAGGACCTTGAGCAATACAAGATAGATCCTGTCCGCAAAGGACTCTGGGAGAGCACCAGAGTACCCAACTGAGCAGTGGTGGGGGCCAGGAAAATACATACCAAACACTTGACTTCCTGGTCATATCAATTGGAGTCTATTAACTAATACAGAAACAGCCCCATCCATCCTAGCTTAGGTGTATTTTTTTTTCCTGGGTCCATTTCACATAGCCTTGCATGCAAGCAGTAAGTATATAAACTCCACCCCACTGCTGTGTGGCTGTCTGCCTGGGTGACACTTGACTCTTTACTGACTGTTGTGAGAATCTTTGCATTGATCTCTGTATGTAAGTTCCCTAATAAAAGCAGATCTGATCAACCTGGCTTTTTCCACCTGTTTTGAGAATCCAACCAGTGCTGCTGGTCTAGTGGGATGTGACAACCACTAATATAATATCTACTGTTCTGGTTCCCTAGTGCCTCTCTGACAAGAATATACCACAAATGGATGGCCTTAACAAACAGGAGTTTATTCTCTTACAGTTTGGAGGCTTTAAGTCCAAATTCAAAGTGCCAGGCTCTAGGGGCTGGGTGAAAGCCCCTCAACCTTGGGGTCCAGCTCTGCCTCCTGCTCCTGGCCCAGTGAAGTTAGAGGCATTTCTTCACTCAGACAGCTGCTGGCTTCTGAGGCTGAGAAGCCCAAGGTTGACAAGTAAAAAGGCACAGTCCCGATGTTACCAAACCACACGGCAGGCCGTTAATTCAAGTTCATTGTAAGCCCCAAGGTTGGCAGAACATGGCAGGCTGCTGCAATGACACAGCTACATGCAGGGTCCAAGGTGCCATAGGCTAGAGACCATTCCCAAGGCTTCTGCTTATATACGGGAAGCAGACCACATCCCAAAGGTAGATCCTACAATGGAGTTGATTGCCAGTCTCATCATAGGGAATAACTACCACCAGCTGTCCAGCCACTCAACCAGGCCCAGCCAAGCTGACACACAAACATAACTACCACATCTATCTTTATGGATTTACTTATTCTTGATTGTACATAAAATAAATCATACAATATGTAATCTTTTATGTCTGGCTTCTTAGCATAATGCTTTTAAGATTCATCTACATTATAGCATGCATCAGTACTTCATTCCTTTTTACGGCTGAATAATATTCCACTGTATGGTTATACCACAATTTGTTTATGCATTTATCTGTTGATGGACATTTGGCTAGTTTCCAGCCTTTGGCTATAGTGAATAATGCAGCAGTGGACATTGGTGTATAAGCGTCTGAGTCCCTGCTTTCATTACTTTTGGGTATATACCTAGGCGTGAGATTGCTGGGTCGTATGATAATTCTATGTTTAACTTTTTGAACTGTCAAACTGTTTTGCATGTAATGCACCATTCACATTCTCACCAGCACTGTACAAAGCTAACAATTTCTCCACATCCTTACTAATACTTGCTCTTTTCTTTTCCAATTAAAGCCACCCTAATGGATGTGAAAGGAGTCCTGGTGACACAAAAGTTAAGTGCTCAGTTGCGAATTTGAAAAGGCTGGCTGTTTGAATCCACCAATTGTACCTAACAAGTGTATGTGAAGTGACATCTTATTGTAGTTTCGATTTTAATTTCCCTAATAATTAATGATTTTAAGCATTTTTTCATGTGCCTGTTAGCCATTTGTATATCTTCTTTGAGAAGTGTCTGTTCAAGTCCTTTGCTCATTTTTAAGTTCAGTTGTTTGTCTTTTTGTTGTTCTGTAAGAGCTTTTATATATTCTGGAGATTATATATATAAATATATATTCTGATTTGCAAATATTTTTCTCCCTTTCTGTATGTTATCTTTTCACTTTCTTGATAGCATTCTTCAATGCACAAAAGATTTTAATTTTAATGAAGTCTCATTTATCTATTTCTTCTTTTGTTGTCATATTTAAGGATCTATCGCCAAATCCAAGGCCCTAAAGATTTGCCCCTATGTTTTCTTCTAAGAGTGTGATAGTTTTACCTCTTATATTTAGATTGTTGACCCATTTCGAATTACTTTTTGTACATGTGTGACTAGAGGACATACCACAATTTTTTAAATCATTTTTTAAATAATTAAAAATAAATTTTTAATCTATTTTAATGGAATGCAAGAAACACATGAAGACTTTCTCCTATTGGAAGAAGAGGGGAGGAGGAGGACAAGACAAAGAGGGAGGAGGCAAAGAAGAAGGATAAACATTACAGATCAGGGAAAAGCCCACTTTGATCCCCTCCTCCCCTCCTGGACCCTCCACCTCCCACCGGTAACCAGTGTAAATGGCTCTCAGTGCAGATCGTTTTCCGTTTGACTACACAAGCTCTCTCTCTCTCTTTTTTTTTTCATACCATACGTGACTAAATGCAACTTGCTATTTTACTCAACAATATGACTTCGAAATCTAGCTGGACTACTCCAGAAGGTATGAATGGGGTGTGAAGTGTGTGAGGGCTGATAGGTTGGAAGTAAGACTCCGTGGGTTCAAATCTTTAGGCCCCTGCTCCTCATTAACTGTCTGACTGCAGGGAAAGTGCTTAAGCTCTCTGTGTCACTCTTCTCCACCGGGGAATGGCTGCAAGGATTTAACAGAAAGCACTTAAGTCCTTGCTGATGCTGGATAAGCCTTCTATAAACATTCACTCTCCTTATAACCTGTAGGGCCACCTCATTATTTCTTAAACTTACAAAAGATGGAAATGTAACATATATTAAGAAAGTGCAGAGGTCAGGTCATTGCCACAAATTGAACCCACTGTGTGACAACGGTCTTGTTTCCAGGACCCTTGTGGCCCTGCCAGTCACTACCACCCTAAGGTAACCATTGATGTGTGTTTTATTACCATAGGTTGATTAGCTACATACATCTGTTCTAGAGCTTTTTACAAAGAGACCTGTCTTGCTCAGCACATGCTCTTTGAAGTTCATCCATATTGTTGTGCATGTCAATAGTTCATTTCTTTTCATAGCTGAGGAATGTCCCATTGTATGGAGGGACCACAGTGTTGAACCCTTCAGCAGTTGATGAACATTTGGGTCGTTTCCAGTTTGGGGTCATTAGGAATAAAGCTGTTGTGAACATTTGTGGACATGTTTTTGTGTAGGCAGTTGGTTTTACTTTTAGGAGTGGGATGGTTGAGTCTTTTGGTGCTCATGAAAATTTAGAATAAACTGCCAGATCTTTGTGGTTGTGCCATTTTACATTCCCACCAGCCACCATTAACATAAACTCAATGCCACCTAAACAAAAACTCCCCCTTTCTCCCTCCCTCCCATCCCTGGTAACCACTAATCATCATCTTTGGTCTCTATACACTTGCTTATTTCATGTAGGTGACAGCCTTTTGAAACTGACTTATTTCACTCCCATGATGTTTCCAAGGTTCATCTACATCTGGCACGCATCAGGACTTTATTTCTCTTTATGTCTGAGAAGTACATTCTAGCGTGTGCATGGGCTGCCTTGTGTGGACATTTCAGTTGTGTCCACCTTTTGGCTATTGTGAATAGTGCTGTAGTGCATACTGGTGGGCAGTTTTCTGTTTATGGTCCTGCCTTCACTTCTAGGTATATATACCTAAGATTAGGATTGCTAGGTTATATCATAATTCTGGGGAGCTCTGGTAGTGTAGTGCCTAAGGCATTTGACTATTAACCAGAAGGCTGGCGGTTCAAACCCACCAGCCACTCCTCGGAGGGAAGGTTGGGCAATCTGCTTCTGTAGTGATACTGCCTCGGAAACCCAAGGAGGGGGTCGCTATGAGTTGAGTCCCACTTGAGAGCACATAACAGCAACGTCGTAGTTCTGTGTTCAACTTGTTGAGGAAACTACCAACTGTTCTCCACAGTCATTTTAGTTTTATTTTGCATTTTCTTTATGACTCATTCTTTTTATCTGCTGTATAGTATTCCCTGCTGTACCAAACCATGGACTTATATCCACTGCCCTGTTGTTGATGGGCATGTACCTTTTTCACAATAACTATCAAGGCTGCAGATAACATCCTTTGGCACATCCTCTTACGCGTGCACGCCAGGGATGGTTTCTCCAAGGTCACTGTCAGAGAGGACCAGCCCAGGGTGAGCATGGTTTGGATTTAAACTTTCTGCCAAATAGAACATCGCACTTGATGTTACCAAACTCTAGAATTCTTGAAAATCTGATGAATGAAAAATTGCATCTTTTTGTTTGTTCGGTGCCATACAATCGGCGTTCAGTATCTATCAGAGGATGAATGGGTGGATGAATGGATGAATGACAAGCTGACCCCCTCTCGCCCACCACACGCGAGCACGGTCCCTAGAGACGCAGCCAAGGAACAAAGATGAGGGCTCCGCCCCCTCGGGAGCCCGCCTCCGCCGCCGCCCGCTCGGGGCTCCGATTGGATTGGCGAGCGGGGGCGGGACGGGGACGCGGGGCGGGGCTGGCGCCGGGGTGGGGCGCTGCAGCCCGCGGAGCCTCCCGCCCGGCCGGGCTGGGGTCGCGCCGGCTCGGACTCCCCTCCCGCCCGCCCTGGCCATGGAGGACGAGCGGAAGGACGGAGCCTACGGTAGGAACAGCCTCGGGTTCGAGGCCGCCTCTGCAGAGTTGGAGGGCTGGGGTGGGGGGAAGGCGACATCTGAGACCTTAAGCACCCGCGCTGCAGGGAGAGCTCCCTCTGGGTAGAGCCCACACTCCCCGCCAGATCGCCCCGCGTCCTCTCCCCGCAGCCCCTGCTCCCACCCCGGCTGATGGGCCGGGGCTCAGGGCGCATGCTCCGCCCGGGGAGGTCCCGTTATCTGAGCGGCTCAGATGGCGGGCGGGGGAGGGGAGGGCAACCGCCGGGAGTCGGTGGAGAGAGCCCCGACCTCCCCAAATCCCCATCGTCTTCCAGTCCCCTCTGCCCACTTCTTCCTCCAGCCCGCCTCCTTTCATAAGTAGCTGTGCCGGGCATTTGGCCAGATAGGGAAACTGAGGCATGACTGGCAGACCGAATGGTGGGGTGGGAGCCCGCCGGGGCTGCAGGCCGCCTGGGATGAGCGAAGACAAAGGCGTCTCGGGTGAGGGGGCGACGGGAAGGAAGCCGGAAACAATTGGGAAACTTTCCCCGCCCTGTATGAGGGGCTGAATACGCCCATCTGCTACTTCACGGGGTCGCGGCGCCTGGGACCCCCTTCCGGGGACCCCTGAGAGACAGCGTTGCTATTTGGACCGAGGGCTGGAGTCGGGATGTGGTCCCCTCTGCACCCGCTTTCCACGGTGCGGTGCCTTCTTCTGCCGAGTTCCCACGGGCGGGTGCGGTCCTCAGTTTCCCTTTTCTCTTCTCCATTTTGAGTTCCCAGGGCTGACCTGAGCTCAAGCCCCATGTGGCATTGCCCTGGGGTGAAGGGGCCCAGCCGCCCCCTGCGTGTGACAAGAACTTCCTGGAAACTATGAGACCGCAAGGCATTGGGGAGGGGGCCGGAAACCGCTCAAAAATAACCAAGAAAAACAAAATATGAAAGAGCCACCCCTCCCCCCAGGGACTAAGGCCTCTGTAAGCAAGTGAGACACAGATGGGGGAGGCTGGGACCTTCTCTGCCCTGCCCTGCCCAGCCCGGCCCAGCCAAGAGGGAGGCACAAGGCCTGGCAGCCTCCCAGCTAGCTACTCCTCTCTCTGCCTGAAGCTGCCAGCCCAGACCTCCTGGAGGGAGCCCCCTTGGCCTTGGTTTTAGGTTAAACCTCAGAGACCCCATGGCCCACGCTGCAGTATGTCCACTGGGTGTGGCCAGCTGCCTCTGATCTGGGGTCCTGGCCAGGCACTAATGCCTGTGGGCAGCAGCTGAGGGATCTTTGGTGCCCCTGAGGCTCAGCTGAGATGAAGGTGGGGTTTAGAGTGGACAATGATCTGATTCACCCAGTTTTGAATTTGGCCGAAGGGAGCTAGCCATGGCTAGGACCGAGCAAACCCTCCAAGGCCCAGCCAGGCCCACATCTGAGACAGGAGACCTCTGTGCCTCACAGAGCTTGTACTGGGCCCTGGGAGCACATTCAATCAACAAGTACCTATTGAGTGCCCTTCAGGTGGGGGTCTGGACACTGGGAACACTGTGGTGAATGAAAACCCAAACCTATATGGAGCAGCCAAGGAGTAAATAGGTAATTTTAGGTCAGTGTGAGTTTTGTGAAGCAAGAACAGGACACAGTGTGTGATGGAATCATCATGGACTGTTTTAGGAACCAAGGCTGGAGGCTGAGCCCTCCATGGGAAGATTTGGAGGAAGTATGTCCCAGGTAAAGGGAACAACAAACAAACCACACAGTTGCTTAATTATTTCCCTTTGAGACCCAGTGAAGCCCAAGATGAAGACTTCAGCTGAGTCTTGCAACCAGGTCATCCTCCCAGACACTACTACCTCCTTTGATTTTGTCAGAGGTCTAGCTTACATTGTAAACAATTCTTTCTTTCCAGACCTGGTCTCCCCAGGCTGCCTGGTGAAGTCCCTGCCAGATATTGCTGTTCTTTTCTATGAGAATGGTGTGCAATGGTGACTCACTTATCTTTCCCTCAGACCCCAGTCCTGTCCTGTCAGTCACTGTGAATTTAGGGGTGACATCAGGTATACCTAGGTTCAAATCCTGGTTCTGACACTTAGAAGCTATGTGGCCTTGGGTGAGTCAGGTGACCTGAGAGCCTATATCCTTATCTATGTGACTGGGCAGGCCCTCTGGTAGCATAGTGCCTAAGGCATTTGACCACTAACCAGAAGTCTGGTGGTTCAAACCCACCAGCCACTCCTCGGAGGGAAGGTTGGGCAATCTACTTCCATAGTGATACCACTTTGGAAACCCAAGGAGGGGTCACTATGAGTTGGATCCGACTGGATGGCAGTGCGTTTGGTTTTGGTTTGGTTTTTTATGTGACTGGGCAGACCACACTCACTGGTGGAAAGCATTTTGCACTGTGACTGGAAAGTTTTATGTGTTCAGGAGGCCTCAGGGATGGTAACACTAGGGATATGGATTTTCTGCAAGTTGATGGAGAGGCGTCCTCTCTGGCAAGCATAAACCTGGGCTGGCCTGGGCACAGCAGGAAGCTCCCTTCTTGGTGGAAACTCTATCTAGAGGAACACAGCAGCTCTGAGGGAAACCGGGAAATGGCTCCTGGCCCTGGCGGATGTCCATAATGGCTATTGCCATTCTTCCCAGCCTACCCTTGGCATAAGCGGCATGAAAAAGGATCCTAAAACCACAAACAATAGACTCCGACTGTGGAAAAAACTAGAAAAAAAATAGGGGTGTTTGTTTAAGAAAGCATATTCCCTAGTCCCGTTGCCTAGCGCTTCCAACTCAGCCTGCAGTAGGGCCCTGGCATCTGATGTATCTCTCTATATATATATTAAATACAAACTATATATGCATACATTATTGGGAGAGAGTATTTTTTGTTAATTGCAACTGTGTGTGTGTGTTTCCCCTTGAAAGAGGTAATACAATAACGTAGTTCAAAATACAAAAGATACAAAAGACTTTATAGTTTTATCTTGAAATGTCTCCCTCTGGGTCCCAGTCCCAGGCCCACCAATGTTACATCTTATGTTTCTTTCCAGAAGTAGTCTAGGCTCTTGGCCTTCACCAGCAACTGTATACAAATTATCTAGTGCCTTTTTTTTTCTTTTACAGAAATGGCAGCTAATCGAATATTAGTAAGCATTACGAGGCCAAAAGTGCAAGTTGGTTCTGTTAGGAAGTGTATCCACAGCACCTAGCACATAGTAGGTGCTCAACAAATACTTGTTGAAAGAGAAAGTGTTTGTTGTACACGTTGTTTTGTTTTTATGGCAGCGCCAGGAAAGCTTTCCTCACTCTGGTTTGGGAAAATGCATAAAGTCATGCATTGTGCATGGACCATCAAAACAACAGCAAAAATGAGCCAGCTGCCCTGCAGTCCATTTCCGACTCCCAGTGACCCAGGAGAACTGCACTCCACGGGATTTGCAAGGCTGCAACCTTCTAGAAGCACGATGCTAGGCCTTTCCTCAAGATGTGTCTGGATGGGTTCGAAATGCCAACCTTTCAGTTAGTAACTGTTTGTACCACCAGAGGCTCCTAACCAATTAAGGAGGGGGTGTTACAAACTTTTTATTGCAGAAAATACATACATAAAGGACACAGATCCTAAACTGTACCAGGCTCAAGGAATTTTCACAAGGTGAACACACCATGTAACCAGCACCCAAATGGGGAAATGAAGAGTCTTACTGCACCCCCAGAAGCACCTCCTGTCCATGGAGGTGCAATTAATATTATTTTATCAATACATTAGTTATTAATTAAATAACAATTTACATATCAAAAAGCACAGATTTTAGGAGGACATGATGATGAATTTTGTCAAATATATAGACCCATGCGACCACTAACGTCAATTAAGGTATAGAACAGGGGTCGACAAACTGTGGCCCACAGGCCTGCAGCTTGCTTATATAAGGCCAGTGAGCTAAAAATGTTTTTCCATTTGTAAAGGGTTGTAAATGAGGGCAATGGTGGCCCAGTGGTAGAATTCTTGCCTTCCACAAAGCAGACCTGTGTTCGATTCCCAGTCACGGCAGCCTTATGCTCAGCCATCAGTTGCGGTTTATGTGTCTCTGTGATGATTGTTTTGGTTCTGCAGTGCTACTAGGCCAGGCATACCGCAAATGCACGGCCTTAATGAACAGAGATTTCTTCTCTTGTGGCTTGTTGTTGTTGTTATGTGCCGTCGAGTCAGACCCAACTCATAGTGACCCCTCCTTGGGTTTCCGAGGCAGTATCACTACGGAAGTAGATTGCCCCATCTTCCTTCTGAGGAGTGGCTGGTGGGTTTGAACCACCAGCCTTCTGGTTAGCAGTCAAGTGCCTTAGGCACTATGCTACCAGAGCTCCCCTCTTGTGGCTTAGGAGACTAAAAGTCCGAGTTCAGAGTGCCGGCTCTCAGGGCCAGGTGAAAGCCCCTCGACCTTAGGCTTTAGCTCTGCGTCTTGCTCCCAGCCCACTGGAGCTGGAGGTGTCTCTTAACTCAGGTAGCTGCTGGCTGCTAAAGCTGACAAACCTACGGCTGACAAGTAAAATGGCAAAATGCTGAGGCTATCAAGTGACACCACAGGCCACTAATTCAAGGCCAAAAACAGTCTCAAGATCGGCAGATAACACAGCAGGCCACTGAGACAGAGACGTGGCCAAACGCAGGATCCAGATGTGCCAAAAAACTTGAGATCTTTCTCAAAGCATCTTCTTATATACTGGAAACCGACCACATCCCTAAGGAAGCTACTCAGCTGCTCACAGTAGATTCCACCATGGAGTTGATTACCAGTCTCATCGTAGGAAATAACTACATCCAGCCACTCAAAACCAGGGTCAACCAGGTTGACACCCAGCCTTAACTATCACAACGGTTAGGTTCCAGTGGAGCTTCTAGATGAAGATAGACTAGGAAGAAAGGTCTGGCTGTCTACTTCTGAAAACCAGCCAGTGAAAGCCCTGCAGAGCATAATAGTCTGACCTGCAACCAGTCATGGGGATGATGCAGGACCAGGGAGTGTTTTGTTCCATTGGGTATAGGGTCGCCATGAGTTGGGACCACTTCCCTGGTGGCTAACGTCAACCACAAAGGGTTGTAAAAATAAGAATAGAAGATGACTCTACAACAGAGACCCTATGTGGACTGCAACACCTAAAATCTCTACTATCTGGCCCTTCAGATGGCAGACCCCTGGAATAGAACACTCCCATTACCCCCCAGAGACTTCCCTCCTGCCCCTTCCCAGGCAATCCCCAAAGAGAGGGTTATTTTTTAAAAAAAGATTTTAAACTCTTATAACAAAAGTGATATATTCTCAGCAGGAAAGAGGGACTGAAAGCTAAAAATAAGCCTTTAGCCATATGGAAGCTTCTAGCTTTCCTCGAGAAGGAACCTTCCACATATCCTGCTCCGCTGCCCTTACCCAAAAGGTAACACAGCCAAATTGCCCTCCAGAACTTTGCCTCCGAATTTCTGTATGTGTACGTGGCATTTGTATCTTTTGAATGTTGCCCAGACTGATTGAATGAATGATAACTATTCCACTCCATCAAAGATTCTATAGAAGAATCCTGATCAAAGGGGTGAAAACGCAGAACAGAATTTCAAATTCTTATGGGCTGCAGATTATCTGGGGCCATAGGGGCTGGATGAGCCCCCAAAACTGTGGTCCTCAGATCATCTTAAATACTTAACCAAAGTATCCTCTGAAGTCATCTTAAAACCAAACAGTGGTTCACCTTAACTAGTGAAGAATGTCTGCTTTGAGCTTTATACTCTTTTAAGAACAATTGAAATGGGATCAAAGGAGCTGAGGTGGTGTAACAGTTAAGGTATTTGGTTTGAACCCATCAGCTGCTCTGCAGAAGGAAGATGAGGCAGTCTACTTCCATAAAGACTTAAAGCCTTGGATACCCAATGGGGCTTGCTATAAGTTGGAATTGACTCCATGGCAGTGAGGTGTTTTTTTTTTTGAGGGGAGTGGGTATATGGAATCAAGGTGACAACAGCTACTTGAGAGAATAGATGGGAACCTTAGTGGGCAGTGAGTTTATGCTCATGGGGGAGGGACAGCTCCGAAAAGGAGGGTGGAATGGTTGCACAACCCCAAGAACATCATCAATGTCACCGAGTCGTCCATGCAGAAAAAGTTGAATTGGTGTCGTTTTGCTTGTGTATATTCTCAGCGATAATAGCCGACAACAAAAAGATACTGTTCCCATGGTGGAATGCTATGTAGCCATGGAAAAGATGCAACAGGGTCTAACCTTGCTCTGGGGACTAAGTGTTGAAAGGTGTGAGCTTGTAAGGAGGACACAGTGTGTGTAAGAGGACTGGGGGTGGGGCATGCATGGCTAGAAGTCACTGTAAATGTATTGCCTGGGAGGAGAAGAGGGAAACCAGAGAGAGGAAATGAGGGCTCTGGGCCAGGGGTCAGACAGACAGTGATTTTTCTCTCTCTAAGGGTTGTTCCGGGTGAAGTTTTTATCTTGATAAGCAAATCCGGTGTGGTCCAGTCAATTCCAACTCACAGCGACCATATAGGACAAAGTAGAACTGCCTCATAGGGTTTCCTAGGCTGTCATGTTTACTGGAGCAGATGGCCAGGCCTTTTCTCCCATGGAGATGCTGGTGGGTTCGAACTGCCCACCTTTTGGTTTACAACCGAGCACTTACTAAACCACTGTGCCACCCGCACACCTCTTTGATAAGCATACAGGTTACTTAACACAGGTCAGTTCATTCACAACTTCCTTCAACAAACATTTATTGAGCAAGTGCCCTGGTGAGCGCTGCTCTGGTGTGTTTGAGGAGCAGTGTGAGCAGTGGAAGACTGGAATGGGCAGATCATGTAGGGTTTTGTGAGTTGCAGGGAGGTCTTAGACTTTTGTTCTGAGAGAGATGGGAACCTCTGACAGCTCTGAACACAGGAGGGATGGGCCTGACTCAGGTGTTCAGTGGTTCCCTCTGGTACCTGTTAGGTGCAGGTGCAGAAGCTTCGAGACAAGGCAGAGGCAACTGGTGCCATGATGGTGGCTGGGGCCAGACTAGACTGCCACAGGATTCTAACTCTGCCAAGCCCCTCTGGCTCCACTCATCCTTCTTTCCTATCCCTTCCTGCCTTCCCTTTATCCCTGGACAACTGTTGCCCTTTTGATCTCATGTGGTTGGTTATGCTAAGAAGAGCATACCTCCTTGGTATTACCATTCACCCTATAAACCAATCTATTCTTTGGCTGAAAGTTGAGCCAGTGGTTGAATTCCAGGCTTGAAGGGTGTCTTGGGGCTTCCATCAGTCTGTATCAGACCACTGAACCTGGTTGTTTTTATTGTTTTGAGTTTTGTTCCAACCTACAGGGTTTTCTAGGCATAGATTGCCAAGTCTTTCTCCCACTGAGAATCCACTGGGTGGATTCGAACCACCAATGTTCTGGTTAGCAACCAAGCACTTAGCAGCAACTGTTGCACCACTAGGGCTCCTTCCCTTAAAGTTACAGCCTAGGAAACCCTGTGGGGGCAGTTCTACTTTGTCCTGTAGGGTTGCTATAAGTTGGAATCGACTCAACAACAATGGGTCGATTACGTAGCACAGAGTGCCAGAGCATGGTGTCAGGAACAGAGTTCAAAGCCCAGCTCCTACTGACTGTGTGGCCTCAGGTAAGGCACTAACCATCTCTGTGCCTGTTTCTTCATTGTGCCCTCTGCCCTCAGAGCATCATCCTGATGATTAAATGAGTGTCTGGTTTGGTGCCTGGCACAGGCTCCAGTGCACAGTAGGTGTTCTGTATTTGCTCTTAGCATTGTGACTAGTAGTGTTACTTCCAGCTTCCCCACACAGATGCTGGCTCTGTCGAAAGGACTAGTCTGGACAGCTGGAATGCCC
The DNA here is from genome assembly GCF_000298275.1 of Orycteropus afer afer. Lineage (NCBI taxonomy): Eukaryota > Metazoa > Chordata > Mammalia > Tubulidentata > Orycteropodidae > Orycteropus > Orycteropus afer. The sequence continues at coordinate 1,305,246 of NW_006921989.1, forward strand.
ATTCTGTAGGCACAGACTTCTGGCAAGGCGAGGACAGCTGGCCTGGCTGTGTGGGCTTGCCCTGGGGCCACTGCAACCCTTGGGGACTTGGCCAGTGCCCAGAGGCCTGGGGGCTGGGCAGTACTCAATGTCCTGGCACCAGCTTCCTGACTGTTCCCTTATCTCCCACACCCACTGCTCTGGGTAGACCAGCCGTTATGCACAGCAAGGCCAGGACCCAAGGGCTGCCTCTACCCACCCAGTTTCCCCATGCTTCTGCCCCACCATCGCGACATCTTCAACTCTGTCTTTTCGGGTGTCTGTCCAAGAAGAATGCCTGGATTAGAGCTGGAGGAGCCTTGGTTCAATTCCTAGCTCACTCTCCCAGCTGCGTGCTCTGAGCCAGCAACCTCATTTTGTCCCATACGTGGGATCCCACCCATGGTTGGTATTGTTGTAGCCATGGACCACAGGCCTATGCCAAGTGCTTTCTGAGCATAAGTCTTGACAATACCTACAAAGGAAATGCAATGATTAGATCCATTGTGCACACAGGAAAATGGAGGCCAGCAGAGGGAGAGCGCTTGTCCGGCATCGTCCAGCAAGGACAGGAGTCCAGCTCAGCCTGACTCCCCTGCTTCCAGGCTGTGGGCCCCACTGGAATAATTACACGTCCTCTCGGTGCCTTGCTGTCCCCCACTCATGTTGTGGGGAATGAATGTCACTGCTCCTGGCTGGTACAAGGAGAACGTGTGACACAGGTGCTGACACAGAGCTGGCCATATGTATGGCCTAGAGACCAGTGCCGGCAAACTTTTGTAAAGGGCCAGGGAGTCAGTCTTTCTCCCCAGTCTCAATCACAGCTACTGAGCTGTGCTGTTGGAGTGTGACAACAGCCATCGACAGTATGAAAACAAATGAGTGTGGCTGCGTGCCAGTAAAACCTTATTTATGGACACTGGAATTTGAATTTTACATAATGTTCACATCTCAAAATATTATTCTTCTTTTGATGTCTTTGAGCCATTTAAAAGTGTGAAGATCATTCTTAGCTCATGAGATGTATGAAAACAGTCAGTGGGCTGGATTGGACCCAGAGGCCACTGTTTGCCAACCCCTGGCCTAGATGGTTAAGACATTGGTAGGCAGAGTACCAAAACCAAACACTGCTGTTGAGTCGGATCCAACTCATAGCAACCCCTCCTTGGGTTTCTGAAGTAGTATCTCTACAGAAGTAGATTGCCCAGTCTTCCTTCCGAGGAGTAGCTGGTGGGTAACAGCCCCCTAAAGATGTCCACAGGAGCTCTGGTGGCACAGAGGTTAAAGCATTAGGCTGTTAACCAAAAGGTCAGAGGTTTGAACCCATCAACTAGCTGCTCCATGGGAGAAAGGTGAAGCAGTGTGCTTCTATCAAGACTGACAGCCTTGGAAACCCTATGGGGTAGTTGTACTGTGTCCTGTAGGGTCACTGTGAGTCAGAATCTACTTGATGGCAGTGGGTTTGGTTTGGTTTGTTGGAAGGACGTCCACAATCTACCTAATGCTCAGACCCCCCAGATATTACCTCACATGTGGTCGTAGTTACCGAGTGCTGCTATAACAGAAATACCACAAGGGGGTGACTTTAACAAACAGAACTTTCTCACAGTGTAAGAGGCCGGAAATCTGAATTCAGGCACCAGCTCTAGGGGAAGCCTCTCTCTGTCGGCTGTAGAGGGAGGTCCTTTTCCCTTTTCAGCTTCTGTTCCTTGGCTCCTTGGTGGTCTTCTTGTGGCATGGCATCTGTCTCCCTCCATCTCCGCTTGCTACCTAGCTTAATCGGCTCTTTCGTATCCCTGAAGAGATTTATATAAGATACACTCTACCCTAATATTTCCTCATTAAAATAACATCTATTTCCAAATGGGATTTTAACCACCTGTATAGTAGGATTTACAAACATTTTTTTTTTTTTAATTTTTGTGATTTGGGTGAAAGTTTACAGAGCAATTCACTTTCCATACAGCAGTTCACATACACTTTGTCTCATGACATTGACTGCAATTTCCCACAATGCAATTACTCCCCTCCCACTTCCTCCCTATAGTTACCTCCTCCCTGTGTCCATCCCTCCACGCACTCCTGCCCCCTGAGCTGTCTCCCTGTGCATACACAGACCTTCTATTCTCCCATGATTGATCTCTCCAAGGAGTGTATCTACTTCATGTACATGTTCACCTCATATGCCTGTCTTGTTTGGCTGGAAGCCACAGGAGTGGGTTCAATTCCAGACCTGAAGGGCAGCTAGGGGCCATAGTCTCAGTGGTTCCCCCAGGCTGTATCAGACCATACAAGCATAATTTTGTGGGACATAATTCAATCTATAAGGAGCTCTGATGTCATGATGGTTAATGCATTCAGCTGCTAAGCAAAAGGTTGCCAGTTGGAACCCACCACCTGGGCCGTGGGAGAAAGATGCGGTAGTCTGCTTCCGTGAAGATTCGCAGCTTTGGAAACCCAATAGGGGCGATTCTCCTGTATCCTAAAGTGTCACTGAGTCAGGACTGACTCAATGGCAGTGAGTTAATTCAATCCGTGACACTGCAGCTGTCATTACGTGAAGGATTTTGAGGTGGGAGATTACCGTTATCCAGGTGACCCAATGTAATAATAATAATAATAAAACAAAGCCCGTTGCCCTCAAGTAGATTCCAGCTCATGGTGTCCTGTGTGTTACAAAGCAGAACTGCTCAGTGTGGTTTTCTTGGTTGTGATCTTCTGTCATTGTTGAGAATATACACAGCAAAACGTACACCGATGCAACCTTTTCTACCTGTAAAATTCATTACATTTGTTGAGTTGTACAACCATTCTCACCCCCCTTTTCCATGTTGTTCTTCCCTCATTCACATAAACTCACTGCCCCCTCAGGTTCCCATCTCATCTTTGAGTGGCTGTTTTCTCTTTCTCCTATAGGGATAGTTCTTTAAAAGGGCCCAGTCCTCAAGGCAGAGATTGTTCACTAGTTAAGCTAAACTGTTGTTTGGTTTTAAGAAGACTTCAGGGGATATTTTTGGTTTTAAGTTTTAAAGATTATCTCAGGGCAATAGTCTCAGGCATTCCTCCAGCCTCTATGACCCCAGAAAGTCTGAGTTCCATGAGAATTTGAAATTCTGTTCTGTACTTTTTCCCTTTTGATCAGAATTCTTCTATAGAATCTTTGATCAAAATGTTCTGTGATCTTTACCGTCGCACATTGCCAGGCCTTTTGTTCCACAGTGCTGCTGGGAGGTTCTGGATCCCAACCTTTAAGTTAGTGCTTGAGTGTGAACCATTAGCAACACCAGGCGCATTAATGTAATCATTAATCAGCTGTTCATACAGGGCTGCCCCAACCCCGCCAATCCGGCTGCCATCCAAGCTGGATAGGAAACTTCCGGTGCACCTTATCTCTCTTCCCACCCACCTTACTGGTCTCACTCCTATCAGATGGTTGAAATATTCTCCTCTTTCCCTCATGCCTGCAATAGTTTGGGCTCCTTATAAGTTGAAAAGGGAGGCAGGAGAGTCAGAGATGTGAGGACAGAAGCAGAGGTTGGAGTGATTGCTGGCTTTGAAGGTGGAGGAAGGGCCCACAAGCCAAGGAACGTGGAACTTCTGCATGCTGCAATAGGTGAGGAAACAGATTGTCTCCTCAGAGCGTCCAGAAGGAACTCAGCTCTGCTGACACCTTCACTTTAACCCTGTGAGACTGATTTTGGACTAGTGGCCTCTAGAACTAGAAGATAATAAATTTGTGTTGTTGTAAGCAAGTTCATGGTAATTTGTTACAGCAGTGATAGGAAACTAATACAGACAGTGATTCAGGACCTGTAGGACCTGTAGGACCTGTAGGCCTAGGCTCTGCCACTTACCAGCTGTTTGGCCATGGAAGTGTTCTTTCTCCTCCCTGGGGCTTAATTTCTACATTTGTCAAATGGGGATATTAGGATCAACCTTACAAAGCTGTAAGGATGAAATGAGGTATACTTGAAATGAGGTATACGAGAAATGAGGTATACCATGTACCTTTTTTAGAAGATGCCTGGTAGGGTCAGTGAAATGGGGGGGTAGTACTTATCTTATTATCTTGCAACATTGTTACAAAGATTCAGGAAGTTCCCATCCTGCAGGGTTTGGACCAGACTGGATTAGCAAAAACCATTAGTATTCGCCACACCACACCCTCCATCCCCACCCCACCAACTAATAATTAAAGCTAATGGAATCCATCAGCTGAGAAGACCAGTGTTCCCGCTGTATGTCCTCAGAGCCCACAAGGCCAGGCCCTGAGCCAAGCCTATGCTAGGCATCCCTCTCTGCGACCTTATTCAAGTTCACATCGCACAGACATGGCCCAGCTGTCCCTCCTGCAGCCCCAAAACTCCCAAGCTCAGCTCTCTTTCCCAGCTTGAGAGTCTCCTCATGTGACCTCCCCTTCCCCAACCAGGCCCTGTCTTAGTCCAATACCCTCAGTGGCTCCCAGTTACCTGTCAAATCTAGAGTGTAGATCAGCCACAAGCCACTCTCCTCGTCTGAGCTCTGTTTCCTTGGCTTTAAAATGGGTTGATGATGTGACCACCATGGTGGGTAGAGAGCACTGAGCCAGGGTCTGAAAGGTGGTGAGCACGTCTCATCAGCCCCAGCCATTCTTACGTGGGCTGCCCCTACTCTGGCAACCTGGCTGCCATCCCGGCTGGACAGGAAACTTCCAATGCACTCTAATCTCTCCTCCCTCCCACCTTACTGGTCTCACTCCTATCAGATGGTTGAAATATTCTCCTCTTTCCCTCATGCTTGTAATAGTTTGGGGTTTTATATATTTGCATGAGTAACTCATGTGGAATTTATGTTGCTGCGTGATTAAGTTTATTTTCTTCCAGATGCACAGTGAGGGCTACTGGCTGAGGATTTACTCTTGCCCCGATGACTGGAAATTCCACATTTATTGGGGAAATCCTCACTGTGGAGTTGATGTTATCAAGTGTCAAGTCTGCATGAGTGTCCTCAAAGGGCTGAATGTAGAGACCTGAGGCTCACTCTTCCGTCCACTGTGCAGTCTGGGTGGGGTAGGACCAGTGGCCTTCAGGCTGGCAGAGACCACAGAACTGCAGGGTTTCTTTGAGAGTCCTGGTCACCCCAGGACATGGCTTGGAACCTTGGGCCTCGCCTATTTGCTGAAGCCTGTGGCTCAAGGGTCAGGAGAGTCCTCCTGAGCTCTAGGCCATTGGTGGAGAAATAGCCTCTCTGAGGACAAGTTGAGTTAGTGACCAGAGCCCCATCTGGGCACTAATTGACTCTGAGGCAGCAGGTACAATTATTTGTATTTTATTTAATCATTGTCTCTCTCTCTCTCTTTTTTTTTTTTTTTTGTGATTTAAGTAAAAGTTTAGAGAGTAAATTCATTTTCTGTACAGCAGGTCATACACATTTTGCTTCATGACATCGACTGCAGTTCCCCACAGTGTAACTAACAGCTCTTTTCCCACTTCCTCCCTATAGTTACCTCTTCCCTGTGCCCTTCTTTCCTATGCATTCCTGCCCCCCCACCCTGTCTCCCTGTGCTATTAATGCCCTTCTGTTCTCCTATGATTCATGTTCATTTACATCTACCTGATGTAAATGTTCACCCCATATGCCTGTCTGTTGTTTGGCTGGAAGCCATGAGAGTGAGTTCATTTCCAGACCTGAAGGGTAACTAGGGGCCATAGTCTCTGGGATCTCACCAGACTATCAGATCAGCAAACCTGATCTTTTTTATGATTCCGAGTTTTGTTCCACAATGTTCTCCCACTCTGTCCGGGATCTCAGCAGGTATAATTATTGACTACCAACTGTATACAACCACGCTAGCTGTACAAGCTGGTGATAACTGTGAGCCCCATGTTGAACATATATTCCTGCTGACTGTACATTATACGCCACCTGTGACTCTCTTGCCTACTGTATAATGAATGTCATGCCAACTAAACTCTGTTGTATACAGCTGGCCTCAAAGGGTGCTGGGAGATACAGTGAGACTAGGCACAGGGTGTGAGGGTGTATAGAGTCAGTGTGGGGATATATGGTTGATGTGAAGCATATATTCTGTGTGGGGCTGTGCAGTAGGCATGGGGGTGCAGCTGGCCAACCGTATGCCCTGTCCTGATAGTGTCATGCCCTGTCCTGATAGTGTCGTAGGAAAACAAAGTCCTTACCCCCTGTTGTGAAGAGCCAATAATCCCAACAGGTTGAAGAGAGAAAGCAAAAGGTTTATTGAGCATCAGTACCCAAGGAGACGGGAGCTCTGGTAGCATAGTGCCTAAGGCACTTAGCTGCTAACCAGAAGGCTGGCCGTTCAAACCCACCAGCCAGTCTGCGGAAGGAAGATGGGGCAATCTACTTCCGTAGTGACACTGCCTCGGAAACCCAAGGAGGGGTCGCTATGAGTCAGGTCCGACTCGACAGCACATAACAACAACAACAACAACCCAAGGAGACAGTGAGAATCGTTTCTCCAAAATGTCTATCTCCCCAAGCTGGGGAATGGTTGGGGTTTTTAAAGGGAATTCGCCTGAGAGGGGGTAGGAGGTCTTGTTGTTGTTATGTGCCATTGAGTCGGACCCAACTCATAGCAACCCCTCCTTGGGTTGCTGAGGTAGATTGCCCAGCCTTCCTTCCGAGGAGTGGCTGGTGTGTTTAAACCAGCAGCCTTCTGGTTAGCAGTCCAGTGCCTTAGGTACTATGCTACCAGAGCTCCTAGGAGGTGTTAGGATGATGATAATATCTCCTTCTCCTTATGGGACGAGTCTTGTGATTTCTCAGCCCTTTTTCTGGTCCATGATAAGAAAACTGCCCTTGGTCTGGAGCATCCTTCAGGTCCCTTGCAGCTGCCTAGAGAGGTGAACTCTATGAGGGGGAGGGAGTGTGGGAATGGGCGTCTTCAGACCCTGTCTGTCTGGGATATCTTAGTTTTCCCTTTATCCTTGCTCCAAGGCTTGGTGCCTTCTTTCCCAGGGTCATCTTGTTACGGGCTACGGCTCTTAGCTGAAACTAATTGGGGGAAAGAGTTATAATCGGGAACAGTAAACCTAAATAACTCAGCATCCATAGAAAAAAAGGCTAGCTATCCTGCTCACTTGAAAGAAAATGATAAATGGGGGGGGGGGGGAGACAGCAAGTTAGTCTCTAAGATTAAAGTGTACTTTAATCACGGCCTGTTAGCTTATGAAGCTTTTGTAGTTTTCAGTGACGGGTCCTTTCAGCCTTCCATTTCAGCCTTCCTCAGTAGTATACTCCATGGTGGCCAGACAACCCCACGCTGACTGGACATCTCACCCCACATTGATTAAACATCCCTTTAGCAACTGTTTACCAGTCAACTGTACCCCTCCACACGGACTGTATGATGCTACCCTGATTATATACCCCATGCTGGCTATACCCCTGTACCCCCTCATCCACTGAACACCCCACACTGACAGCACAGTACATCCCTTGCCAACTGCAAACGCTGTGAACTGTGTAAACCGCCCCCCCCCCCCAATAGTATACCCTGTGCCTGATCTTCACTTTTGGTTTTATACTTAGCTCCGGTTTATGGTTTAGGAATCTGAGGCTCAGAGAAGGCAGAGTGCTGTCCTGGGTCCTCCAGCTCAGATGGTGTAGATGGAGCATTGGGACTCAGGGCCCCTGGGGCTGGATTGGATCTTTCTTGTTCCCCACTTTGGTGGTTATGATTGTGTATCAACTTAGCAAGGTCTGATTGAGTGGCTGGGCAGCTGGATGTAGTATTCCCCATGATAAGATTGGTAATCAACTCCATAGTGGAATCTACTGTGAGTAGCTGCCGTTGGGATGTGGTCTGCTTCCTGTATATAAGAAGCTATGGCACACTTGGACCCCGCATGTAGCCGTGTCATTGCTCAGCAGCCTGCTATGCTCTGCCGACCTTGGGACTTACAATGGACTTAAATTTTAACAGACTGCCGTGTGGTTTGGTAACTTCGGGACTGTGCCTTTTTACTTGTCAACCTTGGGGCTTGTCAGCCTCAGCAGCCAGCAGCTGTCTGAGTGAAGAAATGCCTCTAGTTCCAGTGGGCCAGGAGCAGGAGGCAGAGCTGGACCCCAAGGTTGAGGGGCTTTTACCCAGCCCCTAGAGCCTGGCACTTTGAACTTGGAATTAAAGCCTCCAAACTGTAAGAGAATAAACTCCTGTTTGTTAAGGCCATCCCATTGGTAGTATATTCTTGTCAGAGAGGCACTAGGTAACCAGAACGCCCACTGTCCCTCCTGGTGCCCAGCCCAGGGCCTGCACCCAGGAGGCACTCAGTGAGTACTTGTTCTACTGAACAATCACTGAGGCTTAATGACTATGAATGCCTGCAGTGATGGCAAGCTCTGGTGTCCTTGGGGGCCCCAAAGGTGCCAGGCAGGGACATGGCATGGGACTGCCAGACAGAACCGCCAGTAAGGTTTTCAAGACTGGAGGTGCTTACCTGGAGCCTCCTGATGTTTAACTGTTGGCAATCCATGTTCAAAAAACAGACCAAAATAGCACTCATCCACTCGTTTGAGAGTTTGCAGCCCCAAACTGAAGCTGGTTGGTTGGGCTCTGGGTATCTGCCAGTTGTGAGGCTCTAGTCTCCTTCCTGTGCCTCGGTTCGGGTACCTGGAGAATGGGTAACAAGCCTTCTCCAAGGCTGGGAGATGTTCTAGGCGCTGTGGTGGGTGTGACGGGTAGATGGATCCCGGCCACCGGGTGATCCAGGGTTTTCCAGGGGGCAGGGACGGGGCGGGGAGATCTAAATCGGGCCGCGGCGGTGACTGGCGGGAGCAGCTGCCGCCACAAGGTCCGCTCCGCCCTCCCTGGGTATCTGTCTGTCCGGTGGCAGCCTCTCAGCCTGGGCCGGTCTGACCGGTTTGGGCCGCCCCGCCTGGCTCCTGGCTGGGAGGAGCCGCGACCCGCCCGCTGTACCTCCCTCCGGACACCGGTGCCTCCAGAGCCTAGGCCATCAGGGCGCAGGGCAGGCGCGCGGCGCGGGGCCAGGCGCCCGCAGTCATGGGGGACGAACGCCAGCATTACTACGGGAAGCACGGTAGGCAGCGCTGCCCGGCCCGGCCTTTTCCTGGAGCGGGGCCTCGCCCCCTTCCCGGTGGGCCCCGGCACCCGGAGAGCCGGGAGGGCGGAGAGGTGGCTGGGGAGAGAGCGGAACTGCAGGTCTCTTCCTGAAACCCCTGGCCATCACCTGCCAGAACCCCTCACCCTGCTTTCACCCTGGAGCTACCTCTCAGAGGTCCCTCCAAACCCTCTTTCCCACGCTCCCAAAACCTGTCCCTCTGGCCCCCTCCCCAGCCTTCTCTCCAAGATCCCACCTCCAACCTTTCTCTCTCAACTGGCTGGGGGCCACCATCCCAGGCCCTTGCCCAGCGGGCGGCCCTCAGGTAGTAAGAAAGAGGTTAGCAACAATTAAAGACTCTTGCTCAGTTAACACTCTTTTCAACCCGGGCCTGCTCTGGCTGGGGGCCTGGGTGTGGTCACCTGAAGGTGCCAGGAAGGAATTCCCCAGGGTCTGTAAACCCTCCAGGGTGAAGTCGTCCCAGGTTTTTCTGGGTGAGGGGAGTCTCCCAGCTCCTTCTTTATCCTCCTGGCCCATGAGCTCAATCTTGTTGACTTTCAGGAACACCGCAGAAGTATGACCCCACCTTCAAAGGACCCATTTACAATAGGTAAGGGCTGTGGGATTCCCTGGGAAGGGGGGAGGGGCTGCTAATATCATCCCCACCTTTGTTTCTTCACACCTCTCAACATCTGTTTTGCAGCAAAATGGTGATAACTATTTGCTGCTTGATGATGAGAGGCTAATTTTCTTTACTATACTAAGAAATCTCTTATACTTTTTTAAATAGCTAAAGATTGGAATAGATAATTTACAGGGCGAGAAATACTGCAGACAATGAACTTAAGGAAGTCAACCTCACTAAAAAGTGAATGCACCAAAACAAGAGTAAAATAGAATTTCCCCTTCATATTAGTGAAGATTAAAAATGATTGTGCCTATTCTGTGTCTGAAACTAATTGGTATAGTGTTTTTTGGGGGAAGTTTGGAAATACCATGAAAATTTTTGATGTGCATCTTCCAAAAATTTAAATTTTAGGGAAGAGCATTCTCCCAATAAATCTTGTGCACATGGACAATAATGTATGCGGTTGCCTTCTTTTTGAAAATGGCAAAACTCTACCAACAATCTGCATGTCTACGTGTAGGAACTAGTTAAATGAATTACAGTGCATCCTGGGTTTGTAATATCATGATCGGTTGCTGTCGAGTTGACTCCAACTCATAGCAACCTCCATTGGGTTTCCGAGGCGGTAGTCTCTGGTGGGTTTGAACCACCCACTTTTCTGGTTAGCAGTCAGATGGCTTATGCACTGCGCCACCAGAGCTCCTTATAGTGACCATATACCAAAATCAAACTCACTGCCAAGGAGTCTATTGCGACTCATAGCGACCCCCTTTGGGTTTCCAAGGCGGTAAATCTTTACAGAAAAAGTAGATTGCCCACTCTTCCTTCCACAGAGTGGCTGGTGGGTTGAACCATCAACCTTCTGGTTAGCAGTCAAATACCTTAGGCACTATGCCATCAGAGCTCTGTACAGAGTAAAAACTCCCCCATAGAGTTTCCAAGACTATAAATCTGTGCAGAAGCAGACCGTCCCATCTTTCTCCTTTGCAGTGGCTGGTGGGTTTGAATCACGAACCTTTTCATTAGCAGCCTTGTGGTTTAACCACACTGCCACCAGAGCGCCTTAGGACTCTGTAAACAAAAAAAAACTCTCTGCTGTCAAGTCAGACCCAACTCATAGCGGCTCCGTAGCTGTTAAAAAATACAAGAGCTCTTCTATGCAGTGACATGAATACCTCTAAATATAATAAGTGGAAAAAGCAAGACAGAACAGTAAGTGTTTTATAATCACACTTATGTTAACTAAACAAAAATTTTAAACATTTGTACCTAATAAATAACCCAGAGGACTCACAAGAAGCCATTAGCATAGATTACTCACTAGAAGTCATGAACAGATTACATATGAAGAAAGGGACTGTAGAGGGAGACTTAATTCTTTATTATATACATGCCTACATAATCTCTGGTAGCATAGTGGCCAAGACACTTGCCTGCTAACCAGAGGGCTGGCGGTTCAAATCCACCAGCCACTCCTCGGAAGGAAGGTTGGGCAATCCTACTTCCGTAGTGATACTGCCTCGGAAACCCAAGGAGGGGTCACTATGAGTCGGGTTTGACTCGACAGCACATACAACAACAACAACAACATAATTTTAATTTTTACCGTGCTTATATTTAATACCTTGGTAATAAAATACTTTAAAAATTTAAAAACATGTGCTGAGTGAAATCAGTCGATCATAGGAGGAGACACTCTGTATTAGTCCACTATTGTAAAAAGTCAAGGAAAAGTTTATACATGGAAGGAAACTTTCTTTGTTGGTTACCAAGGAGAGGAGGGGAAGGAAAATTCCTAAATAGGTTGGGGGGGAATATATATATATATATATATATATATATATATACACAAAAGATTATTAGATTATTAGTGGTTACTAGGTATAGGAGGGAGGGGTAAAGGGGAGGGAGGGGTAAAGGGGAAGCTTTTGTTTGGGGCAGCTTTGAGTTTATGCTAATGGTGGGGGAGTGTTTTGGAAAAGGATAACAGCAATGGTGTCAGGACATGAAAAATGTTATCAGTGAAGCTGAGCTGTAATGGGGAAGGTGTTATGTTGGTGAATGTCTAGTGTATGTGTTAACCACAATAAAAGTGATGATTGAATAAATAAATAAAAACATTAATATCTAGTGCTGCTAATGATGTGGGAAAATGAGTACTCTCAATCAAAAGAGATGAACATTACCACATCTTCCTTGGAAGATAGTATAGCATTAGTTACCAAAATTGAAAATGTTCACGCCCTTCGGCACAGCATTTGTACCACCCAGGAACATGTGTGTAAACAACACACAGACACAGGTATGTGTGTGGGGCAGGAGGGGCTCATGATACCCAGCACCAAGGCTCCTGCCTGAAGCTGCCCCTCTGATCCTCAGGGGCTGCACGGACGTCATTTGCTGTGTGGCCCTCCTCCTGGCCATTATAGGCTACGTGGCTGTGGGTGTAATAGGTGAGTGGAAGGGACAGGCCAGAGTGGGATGGGGCAGCCATAAGCTCTGAGGCAGGACTGGGACTGGTGCTCAGGAGTGGAGGCACCTCAACGGCCCTGGATCCCTCCACAGCTTGGACCCATGGGGACCCTCGGAAGGTGATCTACCCCACTGATAGCCGAGGGGAGTTCTGTGGGCAGAAGGGCACGAAAAACGCGTGAGTCTGGCTCTTTGGGGACTGCTGGGCCTGGGGAGGTGTGTGAAGGAGGATTTACTGAGCACAGGGGAGAAGATTCTAGGCTTTCCCACCCTCTACTCAGCTATCAATTCATCCATAAGTCCAAACAACGAATATTTACAAAAGTCCCACGATGCCCAGGCCCTATTCTAGGCCTTGGAAACTGAGCACTAAGTAAGACGCTGAGTACCCTGTCCTAAGGCAGCTCACATTTTAGGGGAGAGTCACCAAAATGAGACAGCATGGGATATGATGTCAGGGTGATGAACGAGGTAATAGCTAGTGCAGTGCAGGTTCTACCACTCCCTGCCTGTGTGACCTGGAGCAGTGTCTCAACCTCTCTGGGCCTGTTTCCTCATCTCTAAAATGGGGATCACAACAGTCCCACATCAGGAGGCTGCTGTGATGGTGAGATGAGCCGACCCATGCGTGGAACATAGAACAGTGCCTGGCTGGGGCCTGTAGCTGCAGCTGCTGCTGCAGTTAGACTATTAGTTTCATGAAGAGTTTTATAAAGGGCAGTGGGGAAAATCTTAACAGTTCCCATCCCCCTCCCTCAACCGCAGGGACAAACCCTACCTGTTTTATTTCAATATTGTGAAGTGTGCCAGCCCCCTGGTCCTGCTGGAATTCCAGTGTCCCACCCCACAGGTAACCTGCTTCCTCCCTTCCCCCGCCCTACCTCCTCTTTCCATCACCAGGCTCCTTTTCCTTCTGTCGTGCCAGTTTCTCCCCTAGACCCTCCACTCTCCCTGGTAAACCATGAAGTGGAATCTGTATTGTGAATGGGGGTCAAGTGTCAGTCCTGACCCCATCCAGTGTCTTCCTTCTGCCCCCCCCACCCCCAGATCTGCGTGGAGAAATGCCCTGACCGCTACCTCACCTACCTGAACGCCCGAGCCTCCACTGATTTTGGGTACTACAAGCAGTTTTGCGTGCCTGGCTTCCAGAACAACAAGGTGAGTGCGAGGCTATGAAGTAGTGGCAGGAGCATAGGGAAGGGCGCCAGCCAGGGGACTAACCCTCTCTGTCTGTCTTGGTGGAGGAGCTCTGGTGATGGATGTAGTGCTTAAAGTACTCAATTGCCAATGGACAGTTCATGGTTTGAACCCACCAGTTGCTCTGTGGAATAAAGATGTGCCTTCCATAAAGATCACAGCCTTAGAAACCCTATAGGGCAGCTCTTCTCTGCCCTATGGGGTCGTTAGGAATCGGAATCAACTCATTGGCAAGAGGTTTGGTTTGGTTTTGTTTTCTCTCTTGGCAGGGTGTGGCCGAGGTGCTTCGGGATGGCGACTGCCCTGCCGTCCTCATCCCCAGCAAGCCTCGTGAGTCAGGGGTCCCATACGCTTGGTGGGGCTGGAGGAGGGACTGCAGGGGTTCAGCCTCACTGGTCTTATCCCCTGCTCCCTGCAGTGGCCCGGCGATGCTTCCCAGCCATCCATGCCCACAAGGGGGTCCTCATGGTGGGTAACGAGACGACCTATGAGGATGGGCACGGCCATCGGAAAAACATCACAGATCTGGTGGAGGGCGCCAAGTGAGTGTTGTGCTCTCCTGGGTGGGGTGGGGTGTCCCCTGGGGTTGACCTGCTTGTGGGTTGTGATCTGGCCTGAGCCATGCCTGCCTTCCCCTAGGAAGGCCAACGGGGTCCTGGAGGCACGACAGCTGGCCATGCGGATATTTGAAGATTATACCGTCTCCTGGTACTGGATTGTCATGTAAGGCGGGAAGGAAGGTATACAAAGCCCTGTTGCCCTGTCTGAGTCTGGTGAGGGGTGAGGTCCACTTACACGCCAATTTTGTCCCCCAGAGGCCTGGTCATCGCCATGGTGATGAGCCTCCTGTTCATTGTCCTGCTCCGCTTCCTGGCTGGCATTATGGTCTGGGTGATGATCGTCATGGTGATTCTGGTGCTGGGCTATGGTATGTCGCCCTTCCCTTGTCCCCTTCCTGCCCAGGGTCTGCAAAGTGCCCATACATAACCTTTGACCTGCCAATGACCCCTCAAGAATTTTATCACCAGGTATTCCCCATCTTGTACTAGGAGTGTTTGTGAGGCTGTTCATCTCAGTGTTGTTTATAAGAGCAGACATTTGGAAGCCACCTCAGTACCCACTGACGGAGGATGGGTTAAGTCAGCACCAGTGGACGCCTGTGATGGGGCTGTCTGTCACCTTCCAGACCAGGCCCTGGATCTGTATTTTATTCACATTCTCAAGCAGGCTACTGAGCCCAGTCATTAAGGATATATATTCTGGCACCAAAAAGCAGGGGTTTGAATCCTGGTTCTGCCGCTTCCTTTCTCTGTCCTTGGGCAAGTGACTCAACCTCCCTGTGCCTTAATTTCTTCTTCTATAAAGTGGAGATAATTGGTATTTACTGCTTAGAAGCCTTGATTGGGAGGCACCATGGGAATGAGATGGTGTGAGGATGAGAGAGTGGGAGGACCCTGTTTCGTTCAGGCCTGTGGAACGGAGACCCAGTGCTCAAAACACAGGACTTGGTATTCTGTTGTTCATTTAAACTTTACAGGAGGAAAAAAATCTGATAGGCAACAAAATCTGAGCACAGAGACTAAAATATATTTTCTTCTTTTTCAATTGTGATTTGGGTGAAAGTTTATAGAGGAAATTGGTTATCAGCAATCCATATCCATTTTGTTTTGTGACATTTACTGCAATCCCCACACTGTAACACCATTCTTCCCACTTTCTCCCTGCACCCACCCCTTCCCTTCATCCTTGCTTCCCATCCCCTCCCACCTTCCCAGCTCTATCCCTGGGCAAATGCTGTCCTCTTGATCTCGTGTGATTGATTGTTCTAATGAGTACATACCCTCCTGGTATCACTGTTCACCTTATGGGCTTGTCTGTCTTTTGGTGGACAGTTGAGTCATGGGGGTTAGTTCAGTTCCTAGCTTGAAGGATGTTTGAGGGTCATGGTCTTGAGGATTTCACCAGTCTTCATCAGACCAGTAAGCCTGATCTTTTTTTATGATTTTGAGATTTGTTCCACATTTTCCCCACTCTATCTGAGATAGAGTCTCACTCTATCTGAGATAGAGTCTCACTCTATCTGAGATGTCTTATTGTGATCCCTTTCAGAGTGGTCGGTATTGGTAGCCAGGCGCCATCTGGTTCTTCTGGTGCCAGGATGTGGAAGCTCAGGTTCACGTGCTCCGTTAGTCCTTTGGTTTAATTGTTTCCTGCATCTTTGATTTTCTTCACTCTTCTTTGCTCTGGGTGGGGAATGACCAATAGTCGCACCTTAGATAGCCACTTACTAGCTTTTAGGACACGATTTGCTACTCACCAAAGTAGGATGTAGAACATTACCTTTGTGGACTATGTTATGCCATTTCACCTTGGTGTCCCCGAGACTATGGTTCTGAGCCTCCATACCCAGTGACTCATTCCCTCAAGGTGTTTGGTTGTGACTAAGACATGTTTATAACTTTGTCCCCTGTGTGCTCTGCTACATTCGTGGATATATTTGCAGCACATAGAAATATGTGTAGAGATAGCCTCTGTCAATATATGTATATTTGTGGGTGTAGGCCCATTTGCCTTTCCACCCCTGTTTAGCTTGAGTGAGAGACCAAAATATATATGTTAATAAAAAAAACCACTGCCATTGAGTCAATTCCGACTCACAGTGACCCCCATTGGGTTTCCAAGGTGGTGAATCTTTATAGAAATAGATTGCCCCATTTTCCTTCCACAGAGCAGCTGGTGAATTTGAACCACTAACCATCTGCTTAACAGTCAAATGTTTTAGGCACTGTGTCATCAGAGCTCCTTGTTTATGTTAATAGTGGTTTCTAACTAGGTCCTGAGATTTTCGGTGACTTGATTGGTTTTTTTCTTTAGAGGTGTTTTGTAATTATATTCTATGAAGAGCCACAGAGAAGGCTGAAAACCCCTGGTGCTTCCCCACTGAATGCTAACACCTATATCCCTTTTCCCCACCCCCATCAGGAATCTCGAGGGTTAGAGGGACACCTTGGACCACACAGCATCTTGACACTTGATACCTCTTCATTCATTCATTCAGTCTTTCATTCATTCATCATACAAGTACAGTTGATTTTCATTATTCACAGTAGTTCTATTCTGTAAAGTCTTTAAGAACACTGAATTAGCGGATACTGAACCAGTGCTTCTAGGAGCATGCCTCAGTTAACCTGGAGCTGCTGTAACAAAAAGTACACAAGTGGGTGGTTTTCAAAAACAGGAGTGTATTTTCTCACCGTTCAGGACTCTAGAGTCTGCATTCAGGGTGAGGCCCTAAAGAAAGGGCCTTCCATTCCATGGTGTCTCTGTTCTGCTGTCTGTGTCTCTTTGTCTGTTCTGCTCTTGTTACAACTCAGAAGTGGTTGGATTTAGGATCCAGCCAATTGTGGTATAACATCACTAACAGAACAA
This sequence comes from Orycteropus afer afer, assembly GCF_000298275.1. NCBI lineage: Eukaryota > Metazoa > Chordata > Mammalia > Tubulidentata > Orycteropodidae > Orycteropus > Orycteropus afer. The sequence goes on from NW_006921989.1 coordinate 1,322,067, forward strand.
AAGAATACCCCTGTTTACAAATTGGGTCATACTTTCAGGTACAGGGATTAGAATTTCAATGCATATTTTAGGTGGGAGACACAATGCAATCCATAACAATAAAACTGTAGGTCAGCTTCCTGCAAGCCTCTTTGTGACAACATTTTCATCAACCAGTAATACATACATAATCTTGTTTTATGTGTGGTTCTGTTTAAAGACACCTGGTTGAATATCTGCTGTTGATTCACTGACATTGAGCTCAGTCAATAGCACTACAGCTCAGGCCTGAATGAAGCTTCTGTAACACCCATATTTTCAATGTAAGGCATGTCACAACTTCTTGCACTTAGAACACTTGTAAATGGCAAAAATCACCCAAGAAAAAGCACAAAAACTGGCACAAAATAGACTGTGAAAAGGATGTTTGTTGCAGTCCTGAGAACTGGAACAAGAAGGCAGAATGTGGCCCTGTTTAACCTCAGCTCGTAACACGCATGTTGGGTGACTCATTTTTCGCCACTCTGTGTGTGTCCAGGAATGACTTACAGTGTTGTGAGTACTGTTTTGGGGGTTCCAAATAAAAATTGTAGGGAGTAGGTGAATTTGCAAATATAGAATCCATGAATGAAGATCGGCTATATTATTGAGTACCTACTGTGTCCTGGTAGCGTAATGCCTAAGCCCTTTGACTGCTAGCCAGAGGGCTGCTGGTTTAAACCCACCAGCCACTCCTTGGAAGGAAGGTTGGGCAATCTACTTCCATAGTGTTACTGCCTCAGAAACCCAAGGAGGGGTTGCTATGAGTCGGATACGATTCCACAGCAGTGGGTTTGGTTTGGTTTGGTACTGCGCCCTGGAGAAGTTCTGGTGGTGCAGTGGTTAAGGCATTTGGCTGCTAACAAAAAGGTGGGTGGTTTGAACCCACCAGCCGCTCTGCAGATAAAAGATGAGGTGTTCCACTTCTGTAAAGATTCACAGCCTTGGAAACACAGTGGGGGTCACTGTGAGTCAGAATCAACTCAATGGCAGTGGGTTTGGTTTGGTTTTGATTACTGTGCCCTGGGCTGTTTTCTAGGCCCTAGGCTTACAGCAATGAAGAAATCAGGAGAAATCCTTGCTCTCATTGAGCTTATGTTCCTGGAAGGTGTGGGGTAGATGGACAAAAAACAGATTAACCAGGAAAATCACTAGCATGCTGAAGCCAGGAAGGGGTTAAGAATGGAGAGGATAAAAAGGTGTGGTTCTAAACAGGGGGTGGGGGCTCAGGAAAGGTTCATGAGCAGGTGACATTTGAATAAAGACTAAGGATGTGAGGGAGTTAGTCATGGGGAGAGAACATACCAGGCAGGGAGAACAGCGTGTGCAAAGGCCCTGAGGCAGGAGCAACAACAGTAGCATCCCTTCCCCAACCTGAGTTTTTGCTTCTGTAAAATAGGGATGGCTATATTTTACAAAAAGGAGCTCTGGTAGCATAGTGCCTAAGGCACTTGACTGCTAACCAGAAGGCTGGCAGTTCAAACCCACCAGCCACTCCTCGGAAGGAAGGTTGGGCAATCCTACTTCCGTAGTGATAACTGCCTCGGAAACCCAAGGAGGGGTCACTATGAGCCGGGGCCGACTTGACGGCACATAACAACAACAATATTTTACAAAAGGAGCTCTGATGGCACAGTGCCTAAGGCATTTGACTGCTAACCAGGTTGGTGGTTCAAACCCACCAGCTGCTCTGCAGAAGGAAGATGGGGCAATCTACTTTGGTAAAGATTCACTGCCTTGGAAACCCATTGAGAGTGCCTATGAGTTGGAATTGACTCAATGGCAGTGAGTTTGGGTTTTTTGGTTTTATATTTTACAAAGAGTCCTGGTGGCACAGCGGTTAAGCACTTGGCTGCTAACCAAAAGGTTGACAGTTTGCACCCACCAACCACTCCACAGAAGAAAGATTCAGCAGTCTGCTTCCATAAAGATTACAGCCTTGAGAATTCTACGGAGTATGTTCTGGTGTGTCCTGTAGGGTTGCTATGAGTTGGAACTGACTCGATGGCAACGGGTTTTGGAGATTTAGTGTCTGCTCTGCAAGGTTGAGAGAGGTGGGCTGACGTCAGTCTTCGCAACTGTGGTCCCTGCATGCAGGAATATTTCATTGCTACATGGAGTACACCCGACTGCGTGGTGAGGCTGGCTCCGATATCTCCCTGGTGGACCTCGGCTTCCAAACGGACTTCCGTGTGTATCTGCACTTGCGGCAGACCTGGATGGCCTTCAGTGAGTGCCAGACCCCTATGCCTGCCCCCAGGAGGCCTGAGGGAGTGGGGGGCCCAGGAGACCAGCAGCTCAGCCGCCCTTTACCCCTGCAGTGATCATCCTGAGCATCCTCGAGGTCATTATCATCTTGCTGCTTATCTTTCTGCGGAAGAGAATTCTCATTGCCATCGCACTCATCAAGGAAGCCAGCAGGTGGTGCCAGGGGGGCTGGGGCCTGGTTGGAGTTGTTCCCAGGCCTGCTTGGGCCCTGACGCCTGTGTCTCTGCTCTCCCCAGGGCTGTGGGATATGTCATGTGCTCCCTGCTGTACCCGCTGGTCACCTTCTTCCTGCTGTGTCTCTGCATTGCCTATTGGGCCAGCACTGCTGTGTATCTGCCACCAGCCTTTGGGATGGTTAAGGGCCAGACTTGCCTGGAAGCGGCCCACAGCCTGGGGACAGGGCTGGAACCTGGTCGGGGAATGGATCCTTTCCCTACATGCCCCTGGAGTCCTTAATCCTTGGCCTTGGGTTCCTTAATGAGTTTCCAGCTTCCTGTCCACTTCCAATGAAGCCGTCTACAAGATCTTCAATGATACTGCCTGTCCAGTTGCTGGGAAAACCTGTAACCCTGAGGTAGGTCAGGGGACTACTTCCCTGACAGCCCCCAGACTATTTTAAATCTCTCACCCACCCCCACTTATGGATCTTTCAACAAATATTTGCCATCTGCTATATGCCTTGTGCTGGGTGTTGAGGCTTGGAGAGGAAGAGATCCTATCACTGGCCCTGGCAACTTCTCAGGGCTTCCTCTCTGCCACTTAGCAGGGTCTCCCAGCCTGGGTGTTGAACTACCCGTCTGTTTTCCCTTTGACTTCATTTTTGGTCCCCACAGTGGTTAGTCCTTGCTTCTAGAACCCCTTTCTTGCCTTTCACAGCCCCTAACCTGACCCCACAATTCCTGGGCTGACCCTGTGGTCCTCACACTGATCTCTGCCCATTCTCTCCTGCCCACATGGCCACTCCACTGACTCGTGACCTCAGCCTGATTCTCAGGATAGCTGCTCCCACTTCAAGGACCCCCCCAAGTGATCACCCTATTCTTACTTCTAGAACCTCTTTCATAAGCCCCTATCCTGAACACCCCATTCCTTGACTTAACTCCCTGGCTTTTGTACTGATCCCCATGGCTCCTGTTTTACCCTCAGGGTTTGTGCAGCCCTGGACTTGATGCTTAGTGGTTAGGTGTTCAGCTGCTAACCAAAAGATTGGTGGTTCAAACCTACCATCTGCTCCATGGGAGAAAGATATGTCAGTCTGCTTCTGTAAAGAGTACATCCTTGGAAACCTTACAGGACCCATTAAACCTTATGAAAAAACAAACTCACTGCTATCAAGTCAATTCCAACTCATAGCGACCCCCTTTGGGTTTCTGAGATCGTAAATCTTTATGGAAGTAGATTGCTCAGTCTTCCTTCTGCAGAGTGGCTGGTGGGTTAGCAGTCAATTGCTTTAGGCACTGTGCCACCAGAGCCCCTTTTTAAGTCTTATTGGCTCACTTTAAATTGAATGGGCTCAATCACAATGACTATGTGTCTCTCCTACAGACTTTTCCCTCCTCTAATGAGTCCCACCTGTGCCCTGGTGCCCACTGCCAGTTTGCCTTCTATGGCGGGGAGTCTGGCTACCACCGGGCACTGCTGGGCCTGCAGATCTTCAATGCCTTCATGTTCTTCTGGCTGGCCAACTTCGTGCTCGCACTGGGCCAGGTTACACTGGCTGGGGCCTTCGCCTCCTACTACTGGGCCCTGCACAAGCCCGATGACCTGCCTGCCTTCCCGCTCTTCTCCGCCTTCAGCCGGGCACTCAGGTGGGGCTGCCGGTGACTTGGGGTTGAGGGCACAGTGTCAGAAGGGCTGATCAGCTCACTGATCACCTCCTCTGCATGCAGGTACCACACAGGCTCCCTGGCCTTTGGCGCCCTCATTCTAGCCATTGTGCAGATCATCCGAGTGATGCTTGAGTACCTGGACCAGCGCCTGAAAGGTGTGGCCCACTAGCCGCTGGCATTGGCTCCCTTTGTGGGGAGTAGGACTGAGAGGCAGACCAGGATTAGTTGTTTGGTAGAGGGGCAGCAGAGGGTAGGCTGGGATTGGTTCTCCTTTGGGTTTGGGGGCTGATGTGGAAGGATAGTGATTGGTTTCTGCCTATGGTGGAGCTAAGGGTTTCTGCAATGAAAGCGCGCTGAGAGCACCCAACCTATGGAATGCTTACCTCTGAGGAGGTGGGGTTAAAAGTCCAGGCTGTGATTGGTTCCTGCTAGACTTGGGCTGGGATTTGTTGGTGCTGTGGGGGGCGGAGCTAAGACTAGTTTCTTTGGATAGGAGGGCCTGTGGTGCTGAGATTGGCTTGGGAACAGTGTGGGTCATGATTGGCTCCTGCTTTGGAGGCGGGGCTGAAAGGCTTTGAGAGGTTTCCATTGTTGGGGACATGGCTGAGGGTTTCTCCCTTGGTGTGGGGCAGGGCCCAAGGGTCCTTGGATTTTGCCTTCTCTTGCAGTCTCTGGAAGTCCTAGACTGTGGCAACCCTGCATGATGGAGAGGTGAGATTCCTGCCAGGCTGAGTGGGGTTCCCTCACCTCCGCACCCCCCTCCCTCTTCCAGCTGCACAGAACAAGTTTGCCAAGTTCCTCATGACTTGTCTCAAATGCTGCTTCTGGTGCCTGGAGAAGTTCATCAAATTCCTCAACAGAAACGCCTACATCATGGTGAGTGGGGCTGGGCCCCTGAGCCAGCCTTACCTTCCTGCTGGGTGAGAAGAGCCCCCACCCCGCCCTGATCCCTTCCTCCCATACACTCCCCCCAGATCGCCATCTATGGCACCAACTTCTGCACTTCGGCCAGGAACGCCTTCTTCCTGCTCATGAGAAACATCATCAGGTTAGGAAAGATGCCTTCCTCTTGGTGCCTCCCTCTCCTCCTCCTCCTCCTCCTCCTCCTCCTCCTCCTTTTTCCTCCTGCCCCCTGTCCCTTCCTTCCTCCCTCCTTCCCTGAGCCAGCATTCACACCTGCCCTCACTGCCCCGCAGAGTGGCCGTCCTGGATAAAGTCACTGACTTTCTCTTCCTGTTGGGCAAACTTCTGGTCGTGGGAAGTGTGGGTGAGTGCCATCCACCCAGAATGTGGGAGCCTGTTGGGGGTGACCTATGAGCTGTTGTCAGGCCCCCATGTTGCCGCCTCCTGTAATGGATCTCTTCCCCTCAGTTTTTTTGTTTTTTTTGGGGGGCGGGGGGCTACTTCCTTTAACAGAACCCTCAACCATCTTGATTTCTTCCCTCTCTCCAGGGATCCTGGCTTTCTTCTTCTTCACCCACCGTATCAGGATTGTCCAGGACACAGCACCACCTCTCCATTATTACTGGGTCCCTATACTGGTACAGGACTTTGGCATGGATGGGGCCCAGGGAGAAGGAAGTATTGGGACTTGCTTGGCCTCCTTTGACTGGAAGGGGGTCAGAGGTGGTGGTTGGATTATTTACGGTCCACAAACATGTATTGAGCACCAGGAGATCCTTGGTGGTGCGAATGGTTAAAACTCTTATCTGCTGACTGAAAGGTCAGAGGTTCGAGTCCACCTAGAGGCACTGGGAGGAACGGCTTGGTGATCTCCTGAAAATCATCCATTGGAGACACTCTGGAGCACAGCTTTCTTCTGACACACTTGGGGTTGCCATGAGTCGCACTCGACTCACCGGCATCTGGTGTTTGGGTTTGCTTCCCCAGGCACTGGGGGGGATGGCTTCCACTAGGGATTGACAGTTTAGAGGGAAACAGACATTACTGAAATAATCACACTGATGAATGTGCAATTGCAAACTTTTAAGTGCCACTGGGGAGAACTCCAGGGAACTGGTAGGCAGTGGAGGAGGAGCTGAGCCAAGGAGCTGAGGTGGCCTGGGGGTGTAGGTAGCTTCACTGTGGAAGTGATGCTGGACCTCAGAGCTGAAGGAGGTGGAGACAGGAAACAGCAAGTACAGAGGCCCTGAGGTGGGGCTGTGCAGGGACAGTGAGGAGGCCAGTGTCATCGGTGTGGTGCGAGTGAGGGGCTTAGATTAGGTGATGGGCTGTGAGGGGTTGGGTCTTCACATAAAAGCCATACAGTATCAGAGTATAGGCCTCGGATCCCAGTGACTTCGATTTTTATGTAAGTTTCTCTGTTTGCCACTTCTAAAATGAGTAAATTCGAGCAAGTTACTTAATCTGTCTCAGAGCTACTTACTTCAGTTCACAAATATTTATGAGGTACCAACGAAGGCCCTGTAGCAACCAATGGGACAGTCTGAAGGGTATGTGCACGTAAAATGTGTAATGCCCCGAACCCAGTCCATTGTTGTTGAATTGATTCCAACTCATCACAACCTTATAGGACAAAGTAGAACTGTCTCATAGTGTTTCCAAAGGAGATTGGGAAAGCTTCTTGTTGGTCACCTTTATGGAAGCAGACTGCCACATCTTTCTCCTATGGGTTCAAACTGCTGACCTTTTGGTTAGCAGCTGAGAGTTTTTTCCCTGCACCACCAAGGTTCCTCTTGTAACATTCCTAAACATGCATAAAATTGCAACTGGAGGAAGGCCTCACGGAAGAGGTGGTGCACAGTGCTAAGAGGGTGTAAAACAGGGATCTGACTGTCTAGATGTCAGGTGGCTGCCTGAAGGAGGTGGTACCTGAGGAGTGGGTGTTTGAGCTGAAAGGAGAGGTAGACTCAGCTCAGTCAGTGCAACAGCACACGCAAAGACCCTGGGGTGGAAGAGAGCAAGGGGTGTTGGTGGATGGTGGAGCCTTGTTGGCAGGGATGAGGAGTTAGGATGGTATTCTGATTCCCAGTGGGGCTGGGGGAATGCTGTCAGTGGGGTGTGTGTGTGAGAGAGAGAGACAGAGACATGATCTGGCCTGGAGGGACGCAGTGGCTGGGGATCCCACCAGAGCTGAAGCAGCTCTTCTCTCTTTGGCCAGACTGTAATCGTTGGCTCCTACCTGATTGCCCATGGCTTCTTCAGTGTCTATGGGATGTGTGTAGACACGCTGTTCCTCTGCTTCTGTAAGTGACCCCTTATCCCAACCCTTGCTGGGCCCTGGCTCCCTTCTCCCCTCTGGGCCTACCATCTCCCTTCAGATGGGACCACACAATCACTGCCCTGTGCCCCCAGCTTCCCTGGAAACTGATGTCCCTTCTCGGCTTCCACCCTATGCTGGCAGCTGCTCAGTCCTATTGTCCCCCCATCCCCACCCAGGCTGCAGCTGGAATGCTCTGCCCCGGGCCCTGGCTTTGAACTTTCTGGCTTTGTTGGGGGGATCTGTGGCTGCCACTAACTCTGGTCTCTCCATCTGTCTTTTTGTTTTGTTTTGTTTTTCTTCTCTTCTCCTCCATGCCTGCTGGCTTCCCTGATCTCCCCCTGTCTCCCTCTTTCCCTCCCTTCCTGACCACCCCATTTTCCCCCGGCCGGTTCCTGGGGGGAGCCCAGGTGAGGACCTGGAAAGGAATGACGGCTCTCAGGAGCGACCCTACTTCATGTCGCCCGAGCTGAGAGACATCCTGTTGAAGGGGAGTGCGGAGGAGGGGAAGCGGGAGGAAGTCGCCTGAAAGAAAAGAGGCTGCTTGGGCCCCAAGAGCCCAGGATTGGGGGCCAGGCAAATGCCTCGTTTCCTCACTGTAGACCGGGGTGCATGTGGGGGCTGCCTTGCCTGGGAGTGTGGGGAGCGTGTGTACGTCCTGTTCCTGAGCCCTCGACAGTCCACCCCTTTCCGGTCCTCGTGTGTCTTGCTTCCTAACCTTCTGAGGCTTCTCTGTAATCCTCATTCTCCCGCCCTGTCCCCAAGGCCCCTGCCCATGGGCAAATCCCTCACACCCCCTGCCCTGGGGCCTCTCTCTGCAGTGGAGGACCTGGAGCGGAATGATGGCTCGGCCGAGAGGCCCTACTTCATGTCTTCCAACCTCAAGAAGCTCTTGAACAAGACCAACAAGAAGCTGGCAGACTCGTAAACACCCTGCCCTCCCCCACTTCTCTGGAAGCCTCACACTGGGTACTCTGCCCTGGGTCAGTACCCCGAGCCCCACTGGGTTTACCTGAAGGCCTATCACTGCCCCCTCCCCATCCAGTTACCACCAGTTTCTGGAAACCTGGAGAATTTGGGGTATCTCCTCCCACTGCCAAGGGGTAGTCAGTGTTTTTACAAAGGCTCCCAACTGTAAAATAAGTCACTCCAGCCCCTACTGGCCTAGATGGCAAGTTGTCCTGTGGGCCCTCTCAATGTTTGGGGTGCCCTGGGGCTTTGGAGTTTTCCTGTCCCTCTTTTGATGGCCCATGGAGGTGTCTGAGGAGTGGTGGGCTGGAGGGAGCAGGAGCCCGCTGTTTCTTGGTTCTGTCCCCCACCCCTCTAGTCCAGCCAGGACCCAGCCCCTTCCTCACTGCTGAACAACTGGCTCAAGGGCCACCAGAAGCATTTCTTTATGATTTTTTTTAACCTCGACGTACATTAAAGGGTCTGTTAGTTTTTCCTATCTGTCTCAACAGCTGAGATGGGGCCGCTAAGGAGTGCTTGCCTTTGTAGCCCTTGTTTTGAGTGTGCTGGGGGGGTGCGTGCATGTAAGAGGTGGGAGTGGCTCCTGGTGTGTGAGGCATCCATTGGGCTGTGGTGATGGGAGAAGAGAGAGTAAGACTGTTAGGGAAGGGCAGCCGGACAGAGGGCTATGTGGACAAACCAAAGCCGGCGGGGAGAAGGAGGGAAAGGCTAATGGCTTCTTAATGGAAACATGATGGATGGAGGAGCTGGACCGAACTTCTCCCCACTTTCTCTGCTAGTTACTGACACAGCTCTCTTTGTAAGAGAGAAAAGAAACTCAGTCTACCCGAGGGACGAGTTTGGGGTGGGTGGTAAGGGGGTGATACCTGGGCAAACCGGGGCCCCTCCGCCTGGTCACCTCACCTTGAGGATCCTTTTGCCAACTTGTTGAATGAACTCAGGGGATCTGGTTTCCCTGTTCCCCCTTCGCCGTTTCCCAAGGTCCCCCAACTTCTCGTCTTGGCTCATCAGCGCTGTTCCAGGATTCTGGAGGGAGAGTTCCCAGGCTGGGGGCTCCGGTTGCCTGTGGCTGCCCCAGCCCCAGCCCCAGCCCCTGCCCCCATTCAGCCTGCACACCCCTGCGTGTAACTGCATTCCAACCACTAATAAAGTGCCTATTGTACAGAGTCCAGGCCTCACAAGTTTGTGGGGGCAGTGGGAGGCTGGAGGGGGAACCCCAGTTTTGACTGCTCAGGGATTCTCTGAGCTGGAGTGACTCTCTTAGTCGGCGGAGGGTACAGGAAGCCCACTGTCTGCTGGCCCAGACCTACGCCTGAATTCTACCATTCAGACAGCTCAGATTTCTCCTGCAGGCGCCTGGCGAACAAATGCCTCTTATTGGGCTCTGATCCCTGGAGTCCAGAAGGCAGCCGTGCCTATCCACCTCCCGCCCACCTCCTCTGTCACAAGACCTGGACACGTGTCCCGAGGCCCGCTTTCTCCAGGGGCCCAGGCACCTGATGCTCCAAGTCTGGCCTAGACGATTTGAGCTGGCAGAGCTGCAGGACCAGATCCCAGGACACGCCCTATGCCCAGTGGCTCGCTACTGCCTCCTGGTGCCAGCTGTCTGCCACTGCATCTCCAGGCTGCTGTAACTGCTCCCTTTCCAGGAAATTTTTCTTCACTAGCCACCTTTGAGGGAGCTCTGGTAGCATAGTGGCTAAGGCACTTGACTGCTAACCAGAAGTCTGGCGGTTCAAATCCACCAGCCATTCCTCGGAAGGAAGATGGGGCAATCTACTTCCGTAGTGATACTGCCTAGGAAACCCAAGGAGGGGTCACTGTGAGTCGAGTCCGACTCAATAGCACATAACAACAACAACAACAGCCACCTTTAAGGAGTTCTGGTGGTGTAGTGGTTAAGGCATTTGGCTGCTAACCAAAAGGACAGTGGTTTGAACCCACCAGCTCTTCTGCAGAAGAAAGATGAGGTAGTCTGCTTCTGTAAAGATTTATAGCCTTGAACTTCAACAACAAAAAGACAAACAATCCAATTAAAAAATGGCCAGAAGATATGACCAGCCACTTGACCAAAGGAGATATTCAGGCAGCCAACAAACGCATGAAAAAACGTTCGCATTCATTAGCCATTAGAGAGATGCAAATCAAAGCATCAGTGAGAATACCATCTCACCCCAGCATTAATAGCCAAGTTCAACAAGACAGAAAATAACAAATGCTGGACTGCTGGTGGAACTGTAAAATGATTCAACCACTGTGAAAATCAGTATGGCGATTTCTTAAAAAGTTGGAAATAGATGTATCAGTTGATCCAGCAATTCCATTGCTAAGTATATATCCTAAAGAAGTGAGCGGCAGGACACGAATAGATACATACACATTCATGTTCCTCGCAGCACTATTCATAATCGCAAAGAGATGGAAACAACCTAAGTGCCCACCAACCAAGGAGTGGATTAACTGGTACATACACACAATGGAATACTATGCAACACTAAAGAGTAATGTAGAATCTGCAAAATACCCCATAATGTGGATGAACTTGGAGGACCTTATGCTGAGTAAAATAAGTCAATCACAGAAGGACAAATATTGTATTAGTTCATTATTGTAAAGAGTCAAAGAAAGGTTTATACATGGAAGGAAACTTTCTTTGTTGATTACTGGGGAGGGGAGGAGGGAAAATTCATAGATACATTGGGGAAAAATACATATGTGTGTGTGTGTGTGTGTGTGTGTGTGTATAACATATCAAAGGGAGCTCTGATAGGGCACTTGACTGCTAACCAGAAGGCTGGCAGTTCAAACCCACCAGCCACTCCTCAGAAGGAAGGTTGGGCAATCTACTTCCATAGTGATACTGCCTCGGAAACCCAAGGAGGGGTTGCTATGAGTCGGGTCCGACTCGACAGCAAATAACAACAACAATATACAACAACAATATATCAAAGATTATTAGTGGTTACCAGAGGTAGGAGGAAGGGGGAACGTTTTCTTTGTGGGGCATTGAGTTTATGCTAACAGTGGTGGAACATTTTGGAAAAGGATAACAATAATGGTGGCACAACATGACAAATGTCATCAATGTCCCTGAGCTGTAAATGGGGAAGTTGTTGTATTAGCAAATGTGTTGTCTTGGTTACTTAGTGCCACTCTAACAGAAGTACCCCAGGAGGAATGGCTTTAACAAACAGGAGTTTATTCTTAAAATTTTGGGAGGCTAAAAGTCTGAGTTCAAAGCGCCAGGCTCTAGGGGCTGGGTGAAAACCCCTTAACTTTGGGCTTCAGCTCTGCCTTCTGCTCACTGAAGCTAGAGGCTTTTCTTCACTCAGGCAGCTGCTAGCTGCTGGTTGTCCAAGGTCGACAAGTAAAAAGGCACAGTCTGATATTAGGAAACAACACAGCAGGCCACTAATTAAAGTCCAGAAGAAGTCCCCAGATCAGCAGGGCATGGCAGGCTGCTGAACAACGACTTGGCTACATGCAGGGTTCAAGCAGACCAAAAAGCTAGAGACCTTCCTCAAAGCTGCTTCTTATATATGGGAAGCAGACCACATCTCTAAAGCAGTTATTCAGATGGTCCAGTAGATTTCACCATGGAGTTAATTGCCCATCTCACCATGGGGAATAACTACATCCAGCTGCCTAGCCACTCAACTAGGCCCAGCCAAGTTGACACATAACCTTAACTACCTCACTTGCCAGGCGGTCTGATGGCATAGTGCCTAAGGCATTTAACTACTAACTAGCAGACTTGTGGTTCAAGCCCACCAACTACTCCTCGGAAGGAAGGTTGGGCAATCTACTTCCCTAGTGATACTACCTCAGAAACCCAAGGAGGGGTTGATCTGAATTGATGGCAGTGTGTTTGGTTTTTGATACCATGCTTGTTACATAGGTTTTCATCACACACAAAAAAGATGTACAGCCTGGAAAACCCAATGGGAGTCACTGTGAGTCAGAATCAACTCCACAGCAGTGGTGAGTGTGTGTGTGTTTTTTTTGAGCCACCTTTAAGTACAGTATTTTTACACAAATAACAGCATCCTTTCTACCTTTGTTTGCCAACCACACGCTCCCCCCAGTAAAGACTGCTATGCCAATATTTTTTTAACATTGCTTTAAAAAAAGTAGCATAGCATGCTTATGAAAACACCTCCCTGTGGGCAGGGGGAGGCACGATTGGCAAACAAACATAGAAGGTGTGTTATTTACATTAAAAATATGGTACTCCTTATCTGCTATCCATCGCTGTTACCACCCTCATTTTGCCTAACATGAAATAAGGCTGAGAGATTTGGTGCCTTGCCTACCCTTCTTGGTAAGAGGCAGACAAGGCATTTTTCCCCCAGGCCTGCCTGACTCCAAAGCCCTCAACCTCTGCCCTGTAATGAGTGGAGTCGCTTTTCTCCTTGGTCTTTCCATTCTGTTATTTTCCTTCCAGCCCTGTGAGCACCACCTCTAAAATACAGTGAAAGCCTGAACTCAGTGGGGCTGCCTTGTTTTTCCAGGTTTCACAAATTGTCTGCCTTTGACAAGTCTTACACTTTTCTATCACTCTCTGTTAGTGGACTATATTTGAGTTTTCTTTCTCTGACAGGTTTCCACCTTACAGAGGTTCTGGCTTTCACAGGTTTTACAGTAGCTTCTAAGCCTTCCCATTTATCTCCATGTCCCATTTATCTCCATGTCTTCACCTGGATCCAGCCTCCCTCGTCACTGCCCTGGACCAGTGTGGTGGCCTCCGCCCTGGTTCTCTGGATATCTCCATCACTCCGCACACTCTGTCCTCCCCATGTTGGCCAGCTCGTGAACACCTGAGCCAGATGCCATCCCTTCTCTGATTAGAACCTTCCCTGATCCCCTCTCACTCCAGGTGAAAGCCACGAGGCCCTGCACCACCTGCGCTCTCTCTACGCTCTCCCCATTACTCACTCACTGGGGTCACGCTAGCCCTGGGGCTTGTGGCTGAAATGCTCTCCCCCTGACTCCTAGTTTCAGTTCAGAGATCACCTCCTCAGGGAAGCCTTCCTGACCTCTCTAAAGCTGGCCTCCCTCAGTGACAACCACACCACCCTGTTCACTTTCTTTCTGGCTTTTCAGATCTATATCTGAAAAATCAGCCATTTCAAATCCTGTGGAGCACATTCTTCTCTGACACACATGGGGTTGCCATGAAACAGAAGCACTTATCACAATCTGTAATTAAATAACTTATTTACGAATTGTCAGTCTCCCCACGTGTGGAATGTCAGCTCAAAGAGGACAGGTCTTCCTCTTGTTTACCACCTTATCCCAGGATGGGGCAGAGTGCCTGGTACACGCCATGCACAGGACGGCTGAAGGAAGGTGAGGGGCTTAGCACAGGGCCCGGCACAGGGAAATGCAGTCACTGTTAGCAATCCAAGTTCCTTTGTAAGGCGCTCTGGCTCTGGTGGTGTAGTACATAAGACATTTGACTGCCCACCAGAAGGTGAGCAGTTCAAACCCACCAACCGCTCCATGGAAGGCAGACAGGGCAATCTACTTCTGTAAATATGTGTAGCCTTGGAAACCTAATGGGGGTCGCTATGAGTCGGAATCGACTTGATGGCAGTGAGTTTGGTTTGGTTTTTGATTTGGTGGTGCAATGGTGAAGCCTGCTAACCAAACTGTTAGCAGTTCAAAACCACTAGTGGTTTTGAAGAGACTGGGCAATCTGCTCCCATAACGGTTACAGTGTAGAAAACCCTATGGGATAGTTTTACCCTGCTTTATATAGTTGCTGTGGATTGTAATGGGCTTGTTGGCACACAACAAGAAGTCCTTCTTGCAGTGCCTGGGTGGTGCTCAGCTACTGACCAAAAGGTGGGAGGTTCCAATCCACCCAGAGGTGCCTCGGAAGAAAGCCCTGGCTTTCTGGCTTTTCAGATCTCTATCTGAAGAACCAGCCATTTCAAATCCTGTGGAGCACATTCTTCTCTGACACACATGGGGTTGCCATGAGGCAGAAGCATTTCAGCAGCAGGTGGTTCAAGTTCCTTCTATGTGTGTCTGAAGCCCTCGGACGGTGTGTGCAAAGAGATGTACGGTGCAAGGGTAGGAGCAGGGAGTCCAGAGAGGTGGCTGTGGCACGAGTCCATGCAAGCACTGATGGGGGCTGGACACAGATTGTCATCGTGAAGCTGATGAAAAGGGCCCAGATATGGGGTGGAACGTGAAGATGGAGCTGCTGTGATTGAGTCCACATGGAATGTGAGAGAAAGAGAGGCACTAAAGAAGCAGGAGGGAGCAGGGCGGGGGATGGGAAGCCAGGTGCAAGCAGAGCTTGGGGGACAGCACCCTCTGATCTCCTCTACCTTCACAAGGGGGAAGAAAATCAGCATCAGCAGCCCCAGGCTGATTCCTGTGAGGCAGAGGTCAGATATGATGCCACCCTCCAGCCTTTTTACCAATTCTGACACCAACGCCCCTCCCACAGCATTCTCTACTTCTCTGCTGGGTTTGATAATTCATTATGATGGCCACACAGAACCCACAGACAATGCTCACAATTATGGGGTTTATTAGGGAAGAAGCAGGTTACAATTCAGGTTCAGGGACGTTCAGGACACAGTACTTCGATCAGGACAGACTTCCTTCAGCCATGCCAGAAGGCATGCCTGTCTTTGGCCCTCAGCCTCTCGGTCTGGCTTCTGCCCCACTTGGGCAAGTGTTACAAAGCTCTTTTAGCCCTGTGGACAGATGTTCCCCACTCTGCAGCAAGCCTCCTGCCTAAAGGCACTCAGCTTCCCCTCTGTGTGGGCTGGCATGCCTGCCACTCCATCTCATGGTGTTCTCTTGGTTCTGCTGCCTCTGCTGCTGGCTCTCTCTGCCAAGGTGTCCAGCTCCAAGGACATGCTCCGCTTCCGGTTGCTCTTTCATGATGGTGGTTAGATCCCCTTATCCACCTCTGGAATGGCTCATTTTAAACCTAGCAGAACGGCAAAACCGACCAATCCCCATGTGAGGGTTCTATACACCTTATTTCCATGGTTCCACCCCACAAGAGTACCAGGTACCTTATTGACAGTATTAACAAGCTATCTAAATCTCTTGGTGGGCCACAAGCACCTCACATTTACACAGATCCACCCCGTCAGCTGGTGGGAGTCACAGGGACCATGGCTAGAAGAGTCACACCAAGTAACTCAGTGCACCACACCAGGCAAGGGTGCAATTTCACCTCCTTCAGGGCACTTGGAGCCTGATCCCATGGGGAGCTCTGGTCCATGGGTTCCATCTCTGTAGTATCTTGCACTGGTGTTTTCATCACCTACTGCTGCTATAACAGAAATACCACAGGCAGGTGACTTTCATGAACAGAAATTTATTCTCTCACAGTTTAGAAGGCTAGATGTCCGAACTCAGGGCAGGGGCTCTAGGGGAAGGCTCTCTCTCTTTGCTCTTGGAGAAAGTCCTTGACAATCACGTGATCATCTATCTTCCTCCATCTCTGCTTGCTTGCTTTTTGGCACGCTGGCTTAATCTGCTCTTTTGTATCTCAAAAGAGGTCAATTTAAGACACACCCTGCACTAATACTCTTTTACATCATTTCTTTCACTTCTCTTCATTTTAGCGACTGTAAAAATGGCATAGGGGTGGCATTTGACTTCCTCTAACTTCACAAGGCGGGGGAAGAAGATCAACATCAACATCAGCAACCCAAGGCTGATTCCTATGAGATGGAGGTCAGACATGACACCACCTTCCAATCTTTCTACCGGCTCTCACACCTCCCATGGCACTCTACTTCTCTGCTAGGTTCAATAATTTGAGCTGGACACCTTGGCAGAGAGATGGCAGCAGCAGAGGCAGCAGAACCAAGAGAACACCATGAGATGGAGTGGCAGGCATGCCAGCCCACACAGAGGGAAAGCTGAGTGCCTTTGGGCAGGAGGCTTGCTGCAGAGTGGGGGACATCTGTCCACAGAGATAAAAGAGCTTTGTAACACTTGCCCAAGTGGGGCAGAAGCTAGACCGAGAGGCTGAGGGCCAAAGACAGGCATGCTTGCTGGCATGGCTGAATGAAGACTGTCCTGATCGAAGAACTGTGTCCTGAACGTCCCTGAACTTGAATTGTAACCTGCCTCTTCCCTGCTGGGTTCAATAATTCATTAAAATCTTGCAAGCTTTTAAGACCCCAGTTTCTACTCACCAAAGTAGCCAACGCCACACAGAACTCACAAACAATACTCAGGATGATGGGGTTTACTAAGGAAGTGACAGGTTACAATTCAGCCTCAGGGACACTCAAGATATAATTCTTCAGTCAGACAGCTTCCCCTCAACCACGTGTAAAGGCGTGTCTTTCTTTGGCTCTTGGTTCCTCAGCCTCTACCCTGATTGCGCAAGTGATGTCCTTGGTATTGTTAAGTGCTGTTGTGTCGGCTTTGTCTCATAGCTACCCCACGTACAACAGAAGGAAACACTGTCTGGTCCTGTGCCCACAATCGTCACTACTCTTGAGCTTATCACTGCCATCACTATGTCGTCCATCTCATTGAAGGGCTTCCCCTCTTTTGCTGACCCTCTACTTTACCAAGCATGATGTCATTCTTCAGGGGCTGGTCTCTCCCGATAATAGGACCAAAATAACAGAGAGACTGTGTGGCCATTCTTGTTTCTAAGGAGAATTTGGCCTGTACTTCCTCCAAAACAGACTCATTCATTCCTCTAGCATGGAAATATTCAATAGTCTTTGCCAACACCATAGCTCAAATGCATCCATTCTTCTGCAGTTTTGTGATCAACTGTTACAAAGGTCTTCTAGCTCTGCCTCTGCCAGAGGCACCCCACTCTGGTGGCAAGCTTCCTTCCCCAAAGTGCTCAGCTTTCTCCCACTGCACTGTCTGCTGCTGGGTCTGGGCTGTCATTTCTCCACCCTGTGTCTCATCCTCTGGTGCCATCTCAGCAAAGTGCTACAGCTCTCTCTCTGTCTCCTGGGTTGAGGAGGTTCAGCACAGTGATCTTAGGTCAGAAGGACACACTCCACTCCTGGCTCTTATTTCTTGATGGTAGTGAGACACACACACACACACACACACACACACACCTTTCTGCATCTGGAATAGTTCATTTTAAGCCTAGTGAGATGACAAAACTGACCAATCTCCACATTAGGGTACCATACACATTATTTGCATGGTCCCACCCCCACAGAGTACCAGGCACTTTATTTATATCATTAGCAAGCTAGCCAATCCCCTTGGTGGGCCATAAGCACCTCACATTTGCATAACCCCATCCACTCATTTGGTGCAGTCACAAAGACCATGGTTAGAAAGGGCATACCAGGCAATTCACTGCACCGCAGCTACTCCATGTTCAAAAGCAAGTTTCAGAGTCTCTTCTGACATCCATTTCGGTCTTTTCTTTCTTTCCTGTCTTTTAAATGACCGTTTTGCTTTCTTCAGGTATAATGTCCTCGATGTCATCCCACAATTCGACTGGTCTTAGGTCATTAGTGTTCAATGCCGTCAAATCTATTCTTGAGATGGTGTCTGTTCTGGTGACCTAGTACCACTCTGACAGGAATATACCACAAATGGGATGGCCTTAACAAACAGAAGTTTATTCTTTTACAGTTTGGAGGCTTTAAGTCCAAGTTCAAAGTGCCAGGCTCTAGGGGCTGGGTGAAAGCCCCTCAACCTTGGGGTCCAGCTCTGCCTCCTGCTCCCAGCCCACTGGAGCTAGAGGCGTTTCTTCACTCAGACAGCTGCCGGCTGCTGAGGCTGAGAAGCCCCAAGGTTGATAAGTAAAAAAGCATAGTCCTGATGTTACCAAACCACATGGCAGGCCATTAACTTAAGTCCATTGTAAGTCCCAAGGTCAGCAGAACATGGCAGGCTGCTGAGCAACAACATGGCTACATACAGGGTTCAAGGGTACCATAGGCTAGAGATCATTTCCAAAGCTGCTTCTTATATACAGGAAGCAGACGGCATACTCAAAGCAGTTACTCAGCTGCTTGTGGTAGATCCCACCATGGAGCTGATTGCCAGTCTTATCATGGGGAATAACTACCATTAGCTGCCCAGCCACTCAACCAGGCCCAGCCAAGTTGACACACAAACATAACTGGCACAGTCTCTAAATTCAGGTGGGGTATTAAAGGTTATACTTTGGCTCTCATAGACTTTTAAAAACTTTTTTCAATGTCACCTTGAACTTGCATATTAGCAATTGATGGTTTATTCCACAGTCATCCCCTGGCTTCGTTCTGACTGATGTTACTGAGCTTCTCCATTGCCTCT